>NC_056714.1:22613826-22986244 GCF_018831695.1 Puntigrus tetrazona | reverse complement strand
AAAGCAAACATTTACCTGAATCATAGTTCTCATTGGGGTGAAGAGTTTCTTCTGTGTCCTCTCCATTGAGGTCTTGTTCAGAGCTCAAATTATTCTCCTGCACTAGCTCCAGGAAGTAAGCGCTGTCTCCGCCAAGTGTGCTATGTTCTCTATAATATAACACAATACAATATAATATTTGGGGTCAGTAAGATTTTTATTTTCTTTTTTAATGAAAATAATGCAAAATAGCAATATTGTGAAAACGTATTGCAATTTAAAACAACTGATCTATAGTTTATTAACACAGAAATATAGAAATATTTCATATTTAAAATGTCACTGTGATCTCTTTTGTACAATTAAATGAATAAGAAATGGCAAGCAATTAATTATTTTCTCAAATTATTGTTTTCTTTTCAAATCAGAGACTGACTGGATTGTGAATGAATAGTTTTTATACTTTTTAAAAGAGCAATTTAGGCAAGACAATTTATAAACCATTCACTCCTGCATTTGTTTTTAGCACTAAAATACCTGCATAAGCAAGTCTGACAATTGTGGCTTCATCTTGGGCCAAGTGGCGATCCCAGGTAGAATGTATTCTGGGCAAATATTGACATCATTGGTGCAGGAACCTCCTTGACCAATGCCAGCACTTTAGTCAGCGTGCAGACGGCTTCAGCCCTGACGCGTGGCATAGAGTCATTGCAGAAGTGCAGTAAGTAAGGTGTAATCCTGTCCAGAAGTATCTCCACATTCAGCCGACCTGCCAGATGAAGAATCAGCTCCAGCGCTGCCAGCTTGGAGTCGCAGAGAAACGTAGTGTCTGCAGACAAGATGTGATCACTGAAACCAGCACCACAAGCCCTTTGTTCCTTGGATAAACTAATCTCCTGAGATGCCTTCTCCTGTTTTTCAGTCTTCCCTGTTTGACCGCCACTGCACAAGTTATTGAGGATGTTCTCCAGGTTCTTACTTAATGACTAACACCTTTTCAGCAGACTGAAAAGTCTCTTGGCAAACTGAGCCATGTAGGGCTGAAGGGAAGTGTGAGGATTTCTGGAAAAAGCTTTGCCTGGCTGCATAGCCTCAGATCATTCTTTAAATATCAGGGCAGCCTCTCTCCGGTTCTACGCTGCCACCATTTATTACCACCTGCATAAAGTGGATAAAATTCCTTTTAGATGTACTAGCATTCATGTTTTAAAATTTCATGAATTATCATATTCTTCATTAAATGTATGAATTATTACTACAGCTTATTCGACTGAAATCACATTTCACCAATTCAAAATCTTTGGGTCAATGATTTTTTGAAAGAAACTAATACTAATACTAATATTAATTCTTCTTGGACCAGCAAATCTTACATATTGGAATAATTTCTGAAGACCATAGTGACTAGAAGATCAAAGTAAAAGGCTGTTAAAAACTGATCTGTGCCATCACAGTGATACATTTTAATATTTTTAAAATAGTAAAATAATATAATGCCTCTTTTCTGCGTGTCTGATCAAAGAAAAGCAAATCGGAGTGAGCATAAAAGACCTTCAAACCATTTTCAAAATCATCAAAAACCAACTTAACAACCCCAAATTGAATGGTAGGTAGTAATAAAAAATTAGTAGGTAAATAATACAAAAGTATCTAAAATTTCATATGATTAGAAATGATATGCAGTTCTCTAATACTGCAATCTTCAATTTTCATCAGCACTTGTTAGGTTTGGAAATGTCGCTACGGTAAGCCAGCAATTGTAAGAGAGGTCAAAGAGCGGGACACCCCTCTGTAAACAACTCTCGCAATCACACAACCTATCAAAAGAAAAATAAAGAAAAAGCGGTTGAAGAGTGTCATATTGTAATTTAAGTTAAGCAAACTAAAGCAAACTGATGGATACCAGCTGAGAAGATGTCCATGGAGGCTGTTTGAGTTCTCCTGGTCCTCTGGCTATTGCTGGAGAGGTCCACTTCCAGTGGAGTTGTCTGGTCACTTTCTGTGGCAAACATACTGCCATCTACAAATCTCTCCGTGCAATACTGTACGTTCTCCTCCTGGGCGTGTCAAAAGAAATAGTTGAAATCTGCAGGGTTGTCTTCCAGGCAAAGTATGTAGGTTTAAAACTAGCAAAGTCTGTGAAAAGCACCCAGTTCCAGCTCGTCACCATAACGTTCTCTGTTTTAATGTCACCATAGCGCCACACCAGATTTATAGGCCTGGTCTACAGCATTGAGAGCTGGAAGGCGATCCACTTCTTCTCCACATTGTTAGGAATGGTACATTAATACTTTGTCTGATCATTACATTATTATCCCGAACATCCCTGCCGAATAGTGTCAACTGCTTTCTCAGTAAGTGTGGCTTTCTGAAAAGGCAGACAGTTCTGACAGGAGTGTAGTCTGATTTTTCAGCTCCTCCAGCTCTTGTTTGTAGCTCGTCAGGGGGCAGAGGGGGTCTTGGATCGCAAAGACCTTGACCACAACCAGTCCTTCTCTATGTTTCTTGCACGGCCACTTTGAAAAACCGTGTACTGCCAAGACTTTTGTCATATAAATGCAATCGTGGATGTCAGAGAAGTAACCATCTACAGAAAGAATCTGTGATGGAGCAATTCCAGCCAGCTGGTTCCCCATGGCTGTCCTCAAAGATAAATGTACACCTATTATAGAAAGTTAGAAGATGGTTACTGCAGATTACACAACATTCAGCTTTCTCTTAAAATCATTACTAATAACCTGCAATTTGAGTACATGCATGCAAAGTTATGCAATACATTTAGAATAATCTTCAAATTCTATATATAGTCTTCTTTACCTCATACAGTGTCATGAGACATAAAATGCTGCATCATATCTGCTAGCAACACTTGCTATAAAACACTAAACTCCAAATATTTACATTATTGCAATTTTTCTCTCGATACAGGTTGCCAGTTATAAGTATTATATCACGCGCATGTGCGTGTAACGTTATATTGTTTGTGTTGTAGCACTGATACAAAAATAAACGGTTGTTTACCTGATTCTTTGAGCCCAGCGCGCTGTCAACTAACCGACTGGTTAGCAATAGTTATTTCTTCCCACCTTACTCAAAATGACATTCTACATTTTGCCCAGGTTAAAACGAACGTTACTAACAAACATGTCAAATCGCACGAACGATATAAAAATACAGACATTTACATAAAAGAACCGCTTCGTTTGTTATTATGTCTCAGGAGTGAACTAGAGGCGTGCGTCTCTATTGGTTGATCCGAGATCTGCTCCTCAGCTCAATAGCGACACGCTATTGGACGAAATGTCTCACGTGTCTGATCCCAGATCAACGGGCAAACCGGAAACCGGAAGACATAATACAGGATTGTCTGCAGACTTCAGTTGTAGAGTCGTTTTAGTGCGTCAGAGGCGTAACCGAGTACGACTTTGCAAGTTTATTTGCATGTTGTGAAATTTTAAAACGCGCTTTCTCACTGTAAAAAATATTTATTTCGAGGCAATGGCGCTGCTCAGAGGATTGACTGTGTTAAATAGAGTTTCTCCAAACAGCTGCTTCATGACAGCACGAGTAAGAGTTTTATTTTGTCCTTGTGCACTTAAGATTTTGTGCATGCATTTACAGTTTCGAAATCTCATAAAACGCTGCAAGTGTAAAGTCATGTATTTACTTAGTATTTTAGTTAAATAAACCATGTATAAAATTGTGCTTTCAAGTGTGCATTTTAGAGAATTTTAAATAGCTTGCAAAGTATGTTATATTTGAGTACGGTTATCTCTTTTAAATGTAATAATGTGTACTGTATAGGAAAATCGTTTCTGTCAAACATAATTTTTTTCATTTGAGACCTATTGCATGTATTGGAATGTATAATTTTCTTTCATGAGCGTTGTCATTATGACCTTTCACCCAGTTTCTATTTATAATACTTAGAGTATTATTTATTCCTAGCTGAATGAATGTATTAATATACAGTGACTATCTCTCTCTCTCTCTCTCTCTCTCTCTCTCTCTCTCTCTCTCTCTGTCGTTTAACAGCTTTTTTGGAAATGGGACAAACACTTTATACCAGACCGATCCTCCCCACGCTAGATTCTTCCCACCTTCTGAAGGTGCTATGCTTCTCCCAGGAACTTACAAAAACAAAGTGGCCTTCATCACGGAGGAGGAACAGGACTTGGAAAAGCTATGACCACCACTCTGTCTTCACTTGGAGCAGAGTGCATGATAGCCAGCAGGTTAGTTATTCTTCTTGTTAAAATATTAAGCAGCACAATTGTTCCCATTATTGATGTTAGAAATGTTTCTTGAGCACCAAATCAGCACGTAAGAATGTTTTCGAAGGATCGTGTGACATTGAAGACTGGAATTCAGCTAAAATTCCATTTTAAAAATGCATCCAAATAGGAAATAAATTGTTACAACTGTAATTGAAAATGTAAATAAATTTGTCTTATATCGCCATATTACTTTCAGAAATCTTGATGTTTTGAAGAAGACAGCAGATGAAATCTCACAGCAGACAGGAAACAAGGTACTGTGTGTTTTAGAAAGGCCATGCAAACATTGTCATATTCTTGGAGCAGTTCATGTAGGTTTTAGATTATGGTGAAGGACTTTTACATCCTCTTAGAGTTTGATAAATGTGTTCACGTTTCAGGTTCATGCCGTCCAGTGTAATGTTAGAGACCCTGCATCAGTGGAGGCTGCTGTCGATCGACTTGTAAATGATGTCGGCTTGCCTGATGTACGCCTAGGTCTCCATCTTAACAGCAGTGGTGCAATAGATTTAGCCAAATAAACAAAACTGTTTCTAATATGCTCTGTCATCCCACAGGTGGTGATAAACAATGCTGCTGGAAACTTCATCTCTCCTTCAGAGAATCTCTCTCCCAATGCCTGGAGAACCATCACTGACATAGTGCTGAACGGCACTGCATATGTCACTCTAGAAATCGGGAAACGCCTCATCAAAGCTGAGAAAGGTGATTATTATTTTTAAAGACATGGTGCAAAGTAGTTGTAGGGCAATTTAATGTTTAAGTACAAGTTACAAACAGTAGAGCTTAGCACTAATAATGCTAAGGTTTGATTCGCAGGTAATGCACTGATTTAAAAAAAATATATATATCTGTACCTGGAATGCAGTGTAAGGCTCTTTGGATAAAAACTTCTGCAAAATGCATAAATATGTGAAAGACATTTGATTAGATTAATAGAAATAGTTGATTGAGTACATGGCCACTAGAGGGCAGTGCTTCCAAGAAAAGGTTTTAAAGAGTACCCAAATTACTGATAATATACAGTATTGTATAAGTGACACTTTTTAATGGGATAACAGAATGTTTTTAATTTAATAGAAACTTCTATAAATCAAATCTTTGAAAAGTATTTTGTGCTGAAAAAATAAAAAATAAAATACATGCCCTTGTATCTGAATTCTAAGGGACATGACATTACTTTCACATAATTGTTTATCACTGCAAAAGTATAGCCCCAAAATACTTAATTTTACTCAAAAATTTTATTTTAAATATTAAATGTAACCCCAGAAGTCCATCCACCTAGAACTGTATTCCATTGCTAAAAGGACAAGTAAAATAATTTTTAATGTGACTCGTCAGAGATACTGAAAATGGCTATAAATATAAAGTGTCCATATTCTAGAGAATATATGTATGTGTACATAGATGTGTGTGTCTATATTATTCAATTATATTTATTCTTTTTCCCCCTTTATTCAGTAAGGATGCATTAAATGGATGAAAGACATTTGAAAATTTTAGCTTTTCATTAATCAAATCATCTTGAAATAATGTATCGATTTGCCTAAAAAGAACAGCAATTCTGCATGCTGAAAAGTAGTGGGTGCTAAATATTCAGCCTTCCCATCACAAGAATAAATTGCATTTAAAAGAATGCATTAAAATGGGAAATAGTTGTCTTAAATTGTAATAATATTTCACAATAGTATTGTTTTTACTGTAATTTTGATCAAATATATGCAGCTGTAGAATGCATACGTGGTGTATTGTACAAATGATGCATGTTTTTCTTCTACCCGCTGTCTTGATGCTTCTGCTGTAATGAGGTTGCCTGTGGCTTTTTGCACATCCCATGGCAAAAAAGTTGTCAAAATGTGGGATTTTGTTTTGGTAATCAAGACAGTTTTTTTTTTTATAATAGGCTAATTTATGTGCATTCATGCTGTTTTCTGCTCTCTTTGTTTCCTGTTAAGATAACAACAGCTTCTGGCTGTAACCAGTAAGGCAGCATAATTACTCTACTGTAAATTAAGACATCATTAGTCTTTATGTACATTTCCTTTGCAATGATAAGAGCCAAGTGTGTGTGTGTACAATGACAAAAAGCAAGATAAGATGATTCTGGTTCATTGCCTCAGTCATATTAGTGTGTTTGTGTGTGTTTGTGTGTGTGTGTGTGTTTGTGAGAGTATGAGAGAGACAGGGAGACAATTAGCTGCTCAAATTCAGACATTCAAACCTCTCACCTGATTATTTTGACCTCTTTCTGCTTCCTTGATCATTATGATTACAGACTGTTCAATTACTTCTTTAATTCGTAGTCTAAAGATATTATACTATTTATAACAAGTTTGACCTTGACGCGTGTATTTGTTTACATTTCACTGGTAATTTAAAAACAAAGATTTGATTTATTCTTTTTTTTCTTGATGCCATGACAATGATTATACAGTTTTATCATGTCACGCACGTTTAGTTTAGTTTAGTTTAGTTTAATCTCATTTAAAGCACCAGAAACTAATCTTTTTGAATTTATAAAGGTGCTGCTTTTCTGGCCATCACCACAATCTATGCTGAGAGTGGCTCAGGATTTGTTGTGCCAAGTGCTGCTGCTAAAGCTGGAGTGGACAAGCTTTGCACGTATGTATTCTGTTACACTACAGACACAGTTTAAGGCCCAGTTCACCTGGCAGGCTGTGATCTCCTCCTCTGAGGATCAGGTCCTCCGGTCAAATGCCTTTCTAATATACTCTTGGAGGGCTGCATATATTATCATAATGAAGGTGCCGTGTGCTATGTTTAATTTACATTTTAATTGTAAGATGAGGATCTTGATCCTCTTCCCTTAAGGAGTGTTATATATGCAGAAAATACAATAGGGAGAGGTGAACAGCACATTATTTAACTGAAGTTTCAGATCAGTAGCTCATTAATAACTGCTGAGATGTTTCATAGTGTTTCATATTCAGTGACCCTACAGTAGTTATACAAAGCAAATCTCACCAAAAAATGTGACCAATTTATAATGTGATCATGTATAACAGATCTGACCAATTCAGTCTACCTATAATAGGTCTCTGGCAGCAGAATGGGGAAGATATGGCATGAGATTCAACGTTATTCAACCAGGACCCATCAAAACCAAGGTAGTGTGCGTGTTTTTGAGTTGTCTTGCTCTGAAAACCTCATCATCCAATCCTAAGTGTATTTATGGAGAAGTAGTGATGTCCAGTATGTAAATGAATCATAGTTCTTGTCAGATTTTCTGTGTGATGTTTTCGAGTTTAACTTTGTGGCTCAAACCAGTTTTGATTATTTTTTTATGTAATCCGCTTGAAAACGGTGCTTTACAGTAACTCCGGTATTTTTCTTAAGGGCGCCTTTAGCAGACTGGATCCCATCGGTACATTTGAGCAGGTGTTGTTAGAGAATGTAGCCGTGGGTCGTCTGGGAACTCCTGGAGAGATCGCCAACCTTGCTGCCTACCTCTGCAGCGATTATGCCAGCTGGGTTTCAGGCGCGGTGAGTTCGTTGACCTTGCGTGAAAAGTGCTTCATCTCTCTGGGCGAGAGCTCACCTAGCATCATCCCCACAGGGCCTCTCCATTTACAGCCAAATAGAAATGGAGCCAAGGGCACTCACTCCACTCTCTTTCCTCTCTGAGTATCAGAGGGAATTTTGTGACGAGTTAGAGGAAAAAAAACTGCTCCAGAGATCAATATGGAATTATATGGTCCGGCGCATTACTGTAATGACCCTATACTTATAAAGTTAAGCAGCCCTGACAGGGCAGCTAATATGTTTTTCACAGTGAAAGACAAATTTCCATCTTCTGTATCTCCTCTGTCCTCACAGATCATTCGAATGGATGGCGGTGAATATGTCTCGCTAGCTGGCGAGTTTAATGGCATGAAAGCGGTGATTTATTTATTTTTTCTTCAAAGTCAGTTAATCAGAAATTTACAATGGGGGTGTTATTACTTTATTTATTATATGTTTTTATTTTCTAGGTCACAAAGGAGCAATGGGCCATAATGGAGGCAAAAATCAGAAATACAAAAGGATCATAAACCTCTAAGTACTGTGGTAATTTGGCACCAGATTTCATTCTCCCATTGTAACACAGAGGATCAACTATTTTGAAACATGATTGTGTAAATTGTGATTTAAATTGTCTTGGCACACAAAAATGTTCATCCATTTGATGTTTTTAAGCTGTGCCAAATTTTTGACCAGTCTGCCATTTCTGCCTTAACTATCCATTGTAACAATGGTTACAATTACATTAATTATGCTGTAAACTTGAAAGGTTGCCTTTTTAGTAGGTATGATTGTTTGGTATACATTAACTTGTTTCATGCTTAGAAATGAATTCAGTAAAAAAAAAAAAAAAAAAAAAAATATATATATATATATATAATATATATATATATATATATATATATATATATATATATATATATATATATATATATATATATTCAGAAAAATAAATTGTGCCTTAACTCTTGATTTATTGTTTTTCAATTTTAAGGATTGATTGAATGAATAAATAAATAAATAAGTGACATACAAAATTGAATTGCTTAGAATTTCTGGAGGTTTTTTTTCTTTGAAAGTTGTTTTTTAATCAGGCTCCTCTCAGATAACCACAAGAAGTCTTATAGAATTTTTTTTCTGCTTTTTCATCCTAGTAGTTTCTGCTTTAGATTACGTTGCTGCCTGTGGTGGAGCAAAAGCAGTCTTTTGACTGGAAATCTTGAGCACATCTGAGAGTATATAACACAAAAACAATGTGGTTTGTAATGCTTTGGAAAAATGGTGTTTCCTCATTGACTTGCTCTTGTTGATGGTAATGAATTCTAATGCTTGTTTAATACACATAATCACATCTAGATTTTACTTCTTGTAAGTGCGTGCTTACACACTACCGTTAAAAGGTCAGTATTTTTTATTTATTTTTACTATTTAAAATCGAATTTCTTCTAGATTCAGATCAGTTATAAGTGGCGCTTTTGTGATTCTTCAAGATTCTTTGAATAGAAAGTCCTAAAGAACAATTTATTTTTAAATAGAGATATTTTATATGAATGTAAATGTATTTACTTTGTCTTGCATAACTTGCCTTGCTAAATAAAATTAAAAACATTTTTGACTGTCTTTTGAAAGGTAGACTGTTTTAGGCATTAATATGTACTTATAGTCATTAGTGCTAAATATCAATTAGCCTCAACAATGGCATTTTCAGGTCAAGCCTAAATCACAGGATATTACTGGCAGGGTGCTAAAATGGCTCATAAACTGGCATCGAAAATCTGGTTTCAAAACAATTTTCCGGCTACAGCGCTTAAGGGAAGGAGGTATTTCTCTTGAATGCCATTCATCCTTGGTGTTCCGGTTCAAAGGTGGCTAATCGAAAATTCCACAATTCCATGATATCTCGATGTAGATCAACTGCATTTTCAATATGCCTCTGTCCTAGTTTTAGTTTCAGCAAACTCTCATCTAAACAAACCTATTTAAACACAGTGTTTCTGTTTGTTCGCAATGACTCAACTTTTATGTCTTGGGGTGTCCGCCTTGGGAAGGTCAAGTGTTCAATTATAAGATAAGATCATGATCTGTTGAAACTTTAAATGGGAAGGCGAACTCTACTGAGAGTTGCTGTGTGTTTTTTGCTAGAACTCTCCAATCCCAGCTTTATTTATGTACATTTTCAAAACCAGGCATTTAGTTTGAGATTGATTTAAATTTGGGATTACGTTGCACCGAATCAGATCTTCATCATTCACTCATTGTTATAAAAACCTGAATGACTTTTAGAAAACACAAAAGAAGATATTTAGAAGAATGCTTTTCTATTTTTACCCATACAATGAAAATCAATCAAAAGAAATCAGCATTGGATCCTATTGACTTCCACTGCATTTCTTCCTCTGGAGAAAAAAAGTCTGGAATTAAAATTAGGCTGTTTTTTAGAGACTAAAGGAACTATTACACACAACTGGATGCAGGTAGTCATTCAATAAGTTTAATGTTTTCTTACACAGTGTCTGTGGTGTTTAGCATAGAGTAACATGTCATTCTTTACAGTGCAAAATCTAACATTAGAGACAGGACTGGGGCGATGCATTACATTCGGCATGTGCTTGCAGTCAAACATACCCCACTAGCAGGGCCTGCCGTCTTGTTACAAACATGCATCGCTAAAGTAAATGCAGCCTTTAGAGTTTTACATAGATCCCACCAACAGGCCGTGTTTCGTCAGCATTCCTTGAGGACATTATTGCTTTTGTCTAAGATATTGTAAGATAAATCAATACTGAATTGGTGGATTTTTTTTATATTGAATCGAGATGGGCGATTTGTAAGCATGTTGGGTCTCTTCTTTTGTTAAGGGAAATATCATGTTCATGTATGCAGTGTAGGTTGTAAGTATTGTACGTGTGCCATTGTTAAAAAATCTGTACACTTAGAAACCGTATAGAAACAACAAATTGAAAAGTATGTGCCACAGGGTTGCCTGTCTATGTGAAATCCATGTCCAAAATGAAAGAACATAAGAGGGTTCTAGCTATTTTACGCGTCACAGACGAGCTGAGGATGGGGTTCTGGGATAATGTGTACAGACGGAAGTGTTCACATCTCATCTGCGCACAACACCAACGCTAACTCTGTTCTGTAGAGCTTGCCACCATCAGACAGAGCCATGATGGCGCTCTTATACGTCGGGATTTTGTTGACTTCTAGAACCTGTGAAGAGATCGGGAAAAACATCTTGAGTGATCTGTCACTGTGCCTTTAGAAATGTTCTGTTTCATGAGTCATGCACCAGAACATGCGGCATAATAATAGAACATAGTAAATTATTTACTAATTATATACTATATAAAGTTACTTTTTCACTTTACAAATGTTTACTGATTTACTACAAGAGTGAAAAAATAACATTTAAACCCTTTTTGAAGTCATTAATATTTTTCTTATTCAAAGATGCATTCAATTGATTAAAAATTGCAAAAATATTTTGCAGCACTGGAAATGTCTTGTACTGTTTCACATAGATACTGTTCATTGAACTTTATTCATCAATGAAAATAATTGTTTTACATAAAAAATATTATAATTAGTAGTTATAAATAATAATTATTATTATTATTAATATTAATAAATAATAATAAAAATAAATGTTTCTTGAGGAAAGTTTATTATTATAGAAAAACATAAATGTAATATTTATTAGTGCTGTCAAATGATTAATTGCATCCAAAATAAAAGTATATTCAAAAAAATACAAATGCATGCATGAATATATTTAAGAAACATGTTATATTAAATATTTATATATATTCTGAAATATATGAATATAAATGTAAATATTTTCAATACATATTCTGTGTGTTTTTTATATACACAATTAATATACACTATTTAGTTAAGAGGTCATGAAATTTTTAAGCCAGGATAACAGACCAACACTATTGATGACTCATCCTGCACCACCAAGATTTTTGTCCAATCAGATGTTCTATTGAAAAGGCCCCTGCTCTATCTGCAGCTAACAAGATGCTAATCATGATTTCCCAGCTGTGACATAACTGAACCCTGCTGGTTATTTTACAACAGTTTTCTATAAAAACTTCCTGTTGTTGGCACAAGAAAGACAAAATGTACTTTATGGAATCTTCAATTCTTGTGGAATGCTTCACCCCACAGACTTCCATAATAAGTGCATTTCTACATATGCTAATTTTGTTTGTTTTTTACAAACTGAGGGACTGAAGACTTTTATCTGTGGTAATCTACATATAATTATCTGAATGTGTGCTGATCCCATACCAGTGCCTTTTAATGATGGGTGTATATGACAGTAGCTGAGAATTTGCATGCAATCTACATGCAGCAGCGGGAGATTAAATTTCTCACTAGTATTATCATTTAAGTGTGCTTCAGGAAAATAGTTTGTGCTCTTGAGCTTCAACTGAGAATTGGAATACATCGACAAAAAAAAAAAAAGAGCATGAAACCTCCGATCAGCTGGGCTGTTTAATGCATACCTTCTTGTTTTTCTCACAAAGGTCTTTGAGGAGGGCGTCAAGCTCATTCTCGTCCATGTAACCGTTCCTGTCCTGGGAGAGGCGGAGAGCATAGTGAACATTAACGAGCACAGATGTGTGACAGCCACTGAGGAAACTCTGCGTCATGCCACTTTACCATCATTTCCTGTATTCTCTATTCAGACATTAGGGACGCCTCATGCAATGTTCTCGAGAGAGAGATTGGAAATCAGGGCATTAAGGATCGGTTTTGCACACAGAGTCAATGCAATGACATGCTGGGTCTCGGGGTGCTCATTTGGTGCTTTGAAGAAATAACAGCCAGAGAAAGTGGGCCTGTAACGTCCTTTAGATGGCCTGAGACATTTAGACGTGCTTTTGAAAAGGCAGTGTGTTTACTATGTATTGGCTTTGCTTTATTCACCATCATTGCCTACTAAATCCTTTTTTAACACTTTTATTTATTTTTTGTTTTTATCATTTTTATTTTATATTTCACGATTTTACAATTTATTTTTATTTGACTTTGACTAAAATTTATACATATATCATAAAATTATATATCTAGGCATTAGGCATTTAAGGGATAGTTCACCCAAAAATAAAAATTCTGTTACTAATTATTCATTTAATTATTTACTCATTTACTATTGCATACCGCATTGGAAATAAGCTTCTTTATGACTTTTCAGGAGGCATTAAAGCATTAAATTAGGAGTAAACCTGTTAAGTAAGTCTCTGTATCTCCATAATATTCACAAAGTGGCCTTAAATCGCCTCTTAATGAGCCGATGAAAGACCGAGCTCGCCTGTTGCATTGTCCCAGAGCAAACAGTATGAGGCCAAACCACACGTCTGCTAAATACAGACCAGCAGTCGGTGCGTTTGTAATGAAACGCTTTAGAGCTTTAAGCACACGCTGCCCCCTCCAATGCCGCATCATCACTCTGTATTTTGTAATAGCCCAAAAATGGGTATGTGTGCGTTTGAGCCCATCTCCATGTGAGTTCGCAACCCGAACCTGCCAATCAATAAAGATCAGGGGTGCTGTCATCAGCAGTGAGGAATCTGCACTATTCAGGGACACGCTAATACATTACAATGGAGCCAGGGCCAAAAGATTCAATGATGTTGGGGGTGATATCCAGAAAGAGCACTGTCTTTGCATACTAATGGCTGCTTTCCTCGGGTCTTATACAATTGGAGACACACTGGCTGATCTGTGCATGCTTGGTTATGCATAAAATCAAGCAGTATTAAGTTTAGGCTCGAGGCATTTTAAGGCTGTCAGGCACAGAGGATTTTGATATGACAGAGTGATTGATCAATGCAAGATACTTACCTGATCGTATAACTCAAAAATCTTGTTGAACTCTTTTCTGGCCATTTTAACCCCCTGAAGAAAAAGATTTTGTTCAGTTGTAGGTGGTTAGGAGTAAATCCATGCATTTATAGGTTCATTCCTAATGCTGACATACCTGAAATTTAAGTAGAAAGTTCTCCTGGTCCGGTAACAGTCTGTTTAAAAAAATAAGCAGTTGCCATTTTTATATGTAAGTTAATAGGGCAATAAATATTCATAATGAATTTGCAAGCTCACTAACCGTGCCATTTCTGACAGACATAATTTCCCATCCTTATTTGAATCGAAAATTTTCAGCTTTAAATAAAAACAAAACAATATTTATTCCCTCAAGTGGCACGTAAAGACAGATTTTTGTTGGGCTGTGTAGTTGACTCTGGGCTTACCGTAGTTAGTGTGTACTCCTCTAATTTCTTCTCATCATATGGTTTTTTAGCTCTCTGGAGCAGGTCTTTCAAAAAATTCTGAAAAACATTTGGTTCGATTTTGCAGAGTCATTAACAAAGTTTGGGGTCAGTAAGAAACACTTTTGAACATGCATTAAGTATATTTTGAACAATGACTCAATTACAGGAATACTTTGAGGTCTAAGGTTGTTACGCAGTTCTGTTGAAGCCATCAGCATGCGTTATTTTAACTTATTTACTAAATAATCCAAGAGTCGGTTTGTCTACACACTCAAAACTACCTATATATTTCTATGCATAATTTAGAAAGTTACGTTTGTCATTTTAATTTAATTTAATCAGCATCCATGACTGGAAGTATCCATATTATGTATTGTATAGCGGCGCTGTCTCCAAAATACAAAGTCCATAATTCAAAGAGCTCTCAGAATTTCCTTTTTCCTGATGGAGGTCCATTAGTGGGTCCAAAAGCAGTCCAGTGTTGACAGATTGCACTCATCAAATCACTGACTGTAAATCTGGCAGCTGTTCAAAGAAACCGCTCCCTATTTTAATTTAAATGCACAATCCTCAGTGCTTGCTTTACACAAGCCCCTTTGAGGGATGCATATGGTTATTAGTGCTGGTCTCGAAATCGAATCTTTTGTTCTGTTTGTTGTCGTACCCTTCAGTCCACATGCTAGAGAAAGACTTAGAGCACTGCTGACTTTTAAGTAGGAAACTCTGGAGTGAGTAATCGAACGTGGCTTATAACTGAATCACTCCCTTACATTTTAGAAGATACTGTCTTCTGAGGTGATTTGCATCTTTAGTTTAATTATGTGTTTTTAATTGCTTTACTCTTCGTCCTGAGTGATATGACACAAGATCATAAAGAGATAATAGGGTGGAATTGGAATTCAGGTATGCTGATCAGCAAGTTTGTGCTAATGCATTACTCCCTGCCAAACCCAAAAGATGAGAACCCTCCATGTTCATCTGAGAGCTCTGAAGACTAATTTAGTGCCTCAGCTAACAAACTTAGTTACTTTGTGAGTGAGTTGTCTCCAATTAATCACTCCAATGCATTTTTATTTGTATTGCATAACATGTTTTGACATTTGACCTTAAACAGAAGCAGAAATTTTACTGTAGTCACATTTCTCAAAAAGTACATGTTGAGTGTTTCCTGGTTCAGTCAGAACAACATACATATTTAAAGGAAAATAACAGATTTAAGTATTATTTTAACACCTACAGCACTGGGTCTTTGCACACAAGGTTAAGTTTCTCAACAAAGATGTTTTTCTCTGAGCTCACATCTTGTGAGAGGTTAAAAGTTTATTTCTGACCTTAAGTTCGTCAGCTTGATGTATCCACTGTGATCAGCGTCATAAATCTCCAAGCCTGATGGAGAAATTAACAACATGAAACACTGGAATTCTTACAGAAAGCTAGAACTGATCTTTTTGTATATATGATGTATATTTGCATGTATAAATATAAAGACTGTGCTTTTGGTGAAATAACGGTTTTCTATTTTAATATTTTGAACTGTAGTTTATTTCTGTGATGGCAAAGATACATATCCTGATTTGGTGACATAGTCACTGTAATTGTATTCTTCAAAGAAATGCAGTGGTATTCTGTAGTTTGTATAAACCTCACCTCCATAAACTCTGCACAGGATTTCAGCTGTTGTCTGAAAAATAATAAGAAGTTTTCCTCTGTAGGGAGTATTTGAACCAGCTGTGAAAAACATAAAGACAAAGATCAGATCATCAAAATGTATGCATTGTATAATGTGCAACATTTCCTTTGGGAAAGACAAGTTGACTGTCAGCTGTGAAGCGTCAAAGGCTGCTGGGTCTGAGGATATCTGCTCAGTGATAGCATCTCCGAAATGATGCTCCC
Organism: Puntigrus tetrazona; assembly: GCF_018831695.1. Classification (NCBI taxonomy): domain Eukaryota; kingdom Metazoa; phylum Chordata; class Actinopteri; order Cypriniformes; family Cyprinidae; genus Puntigrus; species Puntigrus tetrazona. Next base: position 22,970,283 of record NC_056714.1, on the reverse strand, counting down.
CAGACAGCTGCACTGATGACTGTACATCCACACGCGTTCAAGCGATTCGATTCTGTTTTCAGTGATGTTACGATGGCCAGACGTGGCTTATGATACTTCCGTTGGATGCAATCGTTTCATCAATTAACAAACAGGTAAATTAACACCACGTAAACTAAACATTTGATTATGTCAACTTGCCAAATGCTTTTAATTTTGGAGCCTAAACACTGCAGTCTGTGCCTGCCAGACAAAATTGCTTGTGCCAGCCATTTGGACAGTTAAAACAAATTCTTAAAACTTTCTTACCTCAATGATACCTATTTTTCCATCAGCGTTTTGCTCATATTTCTCCACAAAGGCCTTCATTTTGTCTGTTAGTTCCTGGGGGGGGGGAATCAAATAATTTAACAAACAGGCATTCTAAAGAATGGTATATTTTTAACTTTAGGTATTTTAATTTATTTCAGTGGCTATAATCAAGCTTCCGGCTGTTACAATCCATTTCTTCTGCCTTCCAAAAGCCATTGATGTGTAAGAACAAATATGCACAGACAGATGGGATGTGCTGCTATCTTCAGCCCTCATTGCACAATGTTGATTGTGTTTTCATACTGCTTTTGATACAGATGAGAGGAGTTCTCATTCCTCAAAAAAACAACAACAAAAAAAAAAAAAACCCCGCCCATCTTGGCATAGGACGCAGAACGGTGACTGTGCAGAAATCACTAAAATGTGAAACACCTCAGTGCATTTGCATGATGGGGTAATGGTTCTGATGAAAGTTAATCCCAGACTTCAGAGTTTGTTACATCTGCTTGAAGCGCCAATAAAATGTTTTTTAAACATTCGCCTGTTTACCAAGAGTTATTTGTCTTACTACAGTTTCAGTGAGAATCGATAGGGTGGCTGAGACAAATGAAGGCACGTCCTCAAGCAGGCATGTCTGAGATGGGCAGAATACTAAATTGAGTGCATACTGTTTCCAGTGTGCTTTAGCATGAGTGATATGGAAAGTTTTAAAACATTTCTATTTCTAATAATTCCTAATAGTATACTATATTTATAACACATAATGTAAGATGTTTATTCTTTTTTGTTTATGTTTATATTTATAATGTTACTCTTTTGTTGTTTCAGTATTTCTTGTGGCTTATTAAAAAAAATTATGATTAACTGTGTCAAAAAAAAAAGAAGTGTACATAATATATGTGTGTATTGTGTATATTTATTATGTATAAAAACACACACATGCATGTATATATTTAAGAAATATTTTTAGATATTAATATTTATATATAAAATAAATTATAATAACATAAATATACAGTAGTGTCCCTTAAAGTTGTATATAAACATAAAAATTGTATTGTTTATTTATTGTATTGTAATGCAGTTTGTCATTTCTTACCTACGGGAGCATTAATCATATTACTTGATGTCAGTGCTTTTGTCAGGATATTTTCTTGCTCTCTGTATCCATTAGCACATTTCTGAACTGGTGATGGTATCTATAATGTCTGCCATAATGATTAATGGCTGTACACTCATTTGTGAAACTCTTTTCTATTTAATTCACAGAGGATTCCATGTGATTGGTTGAAAAGACCCGCTGATTAATTGTACAACCATCCAGAAATCCTTATCTTCTCTAGTCTCTGTCCGTATAAGTGACAAAAACTCAAAATATTACTGCTTTAGCTGATATGACAGTGCAGAAAGGATAAAATCAAAACATACTTTAAAATAACTGGGCAAAAAAATAAATGGAACATTTTAGATTGAGCAATACTCTTTCAGGTGAAGATGTGGGTTTGAAGGAGTTTCTGAGTTATTTTGAATCTACAATATATACACAAGTTTTTAAACAGTACAATGTTTTTTTTTTTTAAAAAAGTCTCTTGTGCTCACCAGGCCTGCATTTATTTGATCCAAAGTATAGCAAAACAGTAACATTTTTTAATATTTTAAAAAATTTTTAAATAAATGTTTTCTATTTTAATGTATTATAAAATGTAAAAAGCTTTTTTTTCAGACATCAAAGAACTTTAAAAATTTGTTTAAATATTGATAATAAAAGTAATAAAAACTAAGAAAAATGGCACTGGAGTACTGAGAATGTAGCTTTGATTACAGGAATAAATCACATTTTAAAATATATTCAAATCAGTTATTTTAGTACAAATATTTTACAGTATTACTGCTTTTGCTGTATTTTGGATCAAATAAATGCAGGATTGGTCAACAAAAAGGAGCTATTGGAGCTATTATATATATATATATATATATATATATATATATATATATTCTTTTAAATCTTTCCCAACTAGCTTAGTTTCATAGTGGGCAATGAAGTTTTTCAATATTTGTCAGCTCCCAGCATACATTGCGCCATGAAAAGATTTTGTTGCTTGCTGCTGTTGAAGTTTTGGTCATCGGTTATTTGCGGCTTATATTTTTGCTCAGTGTTTGTAGATTGTCACCATTACTGAGGTGTACATCTATACGAATACATTTTCAGTCTGCCTTACTCAAGAGTATCAGTACTCGAACAAGTGCGTTAGCCCAAGTACGTTAAGCACAGTCATACAAGATGAAATGAAACCCGGACACATACACACGATATATGAGTCTTAAAGTCTGAATAAATTAAATTGTTCTATGCAGAGGGCCATGAGGGACATTCAGGAGCAGAAAAGCACAGCACAATATCATTAGAGGTGTGAAATGACCCAGTGGCTGCTTCTCCTCAGCCTGTCACAGTCCATCACCTCCTCTTTACACCTAATAGGGCTGTAACTCAATGACATGGGAATCTCAATAAAGTACAGCCACTGGACACCACCTCGGGAACAACGTGGAGGACAAAAAAAGTCACTGCTCTACAATGTCAGACCAGCTACACACTTGTATATTTGGATCTTATAGTAGAATATACATGGTGTGATTGTAAATGTCGAATATCAGTGTTGGTAAATGCTTGTTTGGGTAAAAAAGTAAAGGTTTACCTATTATCCCCTTGTAATTGGTTCAAAAAAGCTCTTTAATCATAATGGACATTCAGAATAAGCAGTGCATTTATCAGTTTTTTATTGCAGACGACATACATATTGCCCAAAGTATTGGGACACTCCAATCTTAATGTTACACATTTTATGATATTATGATCAAGTATGTGTTCTTCTCTGTTTTTTTTTTTTTGTAGAAATGTTCTATTGTACTCATGGAAATCATAAAGTAGTCAAAAATTCTTCATTGGGGGTGACCCATACTTTTAGCAATATACTATGTATTGGAAATATGTTATATTCTTATATTTTCAGTGCACATTATTTTTATTACATATATTTTTTATTTTTGTAGTCGTTAAAGAAGACTTTTTCACCTTGTTGTGCTATCAACCAATCAACATTATTAATGTTTTATTATTGTTAGCTAAATTTGTTGGTGCAAAATTTTATTTTATTTTATTTTATTTTTATCCAATAGAGAAAGCTTGGTGTTCCATCAGCCAGTCGACATTATCAATATTTTTTATTTCGTTAATTTTATTTAATTTTGTTTTCTATCAGCCAACCAACATTATCAATATGTTATTCCAACAGTATCAATATATTCCTATTCATAGATATTTTCAGTGCTTTCATTTCAAGGGTCACCCGAGCAACTGTCATTGAGATGGAGATGCTTCCTACAGGTATATCATCTGATCCCATAAAGAGCAAGCCTTGAGACCTTGAGAATGATACCTAACCTGGGTTGCTCATGGAGCATCGCTAAATGGCTACTCATTCTGACCTTCATGATGGAACAACTCAAAACTTCACATTTGTTATCGTGACATTCATTACAGTCATTCAGTTCCAAATTATTCAGTATGTATTCAGTCATCCTCAGCCCCTGAGAATGTTATTTGCTTGACAATTTCAGCATGTGTATTTTCCAGACAAGAACAAACCATCATTTGTACCAGTAATGAGTTTCATCCAAGGTCATTCCACTACATCAAGTCTGCATGCAGTTCTCTTCAATGAGGCTTAGGTTCTTTCATCTTTGTTTTCAACACACTGTGCATTGCTGTTCTTTATAGATAACAGCATAACCAGCAGATTGCAACTACAGAGGACGGTAGAGTTATTGTAAAATAAACGCAAATGAAGATTTATTCTCTGTGAAGCAAATGAGGGGAGGAGCCAGCAGCAGATGTGCATGGACCCAGATGGGCAGACAGACTGACTCTAGCGTGCCGACTGAGACAAACTGGGACAAAGTCTCTGTCCTCTGTCGGAGCTTTAACAGGTCTGATAACATGCCCCTCCATCATATGATACAGCAAAGGCGGACTTCATCATCATTTGTTATAAATGCTAGCCTGGGGGCAAATGTTTAATGTCACTAAAATTGCAATATCTCCTCAAAAGGTCACATAGATAAAGTGTCATTTTCCTGAACCAACCTGTGACCATAACCAACCTCACACCCTCATCTGAGGAATAGCAGGTATTATCTTGGTGGTTTGCAGTGGCGCCTGATGAAAAATTATTTATGTTAACAATTGTTTTTATCCCCCTTTTTCATTCATTCTTTTTTCCAAAATTGTAATTTTCTGAAACATCTGATTTTTTAAAATTCATCTAAAACTAAACAATTTCAGTAAATAAAAAATAATAATAACTTAGACAACCGTATCATTACAATGTCAACCAAAAATGGAATGGATTTGTTAAAAATAAACAAAGACAGAATTTAGACAAGATTTTTACAGATTTAGACATATATATATATATATATATATATATATATATATATATATATATATATATATATATATATATATAATGAATAATTAATTTAATAATTTGTTTTAGAAAATATAAGTATTCTTTTATTTATTATTTGAAAAAAACAAATTCACCTTGTTCAATGTTATCATAGACACATAAATTAATTCTTTTTTACTACAAAATGTAAAGTACACAGCATAAAAATACAGGTTTTATCATTTTCCAATGTCAGGGAAATTGTTATATTTGAAAAGACAAGCATTTGTGTTTCTAACCTGATGCCTATATACCAATCTGCAGCAGAAGACAAGAAAATTATGACTTACCAGTCCTGCTTGTTTTCGAGCTTGCTGAAGTTCTTTGATAAAATTCTGCAACTCCTTCCCCTCGATATATCCATTACCTGAGAGCATTTACACCCCAAATCAATGACATAACACAGATGAGACTTGGCTTTCATCAGTCAGCCAAAAGTATATTTCAAAACCATCTGAAACGACTAACAATCTATCTCTCGTCACATTTTGACATCCTTACAGGTTAACAACCGTCTGTTAGGTACGATACATTAGACAAATCATTTTACCCAAACTTTTGGAAACCAGTTGCAATGCAGGTGGCAAGAATAATCCCTTTTTTTTCCTTCCCCAAAAATGTTTCAGTTCATGAAAATCCACAAAATAAGGAAAGAAATTACCATCGTTGTCATAATGGTGAAATATATCCAGGAACTGAGAGGCTGAGATCTCTACTCCTTGCAGGTAGGCGTTTGCCATGTTTTCTCCGTGTGTCGGGCGCTGAAGCTGTGAGACCGATGCTGTGAGACGGTGCTCTGTGATGTCTCCGGTATTTAAGTGAAGTTCCGCCCTCCCCTCAGATGATGGCAAACGCCCAGCGCACCTCTGTCTCCGCGCGCCGCAGGTAGCGCGCGCACTGGTGACTTACTGCTGAGCTGCACAGATGTGAGACGCATTTAAATCAGGACTTCTTTCTACGCGGATGTCACAGCCTGCAACCGAGCCCACTGACACTAATAAAACTCAAAATAGGAACCGTGGAGCATTTGGCCACAAAAAGTGCCATTTCACGTGCATGAAGTGGCTTTACGGAAACAGTGGCCCCTGCGCTCATAATCAATAAATATGTGCAAATTATTCACTTACTTGTTTCGACTTGCTTTTGGCATGAAGCATAAATAGCTTTTGCTATTTTTATATCGATATTTTTTCAGCAATATATTTATTTCAGCGATTATTTCTCTAACGTTGCCTATTAGTCAAGCTAGACAGTGCCTCTATTTTTTAGGTGACCAGGCTATGCATGACAAATATTCTCATTATTCATAGACTTGCACGCCACAAGTCTATGAATAAGTCTACAAAAATTTAAAAAGTATATATTATTTGAGGCAACATTGACAGATATCGTACATGACACTTCATGACACTTACATATTTTCACGTAGGCTAATAATATAGAAAACGTTCAGTTCCAGTTGTTCCTGTGCTTTAAAATGACACTTTTTTCCTCATACAATTTTGCCCTTTGAGTATATCTTCAATGTGCAAATGGAACATTTTTACATAGTTGGAAAATTTAATCTAGACTTTTGGTTTACTGATGGAGTTTGAATGGCCTTGGAGGTTTGGTTCAATGAGTTTAGTGTGCATTTTTGTTTTCTTTGCATTTGATGGCGACAGCTTTACCTCACTTTACATATTTATGGAGTTCATTTTTTTTCAGAATCTACAAAGATGAACTTGGAGTTCCCAGACACAGGGCTTTCTATGGAGTATATAATATCTTGGCCTTCACAATTCAGAGACTTCATCATCCAGAAGGACTAACTTTTCTGCATGCTGCATTTGTGTATGAATTGATCCTGTGGCGCAGAACTCATGAAATTAATTTTCATTTTGCATTTATGGACATCATTCCCTAGTTCAGTTTTCCTGTTAGTTTTCTCTTGTTTACAAAACATTAATTCGTGAAAATGAGCAATGACCCATGAGATAATTGCTCCTTATGTTAATTAATGAGGCTCTGCCCAGACAATGATGGCTAGGTCTCTGGTCCTCTGTCATGGCGTCCTGCCTGGCAGGTCGGCAGGCAGACAGATAGATGGACAGTTCACCACACACAGCACCCTCATGCAATTAGAAACTTCCCTGGTTGTCTGGCAGAGCGAGTAAAATGGGCTTAAATTAGACTGCATGGTGCTAATGGTGTGTCCAGATGTTATCACAACACAATATTGGGGTTTTTTAGCACTCGATGTGGCATATGTTTGTGGCGTTGGCCGCTATTTGCTATGTAGACTCACAGATGGGTTGGCTGACAGTTGTAGTGTTATACGAGGCCATTATGAAACACTCCTGCAGAGTATTGTTGTGACGAGCTTGCATCACACCTTAGCAAGTAAACAGTGGCACCTGCACATTTAAACAACTCCTCTACACCTCAGATGCTGAGATACACACCTGCATACCTGCAATCAGAGGTAGAATAACTGATTTCCAAAAGTTCAGCTTCACTATGCCATGTACTGCATGGACAGTTGTTATTTGTATTTTAAGGTTTTTTAAATAAAATTTACCATGTACATTTTTTATTTGTAACTATAAATAAATCAGTGTATGAGAGAGAGCGCAATATGGTAAATCAGCAAAGGATGTGACATGCTCTGGTATAGATCCACATCATAATTCTGCTTGTGTGATAATAATTCAAGGACATTTTTGTGGTGTGCGTAACTTTTTATAGTTAATAAACACTCTCCTCATAAAAAGATGCCTCAGTGTGTGTTATTCATGGAAGAACAATTTATCCATTAAGCAGATCACTGTTGAGCAACCAGTGGGAAATAAGAACCATTTTGGTTATTATTTTTCGTTTGTCTTGATCACTCATATGCCGATTTTAAATTATCTCTTACTTGCAAATTTGACTTTGTTTTTCATAATAGAAATGTCTTCACGAAAATAATTGTAATGCGAAAACTGCTTACGTTCATATTTTGCAATAATTTGCATCTAACTCAGTCATTTACGAAGTAATTCAACTTTGCTCCCGAGTTAATTGCCAGCTATTTTTGGAAATCTGACTGCAGCCAGCCTCAGCCTGGACTTAAGGCATAAAGAAAGTACTTTTTGTCCCTCAGATCCTGAAGATGCAGCAAATAGCCTAGTGCACTATCAAATCTGTGACAGCTGAGGTCTATCAGCAACCACACAGACATTTTGTCCTGGGTATTGTGGAACACCTTCTAACTTTGGTGGCATTTGTGGCGAAGTAGCAAGTCTGGATTTCTCTGATTATACCACAATAAGCAGTTTCGTCCTCGCTAATGTATGTGGAGCTTAAACGGTCGAAGTTCAGCCTTATGTTCAGTGAGAGATTTAACAGCCTGAAAAGAGTTTTATGATCTGCCTTTCTAGCAGAACTTTCAAAGGCCTAAAGACTGTTCAGATAGGACCAGTATTTCATGCTGACTCCAAAAAAACAGGAATGCGAATGTCTGCATTTCAATGAATCTCGGCCAGGCTAACTTTGGGTTTCCGTACCTGACATTCAAAGAAAATCAAAGAAGGTTATGCTGGAAGACCAACACAGTCAAAACTTCGATTAAATAAAAATCCATTTTATTGATAAGAATACTCATTATAAGATGGTGCTAATTAGAAGAATGACCTTGTGACCCAAAGAGTTACATCTTAGAAGAGCAAAAATTAAAGTTTTTGTCAGTAAAAGACTCATTTAAAATATTTTGCCCCAAACTAGAGACTATATAATAAATGCATGGATGCAATCAGCACCTGCATATAAACCACTCATCTACACCTCATGTATTGAGATACTATATAATAGGAATGAGAGTTGCTGTTTTATTGGAAATTGATTGATTCACGATTGAAGGTTCACGATGCATTGAAAATCTTTGTCTATAAACTCATGATAACAGAAAAGTCAACAGTGCAGTAATAAAGGGGATGTTTTGTTGTCTTTATCATTTGGTTTCTGACCTGCATTCACTTCTAGTTATTTACACTACAGGAGCACAAAAGTGGGCGGGGCTAAACAGACAGCAATTTGGAAGCAGCATAGACTGTATGAGATGCTTAAGAAACCCAAAAAGCAAACTATGCTCCCTTTCAACTGATTCTCTTTAGAAACAATTCTCCTGTCATCTCAGGCTATCTGTGATTAGAAGCGTATTTAAAACAGGAATATAATTTTATTTCATCCATATAGATTACAATCCTCCCTGAAAAAGATTTTTTTTATATTGAATTGCTCTAGGTGCTGTGGGAAAAGGCCAAACAAGCCACCTGCAGGATCCTCACATGCGATAACCTATTAGCCGGGGCAACGTCTTTATGTTTACAGATATGATGTAATGACGCAGTGCCATGCTCAAATTTCCTGCAAAACCCTACCCGTAACCATTGTGAATTGGGCTAAAGTAATGCGATCACTGGCTAATTATGTACTTTGAATGCAGCTTTAACACTTGTACATTTCTTATAGTGTAGATTAAGCACAACATTGTATTTTTTATTATTTATTATTTTTATTTTATTTTATTTTTTGCTTTTGAATGCATGCTCCATCACAGCAGTCAAATGCTTTATTATATCATTTCAACTGAAGGAGATTTATTTACATTGCACATTTTAGATTTTTTTTTTTATATTTCCTAGTCAGGGAGACAATAGTGTAACAAAGCAACAATCACATTATGAAGATCAAATATATCCTCCACAAAGGCACAGCGACATCTGACAACAACCAACCAAATAAAAAAGAGCCATAACAGTGAGCCTTTTAGATCATTTAGAGCATTAGACATTCACATGACTTTCACAGTGCCCTCAATCTGGTTTGATTGACCTTACACAGCATTTGAGTAAATGCAATTGCTGTTGTTGATGGTCTCCACTTGATGAGAGCGAGCGATGAAGGTAACAAGCACGTTCTGGAGCATCTCGGCTCTCATCTTGCTGATCTGCAGCACCTCCTCGTGATTCACCTTCTCCTCGCGGCTGTAATCCAGAGAAACCTTGTTGGTGATGAGAGAGAGACCCAGGACCCGCAGTCCGCAATGCTTGGCTACCGTCACCTCAGGAACCGTGCTCATGCCTGAGAGGGCAGCAGGAGGAAAAGAGAAACAGAGAGAGACTCCTAATTAAATGGCAGTCATCTCTGTTGCGGCACAGTAGGTTGATTCATTAATAGAGCAGACCAGGTCTGGGTCTCACTTAATACTTAATGTGGACTATTGAGGTCTTGTTGGGTACACAGGAAGAAGGATTCACACAGGAACTAGGAACTGACCGGTCTAGCCAGGGGAACCCACTTAGTACATACCCCACAGTGCTTCCATTTGGTAATCGGAGCCCAATTATTTAAAACATCATTCAGCTCATCAAAAGACCAGCGGTGAGTATGGTTTATGCCAATCATATGGTCAAGAGAGTTATTCAGATCACTGATTAAACTAATCACACTGATTAAAGTGGGCCACTTTGGCCCTTTGGGTGGGCCTAATCTCCATCAGCTAACATGGCAGGTCCCCTCTGCTATGGCACATCATTATTAACCAGCTATAATTTTCATGAAAGACCGATTAAAGAGAGGCACTATATGCAAAAGAAAACAGCAAGTTCAACCACTCAGATTCCTCAGAGAGATGCACCAATGAGGAACTCTCACTGTTGATTTTTATTACTTACTACTTGTGACCTTGGACCGCAAAAAGTATTTTTTAAAATACTGATTTAAACATTGTTTAATTAGACCCAAACATCATATGAAAGCTGAATAAAAAAGCTTTCCATTGATGTATGGTTTTTTAGGATAAGACAATATTTGGATATTTTAAAAATATGGAATCTGAAAGTGCAAATCGTCTAGAAAGTTGTCCAAATGAAGTTCTTAGAAGTGCGTATTACTATTTAAAAATTATGTTTTGTATATTTAGTATAGTAAATGTAAAAATATTTTCATGGAACATGATCTTTACTAACAGATCTGAAAGATCATTTTGACCCATACAATGTATTGATGGCTATTGATACAAATATACCCGTGCTACTTATAACTGGTTTTGTGGTTCAGGATCACTTTTTACTTTAATAAAATAATTTTGAGTTTAAGTTTCAGTGAATTTCATTACTATTCTATTTCTAATAAAGTACTTTAAGTTATTTATTTCAGTAAATTACCAAGACGCACTGACTTATGTTTAATAAAATGTAACTTTTGGATAATTGGATTAGTTTATCTTGTGTATTGTGATAGTCCATACCAACAGAGTCACTTCCCAAGATGTGCAGCATGCGTGCTTCAGCGATGGTCTCAAAGTTGGGTCCACTAACCATACAGTAGACTCCCTCATGCACAAAATTCAAGTAGCCCAACTCAGCAGTTATGTCCAAAACCAGTTTCCTCAGGTCTTTGCTGTAAGCGTCAGACATGCAAGGAAACCGAATCCCAAATCTGAGGAATAGATGAAAAAACACACCATCCTTGCTATAAAATAACAATTCTGTAATACAATATCCAGTGCCTCCTCTCTCTCTTTTTTTCTCCCTTCTCTGCATACCGTTCATCATTGGGTCCGCACAGTGGGTGCTGCCCAGCAAACCCTGGCAAGTTAATATGGTCCTTAATGACCATGATGTCTCCCACTTTGAAATCCTGACAAAGACCTCCAGAGGCATTTGTTACAACAATGGTCTCTACACCCATCAGTTTGAAGATCCTCACAGGGAACGTGACCTGGAAAAAATTCCACAGAAAATACAAGCTGTTACTGCACGGAACCTCTCTGACCAAACCGTTGAATATATAATTTTCACTTTAAAACTTAATGAGCCATTGCCTCTCAGTTTTAGATATATTTAATGGAATATAATCAAAGATGTAAAACTGGCATATGGCAAGAGCGGTCTTTGAGTATTTTCTGTCCTTTCAGTTAACTTAACTTTATTTCCAGAAAATAAGGTGCCCTTAAACAAATATTTAATTACATATTCATACATATAAATTAATAAGTTATTATATATATATATGTATATATGTGTGTGTATATATGTGTGTGTATAGTTTTTATTGGACTAGAAAGGGGCCTTGTTTCATTTCAGACAACTGTGTGAATATGACAACATCCACAAGCCTAAATGTGCAATAGTATTCCACAGTGCCTCACAGTTTTAGGCGAGTATTAAATAAGCTTTAGTGATTCTAAATGGGATAAATATAGGATTGTAAAGCAGGAGCCATTAAGGGAGTGTCAGTGCGAGCAGGAGAAGAATAATGAACTTGTGGGCTCAGTATAGCACAGCTCAATAGGGATGTCACAGTCTGTCAGCTTGCTCTCCAGCTGACGAACCAGGGTGGACGTGCGGGGCTGCCACAAGCAACAAGGCCATTACAGCTATACACAGAAGGGTCACCGAGGTGGACCAGCATTCTCAGGAAATACACCCCAGTTTGGTACCCTCTAAATCAAAGCTGACTTCTTTGTGGATTGTAAGCTCTCAAGAGATCAGATCGCTTCATTTTTTTGAGTCTTTACTCTCCTAAGAGAATTGGTCTATAGGTGTCGCATTATAGGTCTTTAGATGGTCTGTTGATTACCTGTCACAGGCAGCTTGATTAATGTGCACTATTATGGACTAATGAGAATATGTCTTTAAAAAAATCTCACGTCACTGTATGAATTGGCATATATTTCACTTTTTTATAATATAATCACTAAGAACAATTTGTGCTTGCTCTAGCACTGGATTTACTAAATTAAGCAAATTTAATTTCAGAATAAGACAATAATCTATTATGCCTGATTTCTGCAAGCAATGTTAACTGTGCCAAAAACCATGTATAAGTGAGGCGAAATCTTAATAATCCCACATAGAAAGGAGGCACGTTTGTGCTAAAAAAAATATATTTTAAATATTCACCGCACATGTATCATTTATATAAACTGGACAGGGTTTAGTGAATAATACGCAGGAATATTTTGCGATTGTACATAAACTATGCACATTAAATTTAGAAGTTTTTTTTAACCTATATCATTTCTTAAAGCTTCTGTTAAGGAAATTATAATCAATTACAGTGCAAAAAAACAAACAGTCTAGAAACCAGATTGATTTGAAAATGACACTGTTTCCATTTAGTGATGAGAAGATTTAGGAATATTATATAAGGCAGAAACAACCTGCAGGAATATGTGCTATATAATTTTTAACATAAAAAAATGGTGTATTGATATCTTTCCGCAGTTGAAAAAACTCATTCATGAATATTTTACGCTATAACTTGTAAAGAGGAAGAGCTGATCAGTTCACGTGCCTCCTGAGACGCTGCAAGAGACGTACATGTAAGATGCGATCGTGCCACTAAAATGTATGTCGACCCTATGTTTACACAGAAAAACAATGCAAAAGCAACAGAGTGTAGTGCAAAAATGCATTTTGTATGAACGCCACATTTTTCAGTTTATACAAGCCCTCTAAATGCATCTGAACACTATAAAGCTGCTTTACTCGCTGCAGAGAAACAGAGGTCAGTGAAGGGCTAAACAAGCTTGACTGTCCAATTACCCTCCACAGCACATCTCTTCATAACAAAGAGATCACTTAAACAAGCCTTAATAACTGTTTGTGTTACCAAGGGCAAACGTGAAAGCAAGTTTACATCCTAAACTGTAAATGAAATAAGTAGGGTGCACTTTTAGGGCACAGTAAGTTGGCACAGATTTGCACAGTGACTCAGAGATATGAGTCAGCTAAAGGGAAATGAACAGTGGACTGAAGGTGCATTTACAAACCAGCTGTCACAGTTTGACAAAGGATTTAATAACCATATTGGTCAAGCTACTGCTTATTATATGAGTAGCCCCATCCCAGTCCCCTCCCACATAAAAAAAAAAAAACAAAAAAAACAAAAATCTTGTTTATTTCTATGTCCTAATTTGCATACTTATATTAAGTACTAATTGAGCTGTTTACGACTAATTGATACTTTAGAGGAAGACAACACATGAGTCATAAAATTGAGTCTGCATAGCTTGCATTAGCATTAGTGTTGTTATAGTTAACTAAAAACAAAATTATTGCAATCATTCTCACCAATTGAAATAAAGCTAAAATATAAAATGCTTGAAAAATGAAAGAAATGTTTTAAATGTTTTCTTGGCAACTATAACTACAAATTATGTGTCTACTATAATTGTGTACTACTTACAATAAATAAATCTAAATAAATAAAGCTAAAATATTTATATATAATAAGTGACATCTAGTGGCAAAGAATGAATGTGCATTTTCATTCTGACCAACCTGAAAAGACCAACATGTGTGTGGTTAATTTGGTAATGTTTAATGTTGAAGTAAACTTGAAGCGGCTGGTGGTTTGTTTAAAATAAACTTGTTTCAATGTTCTAGACTGTACTATTTCTTTTGAGAGATAAGTAAATGTATACACGGTGCACTATCAGATATAAAAATTGTTTTCAAAGATGCATAATAAGGGCACTTTAAAATGAAAAAGCACATAACAAAATAACGATAGACTAAACTACAACAATTAAAAGGATGAAAATTAGCTTGTTTTAAATATGAATGAATATGTAAACAATGCTTATTATTAACATCAAGTTAAATTCATAACCTTTCAATACGTTTACTTTTGATTCACATTGTATATTCCTTTGTCAAGCTCTTCCATGCAATTCATGTCTTTTTTTATGAAAAATGTACCTGGCAGACAAATGTGAGCAACGCTCAATGTACGAATATACAAAAAAAAGACCATTTACAACATATTATTATTAATATATTTGCCTCATAATAACCTACTATATTCTTGCATCCAAACGGGGTACTATGCAGATTGGGATGCACTGTCAATGTGTTTTATGTGCCACAGCCATTAAGACATTAAATACAAAATAGTGTTTTGAAAGACTGGGGTTTGCTAATACAGGGGGCTGATGGATTTAATGCCCTAGCACCGCATTAAGAGAGAAAAGCTCTTGGTTGGCTGTAGAGGGCATGGTGGCCATGACAACTGATTGTAATGCATTGTGTCATGTTGTCAGGGCTGCAATTACAGTGACAGTACCACCCCAGGGCAAGAGGTTGTAGATTCCTCTGTAATTCAGTAAAAAGTGGTTCTCTGGCCCCATGTGCAACAGATAAATTATTCCCTGGACCGACTTTGATGGAGAGAAAGCATAAAGCTCACATGGATCATGCTGCTCAGTTGAACTCTGTGATAAATTAAGACGTAAAACTTGTAAATTAACCAAGATTTTCATGATTAGTATCACATGTTAATATGTTAATGCATGCTGTTCCAGTTTTAAAAGAAAAACAAGTGTTTTCTCTCCTGAAAATAAGATTGACTGTCACAACGGACTACAAATGCAAACCGAACTGATTTGATATGAGAACAACAGCAGCAGCGAGCAGTTCGTTTCTTCTCCGCACCTGCATTCTCAGCATACAGCCTCTGTATTCATGCGGTGTGGCTCCTGATTGTGACAGATAAAGTTAATGGCCCATACAGGAGGTAACAGCTCCTTTCTGTTTTTACAAATAGGATCTGTTTACAACAAGTTCGCTTGTCCTTGAGGTGATGCTAAGAGACACCAAGGCCACTGCTTTAAACCCAAGCTACAATATTTTCTAGATGCCAAAAATGGGGTTTGTGAAATAGCTTTTACTACTCACAGAAGCCATTGTGTTTGTAAGTGTTATAAATGGATGCATCTAAGAGGCCTATCGAAATGCAAGATGAAGTTGAATCAGTTAAGTGAAAGGAAAACAAGATGGCTGTGTGGACACTAAACCATTTCTTGGGCTCACCTTACACAATGAGTAGCCCTCGTAGAGATGGAACCTTCCTTGCATAAAGACACAAGACTTGCCTTTGATTTGACCAAACACGAGACACCCTTGATGACCTGGAACTAGTTGTAAAAAAAACAAAAACATAAACACATTTTTAGATTCTATATAAAACATATGATTCATAAACATTTTGGTCAGTTGTCATTTTTTCATGTTTTTGAAAAAAGTCAAGCATTATTAGGTTAAAATTCAATACAACAGCAAAACTTTTTCACAAAAATGTGTAGTTTATCTATGATCCTCTTAATTGTCCTCAGTGTCAGAAGGTGGATCTCTTATTCATAAATTCATTTTTGGAAAGGGGTCCATATGTAGAAGATGCTAAACAAAAACGATAATGTACAGGAGCTGGAGGATTTTTCTGAAAAATAGTGGGCAGTTAAACTGTTCAGTTATGGAACTTAACAGTCTAGAAAATAACACGCAGTATTAAGATTCAAGGGTATGTAAACTTTTGAACAGGGTAATTTATATAAATTCAGTTTTTATTCATAACTAAATTCTCCTTATTATGTTTGCATATTCTGCAAGGGGTATGCAATCTTATGAGCTCAGGTGTCTCTTTAACTGTTTAAAAATCTCCTGCTGTAAAGCATTTATTCATACATTGCATCTACCTAAGGGCTTATTCATCGAATGACCTCTCTGTAATGAGCAAATATAGGGTCAGATGATGCAATTGATGACAGAAGACATCTAATCTTTTTCTATAATATAACGTTAACTGACTAATGACTATTCCCATGTCTCAGAGATCCTGCTGGTTTGGCTGTACTTGGAAGTTCATTGATTTGCATTGGCATGTTCACGTATCATCAGAACAGTTGATATCTGCTGCTTAGGGATGGCTGCTGATGTCATCAAGGACTGATTGTGTATCATTAGTATACGAACAGGTGGAGCAAACCTTTATGAGCCTAAAAAATTATGAGCAAGTGGGAGACTGCAGTTTGTTTGTGGCTTCAGGAACTTACTTTGACATAGGAACAAGCCGGCTGAGCCAAGTGAATTGGAGCTTATGTAAATGTAACCTTGAATTTTGGCTGATGAGATGTGTTTGGCCCTAAAACCTGCAGCGTAATGAGGTTCTGCCGGAATAATAGCTCTGTTTTTCCAGGGCCGATTTCTCTTTTCTTACACGAGCATTGACGAATGACTCCGAGGGAAAAAAAACCTGCTCAGAGACGGGGGCTATTTCACTCACCGTGAAATGTATTTCCTGCAACATTGTAAAAATGAATGAGCAAATGAACGTTTCAGTGCATGCCGCCTCATCATGCAGTTTGCCAAAACGATGACTGCAATAGGAAAAGTTCTGAAAGAAATGTAGTTATGCTCAAAAATTCCTAATTATCTAAATTAGTTTTAATGAAGTGAAGTGCAAATTTTGCACTTATTAAACCTTACTGAGTTTAGTTTGAACGTGCATGTACATATATACTGTTAAACTAAATATATATATTTATATATATAAATATCTGTGTGCACTGAATTTATTTACTTTTCCACGACATTCTAATTTATGTGTGTTAATTTGCTTGTTTGAGACTTTTACATCCATCTATATGGTGTACTGACTCTAAAGTGGGAATATAAAGTAAATTTTGATTCATTTGATTTTGATTTGACACTTGATGATTTATATGGCTGATGCAATAGGCAATGCTCACAATTTGTTATTTAAAAGACGAGCACAGAGCATCCATAGTTCTCATTATTCAAACTGTCAGTCATTCTTCTGTTGAGCTCCATAAACCAGCGCATTTAAATTATGAAGTGGATTAGAGAAAGAATGACAACACAAATGGATTCTAAGACCCGTATTATACTTTCCCTTAATTACAAGTGCTCTTATTCTTCACCCATCATTCAAGTACACACGAACACACACACGCTTCCTAACGGTAGTGCAAATATCATGTGATGCATCTGAATGCTTCTCAAGATTATTCACCTCGCCATATAAATATTTAAACCTGTCCAAGATATCATAGTATGAACTCCTGTGGCAGATATTAGGGCTATTTTTGCTCCAGTCATGATATTTTATTCATAGGCAGTAGTTATTCATTTTGTAGCTCATATTACCAGGAGCTGGGCATAATTTGTTAACCATACAATACAATGAGGGACAGAATGAAAACCTCTGTGCTTTCAGATTCACTCCCTGCATTAGCAACAACTGCCGTGTCTGTCTAGTGTTTTTTTTTTTATAGACTCGGCATGCTGACTGAAATGACCACGCTGTGTAAACTAACAAAAGAACATCCACCAACTTTTTTAGAAAGAAGAATGAATTGGTGTAAACTGTTTCTTCAGTTCAGCTCTGTACCTGTGCTCACTGGGAAATTGGGAATGTCTTCATAGCGGAAGGTCTGTTTATTTGAGACATTGTCTCATGTAGAAGTCCCAGTCCAGAGCCACACACGATAGCTATCTTTGGCCTGTGTCTCGTCCTGCTCATCAGCCATTCTGTAGTCAGTTTGCAGTCATCAAAGGAACAGCAGCTAAGTCAGGGGAAAGAAAGAACGATAGCCAGATTAAAAAAGGTCACGCTGATAACTGCTCAAACTGTGTCTCATAAGATGCTAAGTGGTAAAATATTATACAGTTTCAAAGCATTCAATAATTTTTTAGTTTTTAGAATAAATATATAAATATTCATCTTAATAAAATAAAAAATAATTATACTTAAAAATCATTTAATAATATGCATAAGCACTACTATATATTAGTGCTGTAAGACAATTAAATGCGATGAATCACGTACTAAAAATGTTTTTATTTACATAATATACATGTGTGAACTGTGTATATTTATTATGCGGGACTATTTAAAAAAAGTTACATTTAAAGCCTATAATAAATATATATGATACATATTGAATATGCATCATATATATGGTATGAATATAAATATATGCTGTGTGTGTTTTTATATATACATAATAATTTCAATAAATATGCACAATACACATATATATCATGTTAACTACAACTTGAAAAAGAAGAAAGATGCCAATTGTAGAAATATGTTATGTGATCATATAACAATACACAGAACAGACCTTCCGTTAATAAAATAATAATCAAGCTTATACTATACTCTGACAACTTACTCTGATAACGCCGCTTTTTTATTACGTCTCAAGATTTCTGTCAGTTATGAAAATGCATTCTGTATAAAGCACACAGGAAATTAACTAGTGTGAATGAAAACAAAAAAACACCTATTGATATTCAAAACCAGCCGGTAGCAAAAATCTGAAAGTATAAAGCTAGCATAATGTAGTTAATTCTGAATAGGTAAAAACACAAATTTGCAGCATGCAGTTATCAAGGCTCTATTTAATTTGCATCTCATTTGAAGATAATTCTGCTCAGCTGTTTTTCGCACACCTGATATATTTTTATTGACCTTACTGAATCGATTACATGCATAAAAGATCATACGAAGATCAAGATAATAGATGTGAATCCAAACTACTCTAACCACTGACTCTTTGCCTCAGGAAACAGTAAATATAAATAGGTTTTCAACAATAATGCTATTGATAATAATTGCTTTATACATTGTCTTGCATGTAAATTAAATAAATGACATAAAACTAAAATTTACCATGAGTTTTCCTTGGTGTGCATGGTCTCAGTCACAGGTAGTCACAGGCTGACAGCACCTGCAAAAAGTGTGTACTTGTCTTATCAGAACAGATAAGAGAGAGAAAGAGACACAGGCTGAATAACCTCTCAAGGGACTAGAAGATCTCGTCTCATTGGCTGCATAAATGGTGAGAGCTGGAAATCTCCATATCCTTTCCAAGAAATTATATGACTCTCTCCCCTGAGAAACTTTACCTTTAGACGCTAAAATAAATACAATTTACTCAAAATGCAGACAGTCATGTGCTAGTGTATTGGCTGCAATGCACTATATTTTGTTACAGCCCTACTGGTACTGTTTATAAAATATATATATGTATAAATTAATATACATTTCTTAATAGAAAATATATTTTAAACGGTTTCTGTCTATACAATGAAATTCCCTGGGGTACAAAAATATTTTCTAAATAAATATTATAATAAATAATATATTTATTTTATTGATCCTTGAAAGATGCTAAAAATACATTTCAATATGTGTGTGTGTGTGTGTGTGTGTGTGTAAGACTGTCAGAAGGGACAGAGTGACTTATAATATGGTAAACAGAAAACACTTTTACATGTTTTTGCACTTTGCTGAGCTGTGAGATTCCTGAATACATTATAGCTTCAGGGTCCATTATAATTCTCCAAAGCAGCATGTGTACTGTGTATGTACTGTGGTTTGGAAATGGATTTGCAGACTCTCAAAATCCAAATACATTTGCAGCATTTACAACAATGTCTGAGACATCATTTTTACACTGAAACATTCATAATATAGAAAATAACCCAATCAGATCATTCTATGAGAAACCAAAATCAAGCAAAAACCTAACTTGTTTTTCACAAAATTATTCAATAGTGACTGTATTTACTGCTTTTGTTGAATGGAACAAGCTCAGTATCAAGGTTGTTGTTTTTTTCTTTTTTTTTTGTGCCAGAGGTCCAAGGTAGCTCCTGTCAATGAGTAACATAACCAGATGTTAAATTATGTAACATGTTACATAATGTCCACAGCACGGAAAACATAGACTGACCAACAGGTGTGGAAACGTGATTCCAGTGGTTCAAAGATCATCCAGTTTTTTGTTAAGTACGTATTTCCAACTAAAATTGATGAACATGAAAATGAACATAGCTCACGTTTAACCAAAAGGAAACTGATTCACATATATGCTAACTATTAACCTAACTCTGTTTGCAAGGTCAACTCACTATCAAGTGAATGTTAGCACGGGTAAATATGTACATTGTTGTTTCCATAAAAATATTAAGGAACACAACCGTTTTTAAGCTAGATGTAATGAGAAGAATTGCCATCACAGGAAGAAAAGACATTTTAAAACATATAAAAATACTATTAAACCATATTTCTGCTATCAAAAAAACAGATAATAGCAACGTTTCATTGTACAATTATTTTCTCAGAATTGGGAGATATACATTACAACAATTACAAGTTTATGATTTACATCTGGGATTTAAAAGTTCATAATTGTGGGAAACTAAATTTAATTTATCTGTAATTTTAGTTCACAGTGGGAAAAAAAAGTTAAAGAGGTAAAATTCTAAATTTAAACTCCATCTAAAAGGAAAAAAAGTAATTGTGAGATACCATCGGCCTTTAGGGCAATTGTGAGAAAATATATTTTTAATAATATTTTTAATCTGTGGGCATGAGCTTCCATTAAAAATAGGAAACAGTTGTTTTAAATGTAAATAATATTTCAACATTTTCATCAAATAAATGCCTTGGTGAGCACGAGACAATCTCTCTATTGATTGATATGGTTAGATTTGTCAAGCCAACACAATCTGACTCCCTCCGTGCTGCTATTCAGCTGGTGTTGTGTTTTGATCAGTTTTCATTTGACGAGGCCCTGCGGGGAGGATGGGTGAGACTGACCGTGACTGTTTGTCCAGACATACAGTCTGCCAGCTGTCTCACCAACATGTGCCGGCAGCGCAGCGTGGTCCCTTCAGTTAGCAAACAAGTCTCTAGACTGACCCAACAGTAGAGGGGACTGTCTACATAAACTCAAGGTAAACGAACGATAGCACATGTCGTGTATGTGTGTGTGTGTGTGTGTGTGTGTAAAGGTTGATTTGGTGTTGATCCTAAACATTTCATCTGTCACTTATCACCGCATAGCTGGTTAGCTGACACTGAGCAAGTGGAAAAAAGCTCTATTTATAATAACTAGATATTGCTGATAAGAATGCAATAATGTAAAGTCACTTCAACCCATCTAAAAGCCACACGCGCAAACAAAAATACGAATCTCGAAACACAATTTCACCCAAGACTAACTTTCCTCCATGAGCTGTCAAAGAGAGTGACTCTTCTACCCTGCTGTGAACCGCATTATTTCTATAAGATTTCAATAATGATACTTGCTCTTTAATAACAATATCTGCATCATACACTCTAAAATTAAATCTCTTTTGAGCATCACATAGTATAATGAATCATACTTGATTGAGTTTGGTACAATTTGGTACCGCGATTGACATCCATAGTATTTTTTTAGTTTTCATTGGCTACTGCAACATACTTTAGAATATCTTCTTAACTTCTTTTGTGTTTAACACAACTCATACGGGTTGAGGATGGGCAAAATGACACATTTTCATTATTGGGTGAACTTTAAGATGATACGCTAATATACCTCCACTGTTTTAGAATAATATGACCTAAAACTGATAAACCACCCCAAAATGAAAATGTACATACTACATAAAATGAAATCTACATAACGTATCTGAGCCGGTCTAATTGCATGAAGTTTGTCGACTGCATCAGCGTCAGCACTATGGACTTAAATCAACCTATAATTAATCATCTGACCTTTGTCTTTGTGGAGGGCAAAGGTTAATGATTCATCAAGCCTATATCCGCTGAGCAGCCCTGGCTGATATCAAACCTGAAACCTCTACACAGTCCTTGCCAGTTTTTTACTCAAAAAAGCAATTTGTAACTTAAGATGACTAGACTAATAATGACATCACTTTACTACGCGTCAATAAAATCTTATTTCTCAATCAATATACAAAAACTGTGAAATTCTTCGTCCATTTCTCTTCTCAGAATGCAGTGCTTGTTTAACTGCGCCAATATTGACGTGGTTTTGTAGGGGCATTTTATATCAATAATATTTTCTGCCTTTCACTCACACTGTACTTGGATCTTCTGCCAATGAAGCACATCCTGTAATCAAGGTCAGTCTGTGTGAGCATGCAAAATCAGATACTGCATATCAAGGCCAATAGCTCAGAAAAACCAAATATAAGTAAAAGTCAGATTTCCTTTGTTGTCAATAGATTAATCATCATAGTCTCAAGAGGTTTCTGTTCCAATAAACTCAACAAATCAGACCCAATTACATTTCAATAAAACAAACTGCTGATGCAAACAGGGAAGCGCATATCCAGATCCATAATTCTATGCATCACATCAGCAATTTCTCAGCTGAGAGCTCAGGACTAATCATGTATTAATAATGAACTTACAGCACAGCCATTGCAAAGCTATACATGATTTTAACAACATTTATTCACCCTCATGTTGTTCTAAAGTTCAATGAATGATGTTCTTATGTGGAATGTAAAAGATGTTTGCATAAAAATTAGATTTTTTTATAGTGTCAGAAATTACAGAAATATCCTCATTTTCATCTGCATAAAATTCTATATTATACAATATAATACAGCATTAATAATGTTTTACCTTTACATTTACATTGTAAATTTGATTGAAAATAGCCTGCACTTGTCTCAAATATTGCAATCTACTGTTATGGGTTGGCATCATATTTAAGGCCAAGACAGAAATATTTGATGTCAAGCAATTTTGCAAACTGAAAATGTTTATGAAAGGAGAAGGAATCAGATTGTGAATTTGTCATTTTTTTCTGCCTTTAATGGTTATGCACACATACACAATCACAGACACATGGATACACACACAGAAATACTTGGAACCAGCTCCTTCAAACTTCAATAATGGATACAAATTTATACCATTTCTAGCTTCTAGCCACCCATTTGCTGTGACTCGGGAAAGGTCTTGTGTATTGTCACAGAACAGGTATTACTTTTTCCCCAAAATGCTTAATGTTCCTTAAATGGAATTTTCTTCTGGTAAATCAGCTGAGGAAACGGGGAGATTACTTTTTGACAAGTCATAGGTGAAACACCACTTTCTATTAATCGCAGAAAAAATTCAGTTGCAAATGAATTCAGATATCCATATATATATATATATATATATATATATATATACATATACACACACACACACACACACACACACACACACACACACACACACACACACTATACTGCCAAAGTATTCGCTCAACCTGCCTTGACTCGTATATGAACTTAAGTGACATCCCATTCCTAATCTATAGGGTTCAATGTGACTTGGCCTTTGCAACTATAACAGCTTCAGCTCTTCTGGGAAGGCTGTCCACAAGGTTTAGCAGTGCGTTTATGGGAGTTTTTGACCATTCTTCCAGAAGGGCATTTGTGAGGTCACAATGATGCTGGATGAGATGGTCTGACTCTCAGTTTCTGCTCTAATTTATCCCAAAGTTGTTCTGTCGGGCTGAGGTCAGGACTCTGTGCAGGCCAGTCAAGTTCATCCACACAAGATTCTGTTATCCATGTCTTTATGGATCATTGTGCACTGGTGCACAGTCATGTTGGGAAGAGGAAGGGGCCAGCTCCAAAATTCCTTTCACTGGAACAAAGCCCATCTCCTGAAAAACAACCCCACACTATAATCCCCCCTCCACCAAACTTTACACTTGGCACAATGCAGTGAAACAAGTACAGTTCTCCTGGCAACCGCCAAATCCAGACTCGGCCAACAGATTGCCAGATGGAGAAGGGTGATTCGTCTCTCTAGAGAATGCATCTTCTCACTGCTCTAGAGTCCAGTGGCAGTGTGTTTTACACCACTGCATCGGACACTTTGCATTGCACTTGGTGATGTGTGGTTTGAATGCAGCTGCTCGTCCATGAAAACCCATACCATGAAGCTCTCTGCACACTGTTCTTGAGCTAATCAGAAGACCATATGAAGTCTGGAGGTTTGTGGTGATTGACTGTGCATCTCGCTCTGTCAGTGGCTGAGTTGCTGTCCTTCCAAAAGTCATCCACGTTCTTATAATATAGCTGACAGTTGACTGTGGAATATTTAGGAGTGAGGAAATTTCACGACTGGTAGCACAGGTGGCATCCTATCACAGTTTCACGCTGGAATTCACTGAGCTTCTGAGAGTGACCTATTCTTTCACAAATGTTTGTAAAATCAGTCTGCATGCCTAGGTTCTTGATTTTATACACCTGTGCCCCTGGAAGTAATTGTAACACCTGATTCTGATTATTTGGATGGGTGAGTGAATACTTTAGGCAATATAGTTAGGCAATATATATTTATATAATTAAAACAATTTAATATAAATTGTCTGTAAATGGGAATTCGGGAACTGGCAAGGCTCTTTATCCAAAAAATATAGTGTTAAATACTATAACACCTACATGCAATGCACCTGGCAACATATTACATCAACCGCGTTGCTAATACATTAAAATGGTTATAATCCTAGTATAGTAAGTTTGTTGTGCCACTTTGTTCAAATCTGTAAAAATGTACCTTACCATCATGAAATAAGCATTCCTTGTCCATTTCTGTTTGCTCAACATTTAAGAAATTTTTATATTTGTGAGAGATGCTGGTAAGAGATACTGATGTTAAAAGACTTCAAAAAACGGTAATGAGAATTGGATCTCATACTGTACAGATTAAAGTCTGATGGAATGAAAATTCACTCCATTTTCTTAATGCATTTTTATAAATCTTGTTATGAACAGGTAGTGTGTTTATGTTTCATTTTTATAAATTTCTGACCTTGTGAGTGTTATTTAATATCATAACTGGACCTTCATGGTACTTATGTTTTATTAAGACTTTAAGATTTATAAACACTTTCTCCCAAGTGCTACTTCTCATTGGCAATTTCATAATATTATCCTTCAAATTAGAGGAATAAAGTCCAGGATAGAACAAGAAAGCAGCGTTTGGGCGTGCCATACTGAACTTAGGCGCTGGAAATAACGAGGGCTGGCATTCTTCAATGTTTCAATCTTTACAAGAGTGAAAAGTTGTTTTGAATTTCACAGTGATGATTACCTCTGGGTTTTTGGTGATGTTAAAAAAGACGGTTATTAATGTCACTCAGAGATCATTTGGAGGAACTGATGTTGAACTGGTGAATGAGATAATTTCCTTTTTTCATGCAGACAAGATGGCTTTACATGGCTAATCAGGCCCACTAGCAGTTAGTTACCCACAAAACAGATTACATCAGACTAGTACTTCATGAGGTTAATTAGAGTCAGTTAAAGCATGCTGATTACTCACATGGAGAGTCATGGAGGCTTGGCATTGTGAAAAGTCAATAAAAAACGTTAACTTAGCACTAAACTGGTTGGAGACTGACTTTGATTGAAATATGATACCACAGGAATACTTTGAACGCTGAACAAAAATTATTTAAAGGTGAAAATAACATCTGGAGAAGTCCACTTGGCAAGTCAACATATTACACTTTCACAAAAGTAACTTTATGGCGCAGTTTATGGTGTACTGGCAGACTAACTAATATTCATCATATACAAGCAGTTCTGGGATGGAAACATTTTTAAATCTTATTACGTTATTATCATACTTAGAAATGCAAAGAAATACTTAGAAATAAAAAAAATGCAATTTTATGTTTACAGTTGTGATCAGATTGCGTGTGAACTTTTATAGCTGTATGATTACATGCAAATGTTGCTTCGAGACAGCTATATACTGCACATTTTACCCAATCACTGCATCTCATTCTGAGCTCAACAGGAGGTTTGAAATAGAAAAAGAATGAGTGCAGCAATCACAGGTTAAAGATCAGGTGCGACTGCGGAGATCTTTTTAACAGAGACATAGATCTGTGTGTAATCAGATCAGAAAACACCCACCAGCTCTAATGGTCCACTCAGATTTGCCCATCATTCTCTTGGTGGCAGGTGGTTATGACATGCCTCAGGCATATTTGTGCCACAGGTGAGCATCACCTCTGTCTTAAAGATGAAAGAATGCTCATTGTGGAGATGACAGGGTTAGATTGTGAGTGATGACATGCTGTCTGAGGATGTTGTTGGTGGGTTGACAGTTCAGTGATGGGGGAATAGACGATCCAGCCTGTTATCTGTCGCTGCCGTGTCATGAGAACATGTACTTCTGCAATCTCTCTTCAGGGATTCCTCGCTGCAATTTACCTCCCTCTGCCACAGATCTGTGCAGGGATATGTTTTCTGTTTCGCATCGTCCATATGGCTGTTAACCTGGAAAAAATGCCTGAGGCAACATATCAGCAGCGGTGTGCTCATGATAACACCATTATAAGATATGACTGGGAAGATGTCCAGCTAGAATCATACATCAGATGGTCAGATGTGTGTGTGAAGTTACAAATTGTTTTCTGCCAGTGGTGTGTTGGATGAAAGGTAATAAATAAATACAATAAAGATGAGTCCTATATTTTACAAAATTATGTCACAAACTGAGAGTTAGTTGAATTTTATGTTCTTAGCAGAAGGGTGTTTTTCATATTGGGCTGAGGCAAGTTGGCACATTTTATTGACACTTTAAATGTTTTGTTAATTATTACAAAGGCTATAATGAGGCACTTAAAATGGAAGTGCGTTGGGTAAATCTTTGGAGAATTTAAAATACAAAAATGTAAAGTATATGATTTTATGACATTAGTTTTTATGTTAAAATGCGTGTATTAATTTAGCTTTAAAGCTGTTTAAATCATAATTTTGTCATTTTAGTTGTCACTGCAACAAAAATGTAAAGATGATTATACTGCAAATTCACACAGTTAGTAAGAATTTAAAATGATGTTAACATGCATAATATGTTTGGTTATTTTTAACTATACTTTTGAAACAGTGGTTATTTTTAATGTACAGATTGCCCCATCCTTTTGACTGTCAATTGCATGGATTTGGACTTAATAAATTCACACCAAGTATAGCAGGATTTTATATTACCCAACATAAACAGCTGATATAAGTGTTAGGGAAATCAAAGAATATTTTGTGGTCAAGTGTAAAAAAAAAACAAGTCGTTTTGGTACAAGCTTTTTAAAAAAGAAGTCAGGCAGCTGACGCTCATGTCGCCTTTTTGTGCGTTTGACCCGAGAGAAAGCCAGATGTCAGTCCTCTCATGCCTGACAAGTGAAGAAAGGTTAATGGTTGTGTATTTCGGGAACGTGATTCATTCTGTTTCACCTTATCTGAATGAGAGGCCCACGTGGGTTTGCATATCTTTGAATTCATTAGGGCCCATTAGAGACGGAGGTTGTTATAGTCTGATCCATCGCTGCATTCAGGATGCGGGGGGCTTTTGTTCCTCAAATGCCAAACACTTAACGAGCGCGCACCACAGCTACGCTTCCTCAGTCACAGATCGGGATTCAAGCGAAAATCAAATGAGACAGAGGTCAGACAAGACCAGAAAGTGAAGAGGACACTTTCAGGTGTCTGACAGAATTGCTAAGTGACTGGAGAATATCATTTGGTAAATGGGTGAATTAATTGAACCCTATATTGTTTGTCATTACTAGAATATTCTGTGGATGATTTAAATTGGAGGATGATATTTTAGGCCAACTCGTAAAAATGAAACAAAGCACGTGAGTCACGGTGAAATGGATTCAGTTATTCACTGCTTGAGAAGATTTTATGCATTGCTGGTGTTTGCAATCAGTGCTTTGCTATAGTCAGTGGTCTAAGCCTCTCGTATGCTGACTAACAACATGCAGCTAACTCATTTTTTTTCTTTACATGACATTTAAAGCTAATCCACAGTGTCACAAGTTTGTAATGCCCTGACAAACTTTTTTTTTTTTTACTAAACAGTTTTTATATTGTAAATTATTACAGCATTATTATATAGATAATAGAGTATAGTATTCTAGTTTCTAGTATAAGAAAAAAATAAGTTTAAGTTTCAGGTTTAATTCAGAGTGTTCATTGTAGATTGTTTTAATCATTATTTGTGAAATGTATCTGCCGTGTGCCGTGACTGCAAATTATTTCAACACATTTTTTATTTCAGATTTTGGTTGGGTCCCAAATTTCACTTCACCATTAGTGAAAATTACATTTAGCATTTTTCAAAATTAATAAATAATTTGGTTTTTACTATACTTGTATTTATTTTAAATTCGGAAATGAACAAAACATAGCATAAACAATTCCGTAAAAAATATATTTAATTTAATTTTATATTTAATTTTATATTTAATTATAATTTTTTTTTTTTTGCAGTTGGTTTGTTTATCTCTTTAGCATAAAATTATCAGCGTGAAACTTTGAAAAATTTGAATTGTTTAAGTGTAACATAACAAAAAGTTAATAAAAATGTCAAAAAATTAATCATGATTAATCACATCCAAAATAAATAACTTTTGTTTACATAATATGTGTGCACGTGTTGTGTATTTTAAATATACGTATATAAATAATAATATATTACTGTCACATGTTTGGACATGTTCCATGTGCTCTGTGTGCCCTACTTTCTGTCCTCAGTTAATTGTATCATTGTGTTCAGGTGTGTCCAGTTAATTATGTCATTTACTTTAGGCTATATAAGTTCCTGTTTGTTCTGTTAATTCGTCCGGTCTCGCTTCTATGTATGTGTGTGGTTCCAGTCTGTCTGTCTACCTGCCTGCATGTGGAAGATTAAAAGCTAAATATATAGAGTTATATTTTCATTGAGTGCTCCTTCCATAATCACACTGTGACAATTACATATATAAATTATATATATATATATACACACACACACACACAGTGCGTGCACATATTATTAAACAAAGCACTATTAAATAACTTATTTGAAAGCACTCATAAAATATATAACATATATAAAGTTTACATTTAAAAAAATAAAACCACACTATTTTATTTTCCCCTCTCTTCCTCAGCAACGCATAAATGCCATACGTTTGTGAAAGTGATGTTCTCTTAAATTATCATAAGCAAGAACATATGAATGTCTGCAAAAAAAAAGTGATCTCTACTTCCATCCGTTAAAAAGCAATAGACAAGTCTGAAGTTTTGCATCTATGCTAGTGTTTAGGTTTCCCCTCGGTCATACAGTGAGTTGAGTTGTTGGGAGTGCATTGTAATTCTGTTTACACCCCAGTGTTATAATTTCACGCATGATCACACACGCATACACACATATGCATGCTCTGATGCTTGGCAAAATAGTGCTGGCTTTCCACAAGCAGCTGCTCTGTCCTGCCACATCTGCTTAGGGCAAACAGAGAAGTGGTGAAAAAAAATTGAATATTGCACCTTTTTTCTCTATTTGATGCTAAGTTTAAAAGAAAACATCAATTCACCTGCTCTTTTTTGACCTCTTAACCCATTACCTTTAAAGCAATGATTTGTTTCATTGCTGATGGAAAATTCACAGCTATTAAATTGAATCCTGATATAAAGGCTTAAACCAATGAAAGCAACTATTACCAGGACAGCACATAAACCTGTTAGTTTTCTAACTTTACGACTCTCATAAATCTTGCCATCGGCCTCCCCAGCCTCGTGTTTTCATGAGTGGTTGATTTCAGAGGGGAAAAGGCCTTCACAGCGGTATCATCATGCCCTCTCGTGCCAACTGCTTTTCATAGGCTATTGGTTTCGTAATAATGTATGTTGTAAATCATGTGAGATTATAACAGTTGTTTATCTGTCTCTGAATTTATTACGTGCAGGGGCTAAGAGCCAAATGAAACCAAAAACACAAAAGAGGAGGCAATGAAGGTATAAACCAGTCTAATTATCTTTATACTAAGCTTTAGCTGTCACTTGCATCTCTCTTTGTGCTTATGAATAACAACAAATTCTAAACAGTTAGTTTTATTTATTTATTTTTGAAAAAGTTGGAGAGTTTTTATATGTCAGTTGATTTTTTTCTTTTTACATACATGCATACATCGAATAAATGATACATTATTTTTGTGAGGTTGTCATCTCAGACATCTCAGTGAATTTTCAATCAGTCATATATTGGTAATTCATTTAAAATGTTATACATTAAATATAACTATTGACCTAATAATAATAATAATAATAATAATAATAATAATAATAATAAAACATTTTGAACCACTTTATTTTATTTTATTCTATTTAATTATTTGATATTATTTCAAAATTTATATTCAATAAATATGTTTCATATTTTATTATATTTTTTATATTTAAATTTCTTTAAATAAAACTAGTCAGCATATTAAATGACAATGTAGTTGTTTTTTTTGTTTATTTCATTGTATTTTTGCAGTTCTATAAATCATGCTTCAATGATTGCCAGACCGCTGGGTCAAAACAACCCAATTGCTGGTTCTATCCATATTTAACCCATTATTTTTTTAGTGTATTATTGTTTTATATTTAAATTATGTAGCTTAATCCAACTTAAATCATACATAAAATGCCTGCATCAGTGTCTTTGAATTATTTTAGTTTTGCTTTCCTTTTCCATGCGTCAGCATGCCTGTTCTACAATATCACCTCTGTAAACAGTCTGTCCCAAAGGCTTGATGTGTGATGATGCTGTATGAATATAAATGTACCCACTACTACGGTCTACAGGCTGGTGATAATTAGAGCCGGGCTCCAGGGGGCACTTTGGTCACTCTAAACCTGGCAGTACTTTTGCTTTTCATTTGGTCCCCATTTCATCTGTAGGCCAGAAAGCTTTGTCCCCTAAAGCAGAAGTGTCAGCAGACTGAATTCAGAGAAAATCTATTCCATTTCCTTTTTTGCCCTGTCTTGACACAGAGCTTTTTATTTAGAAAGCGAATAGCTGTAACGCACCAGTGTAATGGGAATTTGTGTTGACATTAAATGCAGGAAACAGAAAGTCACATCTTATGGGAAAAATAGGAACAAGAGGCTCAGACTGATCCTCGGGGTGGATAACAAGATGGATATTTTTCCAGTCAGCCCTCGTGTCACCTATAGAGGCAGTGAGGTGGCAACGGTGTTGGAGGTTTATAGGGTTATGGTGATGTGAATCGATACACAGAGTCAAACTTAATGACCAGCCTCCTTCATAGTGATGAATAGAGTGTCCACATGCAAATCAATGTGGATGAACAAGTGCACTCAACATAAAAGTTACCCTGCTCACCCACCGTGGACATGTGTTGTCTTATCCTAGTGATGATGATTCATTACACTGGACACTGTTTGTTTGGCTCTGTAGCCTCTTTTTGTTTCTGTCCAATCAACAGTCAATGCAAATAGTCATGGGTCATGTGTGATGTCCTACATAGCCATAAAACCGACCGGTAGAGTCAACGAACGTGAGAATAAATTACACATTACAGTGTAAAAAATGTTATAAATGAATAATGAAAGAAAAATACCTTAAAAGAAACCAAAAATGTGATGGAGTTGTTGTTTATGCAGCATTTTGGAGAGGCCAACTTTAAGTCATTGTGTGATCAGATATATTACCGTGTTTTGGTTGTTACTATATTTAAAAACTACTATGCAGATTTTTGTAGCTGGTCATTGGTATATGAATTTTATGGCACTGCAATATTCATATGATATATTTAATTTCG
Source organism: Puntigrus tetrazona (assembly GCF_018831695.1). Classification (NCBI taxonomy): domain Eukaryota; kingdom Metazoa; phylum Chordata; class Actinopteri; order Cypriniformes; family Cyprinidae; genus Puntigrus; species Puntigrus tetrazona. Next base: position 22,938,243 of record NC_056714.1, on the reverse strand, counting down.
CTGTATTTCAAGTAAACAATGAGCACCTGTTATCGACTAATCACTACAGATTTTTTTACATTTCAGGAGGTTCAAAGGTTAGCAAAAGCTGTGTTTTTCTCAATCACTCTCATCCTGTCATATGGAGACATCATTTATTTTTCAGTGAGCCACGACAATAGGAAGGCGAATAATCAAATCAGCGTTGTGTTTCCCTGAGGTTCCAATCAGACTCTGAGCGACGGTGGGGTGGGGAGATCCAGATGATGCTAATGATAATAACGCCATGATTTTTCTCAAAAGGTTTCACGGGAAAATTACGGAACGTTTTGATTTCCACGCTACATTTCCGCCTGGTGCAAAAAAAAAGATGGGCCTTAATAAATCCTCCCCTGTGGTGAATTATAATTGGTAAGCAATAATTTGGAGGGTTTTGTCTTTTGGGTAATCAAAATCAAACAGCCACTTGGAATAATAAGTGCAAATTTGAGCTAAAAGCAATTTTGTTTGTGACAATCAACTTCATTGTCCTCATGCCCACAAGTTGATTGAAGGGTGCATTTGCTAATTTCCTCTAGAACAACAAAAGAAGCGAAGGCCTGTCTGAAGGAGCATCAGACGATCATGAGCAGCGTGGCAAAAGCAGCAGGTGAATGTTTTAAGTGACAACATCTACCAGCTGGAGAAGGTGTGAGTGAGGCCATGTGCCAACCTTTTCTCCACAGGTCACTGCCATGTCAGACGCCGCCGACGTGGTGTTCATGGCAACCGCAGCCCAGAAGAACAATAGGGGCACCACAGAGCACAGTGGACTGCTTTCCAAAAATAGGCAAAACTGCCACTAGCTGATAATTGTGTGTGTTCAGTGTCATCCTTTTCAAACAGTAGATCTCTCATATTTCAACAAGAGTATGCTCATTTGACACACGGCCAAATACGTTATGGAAGACAGGATGAGAGATGGAGAGCCCTTTGGGCGTAATTATAGAAGATCAAGCTGGACGAAGAGACAGGAGAATTAAATGAAGCAGTCCAAACTGATACATCAGGTTTCTGAAGGTGAAACATGTGTGTTTACTGCGTCCAGCACATCAAATGATTGAGCTGCCACACTTCATCAAGAGCCTCCTTAATCACCAGCTTGTTATTTGACTAATGATACGTCGTAGGATTGTCTCCTTCACTATGTGCCTTAGGGCACCAAATACCAACAAGAAGAACCTCAACATATATCAGGAAAATGTCTGAAAAAAGTTCAGTTTGTCGAAAAAAATCAGTTTGTACGTATTATAGGTGGCTAATTCGTACAGATTTGTACAACCTCACTTTTACAATTTTGTGTGATTTGAGTGATGTGTAGGTTTAGGGATGGGGATAGGTGTACATCATTCGTACAAATTCACACGTATTCTGCAACTTGAATGCTGTGATTTCAGGCGGGTTTGGTAACGTAGCTTAACCCCCCCATTATAGATTTAGATGTACTTTCCTTTTTTTTTCTACATGCAAATGAATTTCATTTATTTAATATGAGAATCCTGGAAGAGCCATCCATTTAAGTAATTACATATATTACATTTGTTGCCACCTGCTCTGGATTATGCAATCACAATAAATCTGTCTGAGAATGTGTTCCAGTGTAGCTGACCTCTGTCATATTGAATTAATCTGTAATATGTAGTATTACTTTGTTTGCAATGACACATGTGTGATAAAATAGTTGCATTGTAAAGCAATGGAAAATGGTTTCAAATTATTAACTCTGTACCTGTGTGTATATATATAAAACCACAAATCTATTCCTCAGGAAAGCAGGTGAAAATGAGGCATTATGGCTTGATGAATTATGGCTAACATTAACATCACAGTGTGATGTTAATTAATGTGTTCTGTTCTGAATAAATAAATACATCTTACCCTTAATTAAATCTTTTAAGTCAGCAATCTGTCTATCTGTAAGCCTGTTGTTCGTTTTCACTGTATTATCTGCCCGCCTTGCTCTTATCCTTATTGACAGCTCAGGCTTATCATGTCTGAAATATGTCCAGTGTAAAGTGGAGGTAGCCTTCTGATGTAATTATTTCCCCTGCTAATCTCAGCATGCACAGGTGGGCTTCGGACTGGCATGCCATCGGTTCATCTCCATTCTGTCAAGTGACTTCAATTGTCAGCCACTTTAATAGGGGGTATGCAGGGCACCCAGATAGTGTGGCAGTCATTTGTCATATTTTGGTTTAACTTTGGGCTGTGAATTATGTTTTTCAGGTCATCAGAGTTTGCCTGATATAGACATGAATTAGAGAACTGGCATGTGCATTAGAATATCATCTTGTCTATAGGAGGATGGTGAACTATGTGCTATTAAGTTACTTCATTTAAACAAAAAAAAACAAAATAAACAAAGAAAAAAGAATCACAGTATGGTTACTGTAGCTATCACCTCAGGAGCAAGTCAGAAGTCAATTTTAGTAGTATGTGACTCTGAAATATAAAATTTGTATTTCATGTTTCATAATTAAATTAAGTATTAAAGTAATTCCTTCATGGGAGATACATTTGAACATTGGGAACCAGATATTATATGGACAAACAGATATTTTTTAAACATTGTCTTTTATTTTCCACTGAAGAAAAAAAAGAGAAAATGGTAAAGAAGTAATGACAGACGTTTAATTTTGTAAGTGAACTTTCCCTTTAAACAAAACAAAATGGCCCGATAACAGTCTTTACAGTGTGCCATGTCTACCTTTTAATGTTCTCTGGTTACATGCGGCGGTTTGCAAGAATGGCGCAAACTGTGATCACTCTAGAAAATGTTTGTAATATATTCACTGTCATTGCAAGTGTTTTGAGATAAATGTATGCTGATATGTCCACTGATGTCAGGCTTGCTGCTTTTTGCTCTAACCCCTGCTGTTGTGTCATTGAACAGGGAAAAACTGCTGAAAAGGCCTTTATTTAAATTAACTCAGCTCAACAGGATGTTTAGACTCTGCAAGTAAAAAGTGGAGGATAAGCCAAAAAGTATCAAGAAGTGGATGCATGTGATAAAAAAAAAGAAAAAAACAATATGGCCGATTCTGGAATCCTCAAAAATGTTATTCATTAGCCCACCCCAGATTATATTTTTGCTGGTGGTAACCATTGCAATAAAAATCCCAACAGCCAAAAAAAAATGTTGTTCTGAGGCATTACTAACGGATTGATGACAACCAACTACATTCTAACAGACCTCTGGTATGACCCAGTTTAAAAACGGCATAAAATATTACAAAAGGATTAATGTGAGAATATTTTTAGTTCGTTGTAGTAAAATGACTAAGGCTTTCCTATAACAGTGAGAGCTAATGATCTTTCACAACCTTCATGATGGTCTTTATTAAATAATGCCTTTTAGTTAGGCTGATAGAATACTTCAGCATTCAACATGTGATTAAATACTTTATATGGAGATGGTATGGCAATTAATTCATCTTATTCTGTGATGAATTAGACGAAGCAAATAGATTAGTGTGACAGCACGTTGATCCATTTACTGCGTTAAATATTTGATTAATGATATTGTCATACATTTTAATGGACAGATTTTTTCAAGGTTTTTATTCAAGGTTTTTGCCTTTATATTAGATTCTTGGCACCTTCTGCATACAGTGAATTTCAAATCCAGCTGGCCATGATGAGGACAGTCCCGGTAAATGGCTCTTTGTTAATCCAATTCTTGACACCATGCCAATGAGAAAAATAATAATTCTTGTCGTCAGCCTGCCACCTCTCTAAATTTGCATCTAACTGTACTGGCACATTTCAATTCTGTTTAGCTTAAGTAGGAGAGAGAGAGAATGTGCTGGAATTCATTTCTCCAAATGAAAACAGTGCCACGTTTGCCAAGAATATATTCTGGATCTGGACCACCCAGAAGATCTAGTCCAGATTTGTAGCCGTTATATACATTAAATTAAAATGCACACAGTTTATTATTTTATTATTTTACACCACAGTGTCTATTTAAACTATATATGGTGATGGTGCCAATTTATAATGGTCTAAAAATAGGTAGTCTAATCCCAAATCCGTAGTTGATGACTATTTTAGTTGATGACTACATTACATACTCTGTTCCATACCCAGAATACCATAAATTAAAAAATAAATGAACAAAATGAAAAAACTTTAGACTCGATGTTCTCAGCATGAATCATATTCTGTCATTTGAGCTCCCTCTAGTGGAAAAATAAGGAAGATTTAGCAAACTGAACGACAGTTTGGAGCCAGCTACCATGTGTTTTTTTATATTAACCATTTTATTTTCCTCAAAATCCAATAATAGATTGTTTAATAGCAGGTTTCATTCCACTCCTATGGCATGTTGCCATAAATGGTCATTGTGTTGAGTGAACTATATATTTTTATCTAGGCAATAATCGCCAAAAAACTGAAAGATATGTGATTAAATAGAAATGCTTAAATCACTACAGTAGAAAGTGTCACAACTAGCCATATTCTGCCCATATAAGTATATACATTAGTTGCTGCACAACTTGTTAATCTCCCAGCAGTTTAGGATTGTCAATCACCATTTAAACACTAGTTCAGAGTTCATATCAATATTTTCATATCAGTGTGTGTTTGTGATCCATTAACTAATGTAATCCAGTGCAGCCCGTTAAAAAAAAAAATCAATCACTGACATTTTGCTCTTTTGATGCCCCAAATTTGAAAGTACAAAGGATGCCCCAATGGTCGCTGATAAAATAGTCACACTTCAGCTTCTCCAGACCAATCAGGGTCATGGTTTCTGGCCGTATTTTGTCACCCACTGCAGCTGCTCTCAGGAACAGACGATCAAATCGCAGCCGTATAGAATTAGGGATTTCTTTGTTATCATTAATGGACGTGTCCCAGGTGTATCTGCTTTCCTCCGGCTCTCCCAGCATCTCCCACACATCAGAGATACCGTCCGGCAGCCCCCCGAGCTTCTTCACCTGTCATAGAAACACAGACAAACAAACGGCCACACCAGATTTAGACAAAATATCGAGAAGATTAATGTAATCTGACATTAGACATGCTAGTATCATACACAACCTCCCAATCTCTAAGGTTGGTATCTCCTCCAAATATAACTGTGTGGTCCTGCGGAGCCTCTTTTATCCATTTCCAGACTCTCCGCAGCTGATTCAAGCGTTCTTGAGAGTTGGGCTTACAGCTCTCCAGATGAGATGTCATAATGCACAGTGGATGCCCTAAAAAACTCACCTGAATGGGTAGAAGAAACAGGAAGCTGATTTGAATGGATTAAATTACATTGTAATCTTTGTTATTTGAAATGTTAGCAACAAGGATCTTACGTTTGCTATTTGCAGGTTTCTACCCATCTCTGTGGTGGGATACTTCACTATGTTGCTCTCTAGGAATTGCACTCTGTCCTTTCTGAGCAAAATGGCAGTGAAATAGCCATCTTCACTGCCTAAAACATAAAGTAATCTAATATTCATACCACATAAATGGCATTTATTAAATCGAGTTTGTGCGCAACCACTGGACATACCTTGAATAAACTGATAGTCTTTCATAATTTTCTCTAACATTGTCAAACAACCAGGAATCAGCTCTTGCAAAAGTACTACATCTGCACGGTACCTGTATAAAAAAAAAAAAAACATCCTTTAAATGTTTTTGTATACCGATTAAAGCATTTCATTTTTTTCACATTTTAACACAAGTTAAAACAATTAGCCCAGACATTTATTTGTTTGTTTGAGCATTTTTGTAATTATGTTGGCTTAACCATTGCTGGGGATGAAGTAGGTATTTGTCCAACCAATGACAGAGTGGGGGGTTCATCAAAACCGACTAAAATTCTGTTATGCGCTGCTAGTAGTTCTGAAATTATATACTTCGTTTTTAAATGTAAATGTATATATATATTTACATTATTATCTTTAAGCTATCTGAGAAACAGTTTTATGAAACCGAAGATTCTCTAAACCAAACCTTTTTAATCACAGCCCACACAACCAAACACTTACTGCAAAAAAATTTAAAGTGGTATTTATTTTATTCACCGGGTTGGTAACTGAGTACTCAGAAGCATGACTTTTAACTGTCTTTATTGAATAAGCGGGTAATGTTGAATAACCAGAAAATGTGCATAATAGGGCATTCATTTTAATTAATTATGATATTTAATTATTACTACACATTTTTATCCTAAATAATACTTGCAATATGCCCACTGGGAGCCGCGGCCCACAGGTTGAAAACCACTGCTCTAAACCTTACCTCTTACTTAAAGTGGTATTTAGTTAATTCACCTTTATGAATGTACATGATGTAGCCATTTTAATTCTACATCCTAAAAATATTTGCATGAAAAGCCAAAAATTCTGTGTAACACTTACTTTCCAAATTGTGATAGCAGGCCTTTGACCCGATAAGAGATATTATCTGTATCCAGGCAATCTATATTCCAGGATAAGACATTTAGATGACCGCTGCTGGAGCTGGACTGAGTTTCTCGTTCATCAGCTGACTGATCTGTGAAAGATCTTCCCCAGTACGCCTGTTCGAAGGAAAAACTGGAATGTAGTGTCTGGGTGGATTTGGGTTCTGTTATTGTAGTGTGAATGCCTTGGATTGGAGGGGTTTGTGTTGATTGTGTTTGGACAGACTGGAGTTGAGCAGACTCTGTCTGCGTTGACTGGTCACAGGTAGAACGGGCTGATGCCTGCTGTGAAGTGTTGGTTTCTTCGCGATGAGTGGAGCTTGCAAACGAAGTTGCAGGTGAAAGGATTCTTGTTTTTTGGCTGTTCTTGAGGTGCTCGGGCTGGTGCTGTGAGGGTGATGACTGCTCAGCGGTGACCAGGGAACACTCACTGTCTCTTTTCATTTGACATGCGGCGCTTGGTTTCTTTTTATGCCTTTTTTGTTCTTCTTGTTTTTTTTCCCCTGAACTTTAGTGTCCGCAAGACATAATGCAGTGTCTCCTGAGCAGGTAGGACTGTATCAGAGAAAAAAAATCAACATTTTAAATGTTTTGCTGATGCATTTGGTCAAATGTATAATAGCAGGGTAAGCAGCTTGACGTTTTTAAATTGGGCTAAAAACTCTAACTAAGTCCATAGACACTGCACTGATTAGTTACAGGGCGAATAATAAACATTTCAAACAGTTCTTACCTCGGTGAACAGGGTGGTTCATCCATTTTAACAGAGCAAATGTTTCAGTGCAGGTTCGTGTTCTTGGATCTTTCAGATTCAGTTTTGTTTTCTTCTAGAGATTGCTTTACTCAAAGGGGATTGTCTGTAAAGTCAAGTTAAACCTGCCATGAACAAGTTTCTTTCAGCTTATGCATAGTTAACCAATTACAAAACATGCATTATGCCCAAAATAACAATAACATGATTATTCAACAGGTTACGCCTAGATTTATAAATAACTTATCACAGGCAGGTATGCGATCGCATCGTTTATTTATTCATTTGTTTGTTTAAAATGCACATTTACTTTGGGCTAAACACTATATGTTCACTGAACACGTTTCGTTTAACGGTGTAAACTATACTATGAGAAATACTATGTATTCTGTAACAGGATTATAGTAATACGTTTAAGGCGTTTTTAAACGAAAGTCGTGACATATAAAGAAGTAATTAAGAGATGCTATAACATATATTTCATACTTACTGTCAAATGATCTTGTCTTCCATGTAATTATTCTGCTTTAAGCATTCTCTAGTCTGAATTCTGCAATATATAAGGTAACAGCCGTTCTTAAGTTTCGATTTCTCCCAGTCCATATCACGTGACATACACGCGTGTTTTGTCATACACCACCTATTAAATTAGGACGCTAAGAAATATACATCAAAAACAGAATTTATACTTTAAAACAGAAATTGACAATTATCAAATGTTACAATATAACTGTCAAATATAAAATCTCCAGTGTGATAGTGTGTTGTTGAGTGAGGATAATGCATTCGGCAAAACAAACTTAATGGTCATTATGATATTAACTGTAAAAAAACAATAGCATAATAACCCTCCCGAAAACAGTAATGAAAATACTGGCCAGGATGAAGGATAGGCTAAGCGTAGTTGTTAGCCAACCGTTAATTTTGTCATTCCAGCGAGCCAATGAATGAAGATACAACCCTGACGACATGTTTGGGGTGTGGTCGTTATAATATATATATTTATAATTATAGTTTTAGTTAATACATTTAATTAATATATATTTTAATAATAGTAAATGCTAATATAGTTATGAAAAATACGTAAAAATAAATAAATAAATAAATAAAAATGCCTCAAGCCGTACCGATTCAAGGATGTATTGTGTTTCTGCAGCGTCACAGAGATGACGTCACGTGTCTCCCTCCCTCCGCCCTGCTGGTCTCTTGTCTGCTCTGCTGACACGCTCCCTCGCGCAGACATACACCTCAGCATCTCTCCAGCAATATCAGACCTTCATCTCAACAGAACTGCCACAAAGCCAGACCTGCATCCCGACGTTACTCCAGCAGCGTGTTTCCAGCGCGAGCTCGCTATGGAGCAGCAGCGCGGAAGCTGATTCTCGATGCCATGGAAACAGATGCTTGCATAAGAGCGTCACATCCAGCTGGTACAGCTACAACCCACAGTAGCTTTCTATTTAGCCCTCTTGTGTTTAGTGGTTTGCTTGTTTTATGTAACAGCTAGTGGCGGTAAAATTATAATGTACATACAGCAGATAGTATAATGTACAACATGTAAGAATTCTCCAGAGGTATCTGAGCCGTAGGGGCTGGTTGCTATGGAAGGGTGGTTGTCAAATCACACAAGGCCCAGCCACAAATAGGATCTAGAATTGCTGTGAATTAGTATTAATTGATTGATGCTGCTTTCCTGTTATTTTTGTCCAGTTTGTTTGTGATACTTGAGCTCTTGTCCGCCCAGCCTTTAACCTAAGTTTGAAGAGGGAATGACCGTCAGAATCCATCGCTGTGAAAAAGCAGCAGTGCCATCATGAACTTCTTCTCACCTGTTCTCTCGCTTGTCTTGCTCTTCTGTATCAGAGGCAAGTATATTTCTGCATATATATCTATACATCACCACTAAGACAAGTCTGCTCTGCCATTCTGGATTATGGTTGGAATCCATAAATAGAATAAAAAGAGCTTAGGTTGTGAAGTATGTTGATGTTGTTGACGCCTTTAACTTAAGCAGGCAAAACCTGACTTTTGTATAATATATATCAGATTTTTTTCAGTGACACATAGTTTATCGAACATTTAGATGAATTATATGAAAAAAAAATCTACATATAGGTTTTATGTTTTGTATCATAAGTAATACATCAGGCTTTTTATGGTTACTATAGTATTGTATAAGGAGGTGAAAACCATTTTACAATTGAATTTGGTTCCAGTAAATGCTATAATAATATTTATAATAATAAGTTCATTTTTAGAAGACCCTTTCCTTTACTTGCTAAAAGTATTTACACAATAACAGAGAGCAGAAAGTATTGTAAATTGTTTACATTTTTTCAACAGGTGTTGATCAATTTATTTTTGAGGCCTCAGAAATTCACAAATTTTCTTAACAGATTCTGCCATCTGGCATGTGCTTAACATATCAAGCTGCCATTTCATTTGTCATCATTTCAGCACATGAAAGACACTGGAAAATAACAGACTCTAATATAACTAATAACTAAAATGCCAAACTCCGATATTTATTTCACCACGCGTTTGTTGTGTTTTTTTGATGCAGTATCGGGACAGTGCTGGCAGGCTGCAACCTACTCTGAGAGTGTAGTGTCTCCGGAGCTGAGGAGCAGCAGTATTTTGCGTGTTCCAGATGTGTCATCTCTGGCCCAGTGTGCAGGGGCCTGTTGCGATCTCTCAGGCTGTGACCTAGCCTGGTTTTTTGAGGGTCGCTGCTATGTCCTTAGTTGCCAGCGCAAAGAGAACTGCCAGCCGAAGCAGAGACCTGGTACTGACTCTCTCCTGGCATTTCTGCAGCGTGGGCCCCCGCAAACACTCGTTCTGCAATCCCTGGTTCGAGGAGAATCTTTCCCAAACCACTGGCAGCCCCTGCCCAGGCACAGGGGTTCGGGGGACCCCATGAAGGACCTTGCCTTGTTAGAAGGCATTCAGGATTTGGACAACACTGATTCAGAGTATGCCGAGAGTTTCCGAAGTTTGGAGGACAAAAGAGCTGAAGACAGAGATGCTGCAACAGTAGAGCAAGAAGAGAGGCCTGGGCTATATGATTGGCCAATTGTTCAAGGAAAAGAGGAATTCAACCAATCAGAGACAGAGAGACTGACGACAGTGCAGGGCCCTCTCGAAAGCAGCCCCTTTCCTCCAAGTCACTTCCCAGAAGCGAGGAATGAAAGCAAATCAGCTATTGAAGCAGATTCGGATGTTATACCCCCAGTAATCACAACACTTAACACAAGGGTGAGTGTTACAGATTCATGCAAAAGTATAGTTATTTAGACTGATACAAAATATTTCTATTTGAAAAAAATCTTCTTTTGAACTTCTGTTCATCAAAGATTGAGAAACAAGACTAGAGTAATAGCTGCTAAAATGTAATCTTTATTATCATAGGAATAAATGAAATATTTGATATAGTGCATATGTAATATATAGTATATACAGTATATAGCACATATGTAATATTTTAAGAGCTAATTTGCAAAAATAGATAATTGCAAATAGTTTTAACATTTTTTTGAATTTTTGAATTTTTATCTTTTCATCGTGCATTCCAATTAATCTCAATTAAACTGCAGTTGGGTTATTTTTAGTAGGCTAAGAAAAACTAAATAAACAAAAAAACAGCCAACTAACACAAAAAGCATAAAAAAACATGATACGTGATTTTTGAAAATTGTGGAAAAAAGAGTTATCTGTGTATCTTATAAAGTGTAGATTACATAAACATTTAAATATTCAATATAAAATTGAAAAGGCTGTTGGCATGGTAATCAAAAATTAAAAGAACTGTTTTTTTACATAGCTGCCAATTCATCATCACTTGAAATGTCACGATTCTATTTTAATGTTGTGGTGTCATTGGGAAACATGGTGTCTTAAATGCATTCTCACTCTGGCCAAGTGCTTTCATGTCTCATCTGCTGTGTGAAATCTGGAAAGAACATGTAATTTCAGAGTAACTTTTTATTTAACTTTGTATTCATTTGTATTAGGGCTGGGCGATATGGCAAAAAAAATTATCACGATAATTTTTTCCTTATCAGTCGATATCGATAATTATCACGATAAATGTCAAATCTTTATATCTAGCGATTTTAAAGGCAGGTTTTTTTCTCCTGAATAAAAGAAAAACCAGACAATTAATTATTATTTATAGTTTATTGTCAGAACATGACAAATAATTTTCAAACAATGATCAATTGAGGTAGATACAGATTTGAATATTACTAGTTACATCAACATCAATAGAATAATATTATTAATATTAATAGAATATATAAAACGTTTTTATAAAAAAATAAGAACTGTAAAATTATACAACATTTGTAACATGGCTCTGACTGTAAATGTAGAGTTAAAGTGATTAAGTATATTTATCTTCCAACAAAAATGAGAATAGACAAATCTTTTCAGCATGCCAATCCCTTTGTGCAGCTGATTTAACACATTTTGTAAAATGTTTGAGCTGTCTGACAATATAAATAAAAAAAAATAATAAACAAAAGAACAATCTTAACCATTTTTCAGCATTTACTGCTCAAGTTTTCAACAGCCAAAGACATTTCCCTACAAGTTACGTGCAAGCAAGAAAGACAAGTCTGTCTACAGTCTCAGGTTTTAAAGCTGCTCTATGACAGGTCACAATGTTTCCTCCAGTACTAAAAGCCTCTCGGAAGGGAGCTGGTAGCAGGGATACACAAGTAACGCTTGCTAGTTGGCTTACTTTTGGAAATTTTTGTCATACATCTTCCACCAATCCAGGGGTTCTGTTTCACTGTCTGCATCTGGAGCCATGAGGTAGTGCTCCAGCTCCATCTCCACTACCTGCATGTCAGTGAGTCCTGTGTTGCTGGGGGATGGCCTCTTAAAAAAACTGCCAAGTGACTTCCTCTGCTTCTTGGCAGGAACAGCTGCAGCAGCTCCCCCCTCTGCCTCCATTTCTTCTGTTCTGTATGAAGCCTGTGAAGTGGATGGACCTTGGTCTCCTTCCATATTCAGAATCTCAGAAACTGCTCTTTGTTTGATTCCCTCAATTTTCTCTGGCCTGATATATTGAGTCTTGAAGCGCTGGATCAACCAAGGATGCCATATCAAGCAGTTCATCTGTTATCTCCTCATCATACTTCTCACTGAGATAGTCTATGACTACTGTCTTTATGTCCTTTGTGAGCTGTGTGTCATCATCAGAATGTTTCAGGACCTCTGTTTTGAAGAGGTGCAGCACAGGCTTAAGGTAGGACACACTCACATAAGATTCACCAGACAGTGAATCTGTGAACTCAAGAAGTGGTTTCAAGCCCTCATTTATTGACTCCAAAACGTCAATGTCCTGCCAGGTAGGCACCAAGTGTCTGGTTTTCTTGTCAGCAGTGAGTACCTGACTGATAGCCTTGTGCTGTTCAATCACCCTGGCCACCATCTTTTGGCGTGAGCCCCACCTGGTAGGTGATTCTGTCACCATCTTGTGTCTGGGCAGTTTAAGTTCTTCCTAAGCAGTCACAAGGTCTCTTTTCTTTTTCCAAGAGAAAGAGAAGGCAGCCACTACTTTTTACACAGCCCGACAGCTCGTTCCACCCTCTTGTCCTTCCCGCTTTCTCTGAGGAAGGAATGGAAATAGATACTTACTTTGTCTTTTTCAACACAATATTTTTTCAAATGTATCCACAATATGTAAAGAAAAATATATATAATATACTGTAGCAACAATTGAGCAGCACAAGGCCATCAGCACTATATAAATTAGCTTTTTATATCAGCATCATTACTACTACTACTCCACATTAAATATTTAGGCTAAATTATGCATTTCAGTTTTAAATATGGCTTCTTTCTTGTAATCATTAACATTTAAGAACACATCAATAATACAACTGGGGCTGCAACTAACAATTATTCTAATAATCGATTAGTCAGTCGATTATTTTTAGTTAATCGATCAATTGGATAAAAACAAAAAAAACAATTAAAGCATTAATTTTTATTCAAACAGAACTAAAATCTTTAGAAAGTGCACTCCAAAAAAGAATTTAAAGCATCTCAAACAGAAGTTTTAAGCATCTCTTAATTTTCTCATGCCATTTTTTCTTGTCTAGTAATCTTGATTTAAGATTTTTTTAATATATTTGGACTGGAAACGAGACAAAATTACTAAGTAAAAAAGCTTTTTGCAGTGTAGGAGTGAATTTTTAGGCGACCGTAATTTTAGAACGTTCACCTTTAATGTTTCCATGGCTACGCGTCATGTTTGTCACGTGACACACGCAGCCACAATAACGCTGTATGACAGATGTATCCCTTTTATTTTATTTTTCCGTTTTAATTCAAAATTTTAACACACAACGCAAGATTCAGCACGTAAATTCATAAGTTAACGTTACTCCCAAAAGTTACTACTTTTAGTAATCAATTTTAATCGATTTAATCGATTCGTTGTTGCAACCCTAAATACAATATTGATTTAAAATTCATCATCATTATTATTATTTCTATAACTTTTTGTTATTAGATGGAATACGGAGACTAATGCTTACCAATAGCCAAGTGTAGTCGATGTCCAAAACACTGAAGTCGTGTCCATTTATTGAGCGATGCAGCTTTTACCATGTTTGCACCACTATCAGTTGTGATACATACTTGTCTGGTTTCACTCAGCCCCAGGAGGTGAGTGCTTCAGTCATTCTTGGGCAATAACTTCACCTGTATGATCTTCAGGACAATAAGCTGTTTGAAGGCATTTGCTCTGAAGATTCCAGTCTTCGTCTATAAAATGAACTGTAAGGCTCAGATAAGGCTCCGATGTGCGACTGGACCATATATCCGAAGTAGTAGCGAAGAATTGTACATTTTGCAGATGCCGCTCTACCGTCTCCCTACACTCAGTATATAGCCGTGGAAGCGCTGTCTGCGAGAAATGTTTTCGGCCCGGTAGTTCGTATCTGGGGTCAAGAACGTGGATAAGATTCTTAAATCCTTCATTTTCGACAAGACTAATGGGAAGCATGTCTTTTGCAATGCAATATGCAACTGCTTTTGTGATGTCTCCATGTCTTTTGTTTTTTCTCATAAGGCACGGCTTTCGAAAATGACGACATGAGACTCTGCTGGGTAGTTGCGCTGATGCTTGTAGATGGTCCACGACGTTTACCAACACTTGTTTGGGTCTGTAATTTCTTTGCATCTTCGTATTCTGAAGGGTGACGTTGTTTTAAATGATGAAAGAGGTTTGTGGTGTTGCCTGTTTTTGATGGCACGAGTCGTCTGCACAGTTTGCAGTGCACGTCGCTCTGTTTTGTGTCGGATTGCAAAAAACCAAAATAGCTCCAGACTACTGAAGTTGAGTGACCTTTCTTGTCAACTAAGTCTGTGACCTGCGAGCTAGTCGTGGACGGTGCATTTTCTTCACTGTCGCTCATTTTTCTTACTCCTCCAACACGTGCAACTGACACTGTATGGCTGTATAGTACTAACACTGCGTGTGGCATCCAGAAGCGCAGGCTGCAAAATGCGTGCGCAGCGTTACGTATAGTGCGTAAACATTATCGAGCGCTTATCGAACTGTCATTATCGTGTTATCGAGAAAATTTATATCGTGAAAATTATCGTTATCGAATTATCGCCCAGCCCTAATTTGTATCTTTTAATTGCATTTTATTGCATTGCTGGTGCCCACTGTCACCTTACAAGCTTTGTGTTGACACAGCTAAATAATTGAGAAAAGCTATTTTTCATTTATCATTAAAGGCTGAAGAAGACCCGGAGAACATTTCCTCTGCAGCTGCTGCCCCTAACGTCCTGCAAGACGTCAGCACAGAGCCATCGGGGTCAAGCACAGCCAGTTCCTTCATTACTTCACCCAGCACTGAGGCCACACCACGAATGATCTCAGAAGAACCAGGTGCTACTGATGCACTGCTAACGCAAGCATCACTATTATTATTACTCAGGTTATTTTATGCTTTCTTTTCACACACTCTCTGTGTTCAGTAAGATCCCTGACTGTGTCCATTAGTGGCCCTGTGGAAGCAACACTCCCTCGAAATACTGTTGAACTAACTGCTTCTGTAAATTACGATGACACTGCAGGTATGGCCTTCTGTATTTAGAATAATGTGCATTTCTGAATTATGATTATGCATTTAAAGTGAAGTTGATGGGGCATTTTTCATCAGAAGCTCTTTACACGTATGAGTGGACTTTGGTAACCTCAGAGGACGGACATCGTGGAGTAATAGATGGACAGCACAACAAGTCTGTCAGAATTACAGAAGTGAGATTCAAATCCTTGTCACTTTCACTGTGACTGTCAAGTGATAATTTAAAAGATGAGACGGTTGTGTTTCTAAAAAAAACTTTTCTTTTATTGCAGCTTTCAGAGGGTGTTTATACTGTCAGAGTGTGTGTGAAAGCGCAACAAGCTTATGGAGAAAGTGCTGTGAACTTCACAGTACACCCTGGTACACCTGCACCTTCTTTAGTTCTTGCTTTAATATTACTTATAGCACAGATAATGTTTATGTGGGGTTTTTTCAATCTGTAGCAGTGAATATAAACAAGCCTCCAAAAGCCCATCACTTTGCCCAAGAGCCAAGATGTGCTTTTCCAAGAAGGCTCCATCTTCATCATTAATGGCAGTGGTATGTAGCTTGTGTCAGTTTTTCTCTGTTGTCTTATTACATCATGTAAGTCATGAGTTTTTAACCAAACATACATCCTGATGCTTTCCAGAGAGTATGGATGATGCTGGAATCGTCAGTTACATGTGGGAGAAGGTAGACGGCCCTATTTGGAAGCCTGAAGGCCCTGTGGATACACCTGTACTGCAGCTACAAAATCTTTCACCAGGAGAATATACCTTCAAGTAAGGACTTGTTAAGAGCTTAAGGATAGAATAGGCCTGTGCAGATTTAAATTTTCATTCTTTCTCTGAAGCTGTTGAAATCTTTGGTGGCTAATTCCTCTGGGGCCTTTTTTAATTTGGCTTAACTTCGTTAACTTCATCCTGACCTGATTTTTGCTTGGCCAACATTAGGCTGACGGTGTCTGATTCCGATGGGCTGGCCGACTCAGCAATGCCACAGTAAAGTCAGCATGCCAAAAGATGACCCTCCTCGGGCCAGAGCAGGCAGTGACCGTGTCGTGACCCTGCCTGTCAACTACCTCACCTTGTGGGGTAACAACAGCACGGATGACCATGCCATTACAAGCTACCTCTGGACTCTCCGTCCCAGCAGCCTGACCCAAGGGATCACGATGCAGGTAAGATTTACTTTACCAAGTACATAAATGTGTGTACCTTGTACATAAATGCTCTGAAGTTGTTTTTTTTCATTGCTAAGGACACTTTTTGGAATTTATAAGATAAATATTAGTTCTGCGGGTCCTTGTACTTTAAATTGTATTGAATGAAGCAACTGTGATGTAATTTGTGAATTTTGGTTGACAAAAATGTTCAGGAGTTGATGTTGAGTTAATGTGTTCAAATGCTACTTGTTTTCAGGATGCAAGATCACCGGTCCTACAGCTATCTGATCTCCAGGAGGGTCGGTATATGTTTCAGCTAACAGTCACTGACTCCAGAGGTCAACAGGATTCAGACACCGTCTCAGTCACTGTGCTGCCTGGTAAAACAACTTCACCTATCAGTTTGTATGAAGAAAAACTATGCATCTTTTATAACTGATTTTTTTTGTGTGTTTGGTAGCAAACAAAGCACCAGTCGCTATAACAGGACCAGAACGGCAGATCATCCTCCCAGTCAACAGCATCGTGTTGAATGGCAGCAACAGCACTGACGATATGGCCATCGTCAGCTACCAGTGGGACTTGATCAGGTACAAACACACTGACTTGGTATAACTAGTAATGTTTGGGCAATGAATAAATGAATTAGCAGTTGGTTCTTTACAATGAGCTGGTTCGTGGACTAAACAATTTGTTAGCAAATATATGTAAATTAATTATATTATTATATGTATATGCATACATATACATACACATATACACAGTGCATTATTTTGTTATATAAACATTTGTTTACAATTCATAAGTTTGGAGTAAAAAATTGTTCTGTGATTTTTAGGCAAACTGAATTTTACCATACCACCAAACTTCAGCAATCATTATAATAGGCTGATTTGGTGTTTAGGAAATATTTATTTTTATTATTAGTGTTAAAAACAGTTGTGCTGCTCAGTTTTTTGTGTGTGTGGAAACCATGATACCTTTTTCAAGATTAAAAATAAACTAAAGTACTGTGATAATTTAAATTCAATTTGACACTTTAAATTTGGTCAGTTTAATGCATACTTGGTGAGTAAAAGCACTAATTTCATGAGAAAAAAACTTTTTAAAAGTAGTTTACACAGGCATTTTTTTACATATGTTTAAAGCATGAAAAATATCACAGGACATCTTTAAACGTGACGTCTTGAAAATGTATTAAATCTTATTTATTGAAACAAGAGAATCGATTAACAAAAATCCCAGCTCCATAAATAATGTAACAAGTGATGCATATGTGATGCAGCAGGATCTGTTATTGCTTCATCCTGCTTCTGAATATTTGCCCTACAGACAATTTAAAACAATTAGTTTTGCATGAATAGTAAAGGACTTTGGTAAAAAGTGTATTGATGTGCCATTACGACTCTCCTCATATGTAACCATGAAGTGGCCCTCCAGGCTTGAAGATAAAAGATGCCAATAAAGCAGTTGCCATAGCGAGTGGCCTGAGATCTGGGAGTTACAGGTTCAGGCTGACTGTGACAGATCAGCAGGGAGAAACAGACAGCGCAGTCCTGACTGTCATGGTTAAAGAAGGTGAGGAGACTGAAATGTATAAATACAAGCAACATGCTTTTTGTATCTACATTTAAAATGCATGTCAGAAAATGGCATTTATTTTAAAGAAAGACATCACAAGAACGCTTTTAAAAAGAAATATTTAATGAAAATTTTTTATTTTATTTTAAAATGATTTCATGGTAAATAAAAAACAACTGTGGGTAATCTGTTCAAAATTAAAAACATTTTAAGACCTATGTTATTAAATTCACAGCAAAAAGCTTGCCACTGGTCGCCCATGCCAGCGGCAGCCACACGCTCACTCTACCCAACAACTCTCTGGTGCTCAGGGCTCCGTATCCAACAGCGGAACAGCAAACGTGTCTTTTCTTTGGGTCAGAGATGAACAGAGCCCCGCTGCCGGGGTGAGTGAGATATTTGTGTTTCTTTTTGTAACATTTGCAGCAGCTCAGTGTTTTACCTGATAATCTCTTTTGTTTCACATCTATTGAGAGTAGGATGTGTTATATGGTTCAGACCATGAGGCCTTCCTTTACCTCGCCAACCTGGTAGAAGGAACGTACCTCTTCCAGCTCCGGGCCACGGATGTCCAGGGCCGCTCAAGCATGGCTACAGCCACCGTGGAAGTACGCCCTGGTAGGAAAACAGTTGCTAGATGTTCAGAGTACACTACCATTTAGAAGTTTGGGTTCAGGGCAAATGTTTAATGTTTTTAAGATCACACATTTATTTGATTAATATACAGTAAAATTCATAATATTTTACATATGAACAATTCTTTCATTCTTTCGTTAATGAATATAAAATTAAAAAAGCATTTATTTTTCTTTTGTAACATAGCAAATATCTTTTGAACATCTCTTTTGATTAATTGATTAATTGGCATTCTTGCCAAATAAAGGTATTAATTTCTTAAAGCTACAGTTCATACATTTTTTGGTTAAAAATGTTCCAAAATAAATTTTTGAGAAAGTACATAACTAGCCGGAGTACAAAACTATTTTATTACCTAACCTCATGCTGATGTTGTTAACATTAACAATTTGAGAACAAAGTCTAACGATAATAATAATTTGCACTGCTTAAAAGTGATATGAGCTAACCGATCATTGAATTTAACAACCATTGGTAGCACGATTTATAGAAATACTTTTTCCCAGAAAAAAAAATGGCAGACTTGTTACTTGTTCAGATGAGAAAGTGAAAATTCATAGGCTAGACAGTATCAACACCAGTGTATTTCAGTGTATCAGTGTACAGTATTTCAGAATGATGTTATACTTAATAAACCTTATTTTGATAAATCCATTCAGCTTATCTATAGGTCTGGCGATAACACTTTTAGCATAGATTACTGTATCCAATTAGATCAAAAATGATTGTAATGACTTTTCTGTAGTTATATTGTGTACTAAGACCGGCGGAAAATGAAAAGTTTCTAGGTCGATACGATTAGAAACCACACTCTCATTCTGGCATAATAATCAATGAAGTTTGCTGCCATACCATGGCTTCAGCAGGCGCAGTGATACCAAGCAAAAATAGTCCCCAGCTATGCTAAAAGTGCTATCACCAGACTTGGAGATCAGCTGAATGGATTCCAAATTGGTAAAACTCAGCTTTTATAGAATGAGTCTATTTCCAAAAACACTTTCATAGCATATTCTTATATTAAGTCATTTTGTTTTCAATTTACATATTGCTCGTTTGCTGCCATTGATACTTGTGTGCAGATCCACGCGAGCGAGAGGAGGTGGAGCTTGAGCTGCAGGTGGGTGTGGCTCAGGTCAGTCAGCAGCAGAAAGAGACGGTAGTGAGACAGCTGGCCGCATTACTGCATGTTCTGGACTCAGACATTGCACTGAAGGGTCTGCATGGCCAGTCAGACATCAGGTACTACACATATACAATAACCAAACTAACAGAACCAGTCTAAATGAGAACTTGTGGGCTTCTTATATAAAGCTAATGTTAATTACTAGAGACTAACTAGTTTAGATAAAGTCAGCATGTGTTTCTTTGTGTTTAGCACTGTATTTAGGTTCTCAGTCCTGGGTCCTGATGGTACAATTCCAGGACCTAAGCTTTCTCATCTGCTAAGAAACCAGCTGTTACGAGAAAAACTGACTTCTTGCTCTTTAAAGTCTTAAGAGTAGACACAGTCGGTAAGTGACTTTTCTTCCTATTATATTTTATTAAATCTGAGAACAGCCATATAATAAATAAAAAGTTTGATAATGCAATGGTTCCGATTTTATCCTGGTTGTGAATTTTTCAGTGTGTTTGCTGCTGTGTTCTGGACGTGGTCAGTGTGATCCCGTTACAAAGAGCTGTTCCTGTGACCCTCTTTGGATGGAGAACCCCATTCGCCACTTCCTTGATGATGGCGAGAGCAATTGCGGTTAGCGTGACCTCTTTGAAATTTCAAGCTGCAAGATAGCAGGAGGTTCATGAAGACATGCTATACTGCTGAAAATGGACAGTTTTTTCCCATTTAATTTTGCTAACGTTACACCTTTATTAATGCCTTCCACTTTGCTAAATAATCTAAGGATACTACTGATGTTATATTATGAAAACATTAGAATGTTTTACAGGGATGGAAAGGCTGAGTGCTAATCTTCTGTCTCCTTTCACAGACTGGAGCGTGCTGTATGTCACAATCTCTTGTTTTGTGACAATAATTTTCCTCTTGTCCATCAGCTGGATTTGTATCTGCTGCTGTAAAAGGTGATAAAGATTCCATTACTGCATGTACTGTAGACAAACTCTGTTTAAATATGTGGCACGAGTTATGTTATATACACTATTGTTCAAAAGTTTAGGTAATTTTTTTTCTTTTTAAAGGAATGAATACTGAGCAAACATGTCAGACATTTATGCTGTTCTTTTAAACTATTTATTAATCACATTCCATTCTTTTGAAATTCCTTTTAATCAGAAAATCCTTTAAAAAATCTGCAATGGTTTTTATATTAAGCAACACAACAGTTTTAAAATAAGGTTTGCTGTTATGGGAAAGGGTTTTTTAAATATATTAAAATAGAAGTTATTACAAATTTATAGTAATATTTCACAGTGCTACTGGTAAATAAATTTACCAACACAAAAGTTTTGAACAGTAGTATTTGAATAGTAGCATCCTGCCACTACTGCATGTTCAGTACTAAATTTTGTCATAATATGTCATTTCAACCCTGTATATGACACCCTTTTGGAACACAAAATAAGATATTTTGAATTATGAGCTGAAATGCCCCAGTTTTTCTTATTCCTTGTCAAAAATCCTGAAGGGTTCCAATAGGAAAATTGTTCTAATTAGAATTTCTATCATAATGAGATTCTTATAAGACTCTAGATTCCTATGAGTTTAGTTTTTTAATTTTTTTCTGGGATCCATTGGCTTTTTAAATAATTCCCTTTTGTGTATGCTGTCTCATTAAACAGCTTGCCACCGAGAAAATGAACAGGATAAGAACTAAATCCTTTGTATAGAAAGTCATAGATAGGAATCTTATAGGAATGGTTCCAAAATAAAGATAGAAATTCTAATTAGAATCCTGTACGGTTTTAGTAATTATTATAATTGTTTATTACAATTGATTTTTTGTTGTATGGGAAAGAAACCTGTTTTGAATGACACAAAAATCTTATCTCCTGTGGTTTCTATATTCATGTTTGGACTGTTGTAGAGGGAGACGCACTAAAGTGAGGAAGAAAACCAAGTACACAATACTAGACAACATGGACGAGCAGGAGAGAATGGAGCTTCAGCCAAAGTATAGTAAGTTTCACCCCTGATTTATCTTATACCACAGTAACTTTGCGGTGAAGAAATAAAAAAGTGATGCTCTTTGGAGTTCTTTCTTTCTTGAGGCTTATAATTCTAGTTACTGCATTCACCTTTCTGCCTTTGTCATCATTAGACATTAAACACAGGAGCACAGAGCACAACTCCAGCCTGATGATGTCAGAATCAGAGCTGGACAGCGAGCAGGACAACCTTTTCAACTATGGGAAAGCTCGGAACAGAGCCAATGGAGCGGTCAGAAATGGAGACACTCTCAGCCTTTGTCCCGTGGAGGGTTGAGTCTCACATGGACACGTGAACATTTCTTCATATGAATATTTACAGCGCAGGGGTACTGTTGAATGTTCCAAAAATACAGATGCAGACAAAAGACTGGCTGAACAAGCGGCCTGCAAAACTACTGAATGTGATGAATATTCACTCAACGATACTTTCAATTACCAATAGCATAGTCTTTTTGAATATAAGAAGACACGTCGTTCAATTCTCACAGTCACAGTAGCCCTCGATATGTTCTTAATAATGCTTGTATGTTTCAGTGATGCGGTGCAAGCAATTGACATCAGTTATTTTGCTATTTATATGATGCTTCTGTGGTACATTTTGGGAAGAGGTTTCAAATAACTGATGCGTAGAAAAGCAAAATGAAAAAGAAAGCAAAGACCATTCTTCTTTATGCAAAATATTTTATTTTTACTGAATTTTCTGAATGTTTATGTGCCTGATTGAAACGCACTCATTTTGTTATGGTTTGTCGGTATTTCAGTCTTGGCCTGATACTGTATATTGGTCTTTGTCTTTATAGCATTCTGGTTTTACGACCTTTTAAAAATGCCTGCTTTATCTGGTATTGCAATAGAAGCCATCTGTATCAGGCATATTGTGACAAGGAGATGCATTTTTTCTTATATTCTTTGTTTAATGCAGCTGGAGATGCAAAAATTAAAGACATATGGCCCTTTACAGAGGTTAAGGCTGTTTTATAACCATATGTTCAATATTTACAGAATCATTCAGAAATGCAATGAAAATGAGCTACATTAAAAATAACAGTGCAATTCTGTTTGTTAATGTGCATATTCGGGCTTAATTTTATATTATTTATGAAAATTAGAACTAAACGAACAGCAGAAGTTGGTTATTTACCAACGCTTTCAGATGTACATGTAGTCTTTGTACCTTTATTTGCTTATTTGCAAAATTTCACTCCCAAGTTAAAAAAATTATATACTTATAAACATTTTCATACCTACAACACTTCACAATACAGTTAGGTATTTGAATAGAAAATTAATATTTACAATAATTAAAAAAAAAAAAAAAAAAAAATTCAGAAAACAACACTAGAACGGTTAAAAAAATACACTGGCACTTACAACATTTGGCCACAATGACAAATTTGTTAACTTGTTTGACTAATCTCCATGTTGCAGTACTTCAATTCAGAAGTTTCTATCCAGCAGAATGAGCACCCAAAACATCCCATCACAGTCAACGATTCATTTTTAACAGTCTTACTCTATTTCTAGAATTACAAAATAGAACACTTAGTAAGCTGAACATTTAAATGATTTTCTAAAGAAGGATTGTGCTTTGATTTCTCACTGTATCTACCCCTAGCGATACATTTATACACTGTAAACTGGGTCTCGTTTTCGGTCTAAAACAAATTTTATATATTGAAGATATATTCTCTCATTTCATCTTGAACTAAAAGTTAAGTTATCCTGCTTTAAAGAATGTTTAGATATTTTTCAGGCATAAAAAAAAAATCTCATTTTAACTAGGTTACATTGATGGCAGATGAATCTCAAAGAGTACAATTTTTACCAATTTGTGCAACAAATATCCTGACAATAAAATGTATCTGTATAGTCATTTTCAGTTCTATATGGTTAATAGACAGTGGTTAACAGTGTTTTTTTGGATTCATGTTTTTAGTATTGCTTAGAAAATGACATACGGCCTGCTAATAAGCAGCAGCAGCAGCTTTAAAGAGAGAGTCCCCCCAAACACATGTACTTTATTTCTAGATACTCATCAATGCCATATTTAGATCCTTCTCTGCCCATTCCAGACTGTTTAATTCCACCAAATGATGCTTCTGTGGTGGAGATCAGACCTTCATTCACGCCGACCATGCCCACTTCCATCTGTTCAGCCACCCGCCAGATCTGACTGATGTCTCTGGAGTAAAAGTAACCTGATGAAAGAAAACAGTGTTGAATGTTATGGCACAAAAGAGAGATGACTGATAGAAGGTATGTAGCTGCTGTTTGCTTTACTTTACCATCCAGACACAGACAGCTAGAGTTTGCACTACTTGATTATTGTGAAATATTATTATAGTTATATTGATAATTAATGTGAATATATTTTAAAATGTGTGATATTTTAGTATCATTTAAATACATATTCAAAGTAACCCTTTGTTTTTGTTATTTAGCGTTCAGGATATAAATAAAATTAGATGTATTTGTTTTAAATTAGAAGTATTTTACAATTGGGTAATTTGCCTCTTAAAATAATTAACTAGAAAAATGTAGTCTATTGCACATGCCTTCAATAAGGAACGCTCTTAGCTGATAAATAAATAAGCATGTGAGGAAGTGGCCAAACTCAACAAAACTGTCCAATAAAACTTTGTAAAATCAGAAGCTACATAGGGGAAAAAAAAAAAAAAAAGATTAATTTGCACAGATGGACAAACCTGCTAAACCAACAGGAGAAGCATTGGCAATGGCGAGTGCCTCCTGTTCTGTGTTGAACCTGGTGGAGAAGAAAAAAAAAGTCAGCAGCTGGCAGACATTCACGCTGAAACATGCAGACCATTAAAACATGTTAGGACGTGAAAAAAAAGAAAGGTAAAGAAGAATCTTATAGCATTTTAATAATGAAAATAAAATATTCTAAAAAAAAAAATCTAATTCAATTTTTTATGCTGATAATATAAGAAATATTTAGATAAAGATTTCATGTTAAATAAGCAACTGAAGTAAATAAATGAGTGGTTATCAGATTCTCCAATAAATAGCATAAACTCACTTAACAACAGGAATCAGGGGTCCAAAGGTCTCCTCTCGCATGCAGAGCATGTCGTTGTTGACGTTGGACAGCAGGGTGGGCTGCATGAAGGAGCCCTCCAGCCTCTTCCCACCTCGAACTATGACAGCTCCCTGTGACACAGCTTCTGTAATCTGGTTCTCCACCTGAAGCAAACAACAGATGATCAACACCTTTAAACCCATCATGATCAGTGCGTGCTTGTTGACAGTGACACAGATGTACTGTATCGGCACCTTCTCGGTGGCGCTGGTGTTGATGAGCGGCCCCTGTGTGGTGGTGGGCTCTGAGCCGTGCCAAGCTTCAGTTCAGCATCCATAGCCTTCGCCAACTTTTCGATGAAAGCATCGTGGATCCCACTCTGTACCAAAAAGCGATTGGAGCACACGCAGGTCTGCAGCAGAGAAACACGCTTACAGGTGAGAAATGGAGAACAGTTGTTTACAGTGACAAACATCTCAAGTACAGTATTTACATGGTGCTCAAAGGTAGCTGTGATTCTGAAACCTTATGAGTACCTAAGTACCTACTACTCATTACTTCTGAAAAACATTGACTTTTCTTCCTTGACAAGGGTCAATGTGCAGGTTAAATATCTCCCTAAAACAAACAAGAAACTGTATTTATCATAAATTAACTTAAGATCGCAATACACTTACCTGTCCTGAGTTCCTGAATTTGGAACCCATTGCTCCTGCAACGGCTTTATCTACGTCAGCACTGTCAAATACAATAAAGGGTGCATGTCCTCCTAACTCCATAGAGACCCTTTTGACCGTCCCTGCAGCATGTCTTAACAGTACCTGCAAAAGCATTTACTTAAGCGATTAATATATTACGGTAAACATTTAATGTTTGCCGGCACATAGAAATGAGATCTTTACTTTGCCAGTGGCTGTGGAGCCAGTAAATGAGATTTTGGCCACAAGAGGGTCCGTGCAGAGCAGCTCCCCTACAGCGGGAGTCTTTTCTCTTGAGCAGGGAACTACATTAAGCACCCCAGGTGGAATGCCAGCCTGAACCGAGAGCTAAAGAAATACAAAAGAATTATTAATTCCGTCACGTACATATATGTAAGCTTTTTTATTGATTTTGAAAGTCGATAAATGTAATTTATTCATTTCAATATACAGTTAATTTCAATAAACAGTTTTTGATTTTAAACATAAATGAATTTTCAGCTTCATTACTCCTGACTTTAGTGTGACATGATTCTTCAGGAATCATTCTAATATGCTGATATGATGCTTAAGAAACATCATCTTATATTATTTGTTTCCTTTAATTAGTGCTGGTAACGATTAATTGCATCCAAAATAAAAGGTTTTATTTTATATTTATATATATATATATATATATATATATATATATATATATATATATATATATATATATATATATATATATATATATATATATATATATATACACACACACATACAAACAATAATATGTGTATATATATTTTTTTATTCATATTGTGTGTATCATATATATATATATATATATATATATATATATATATATATATATATATATATATATATATATATTATATTTTTTTTTTTTTTTTTTTTTTTATTATTTCATTTTTATATATACACATGTGTGTAAGCATGTGTATGTGTATGTGTATACACATGATAAATATACACAATACACACACATATAATGCAGACAAAAACATTTAGTTTGGATGTGATTATAATTCTTGCCCAGCCAATTAATTGACACGTGATGAATTCTTTTTTTGAATAATAAAAATCATACTGACCATAAACTTTTGAACAGCAGTTAATCTACAAAATATGCCTATCGTGTAGACTGGAAACAGACCTCAGCAAGGGCCAGAGCAGAGAGAGGCGTATCCTCAGCCGGCTTCACCACCACAGTGCAGCCCGCCGCCAGCGCTGCACCCACCTTCCTGGTGATCATGGCACTGGGGAAGTTCCACTGTGAGAAGGGTAAATTTGAAATGGTTTTAGTTTAACTCGTTGATCCTTCAGCCCCATGGTGTTATGTGTTCAGAATGAAGGAGGAAGTCTCACAGGTGTGATGATAGAAGCCACTCCCACCGGCTGCTTGAGTAACAGGATCTTGCGGTCCTTGGCTGGAGGTGCCACGATATCTCCATACACACGTCTGGCCTCTTCAGAAAACCACTCCAGAAAGGAGGCAGAGTATGTCATCTCACCGACAGACTCCTTCATGGGCTTCCCTGTATACACATTTGAGTTACAACCAACTTGTAAATGGAAACATTAGATGTCGTCTCCTGTTTTGTAACGGTCAGAATACCTACACACTCTGCTGTGATCAACTTGGCAAGATCTTCCTTGTGCTGATTGATCAGATCAAACCATTTTCGTAATAAAATGCTCCTCTCCTGCAAAAGAACTTGCATTAATGCATACATAAGAAATTCTGAAGGTAATAATGAAATCCTTAATATAAATAGTAATATTTTTATATTTCATTTAAAAACAGATACACCCCCTTAATATTTTGTATGAAATAACAAATATTTTATTTGTTTATAATTTTATTATGATTATTTTTTTAGCATTCTATATTTTGAGAACTATCCTTATTTTCATGTATTATTCTTATTATTTATGAATTAGTTTATTGATTTTTCACATTGTAGAAAGGGGGAATTGTGAGAGAAATGCGCTTAATTCTCATTAAAATAATTAATGCAGCAATGCAAAACACAGCCCTGCAAATGGTCTTATAGTACACAATATATAGAATTTAGCTTTTTTCAGGAGAAATCTGTTAATTTCACTGTTAAGGGATTACATAGTTAATTATTATAAATTAAAGTGATTATTATTATTAATAATAATAATAATATAATAATAATAATAATAATAATGAGTTTAATAGTGGAACTTCAGCTAAGGTTAGTCATCAGATTGTAGTACCACGTTTTTTTCAAGTACTTTATTAGAGTACCATGTTACAAATCAAATCACCATGGATTTACCAAACGATATCAGGTGCATCCACCCCAGAAAGCTTAAGAAACTGTAGTAAATATGGTATTTAGTAAATATGCTTAGTACATTCCAGTAAAGAATGGGATCTAAGTTAATGCGGAAGATTTATGGATGTCAGTCACTCACATTAAAAACGTTTCCCTCCTCTCACCTTGGCCGTGTGATTCTTCCACAGGTGAAAAGCTTTGTATGCAGCATTGACGGCGTCTTGAGCTTCCTTCGTACCGCAGTCCGACACCTTGGCGATCTCTTCTCCCGTGGCTGGATCTAACACGGGGAAGGTGGACGCCGCGGAGACCCAGCGCCCTTCTATGAAGGCTCGAGTCCGCAGGAGCTGCGCTGACACGTCGAGGCTGTACGGCCGCCGCAGCATGCTGGGTAGGCCGAAGAACACCTGCCGGAGAATACACCGACCTCTTGAGAGATATAAACTGCCCATGACAAGTACTGACAGGCCTAATGAAACCGAGCTGTTCGTTCGCGGTTCGAGGCGTGCGGGAGTCTAATAACAAACTCGGTCCAGTCCAGAAAAAGGAGGGCGGCTGCTTTACATGCGCTTTAGCAACTCTCTCCTTATTTACATTCTCCTAACGACTGTTTTACACAAACACACAAACAAACACACATAGGAAAATTCCAAGTTATCGTAATCAATTTCTGTGCTCACTCCAAAAACGCTACAGACTGATTAAAATAATAAGTAATAATAGTAATTGCCCAGTTGATCGCGTGTTGCATCTCTTTGCTTTTCACTCACTGCAGGAAATACAATCCGACACGAGAGACGATTTAGTAGCGACGTCTGATTCGTGAACGAATCGTTTGAGTCGAATCCTTTGAAGCAATGAACTAAACCTGTCCACTAATGAGTCATGAACCGAACTGTTCAAAGGAACCGATTGGCGGAAATGAATCATAATGAATCACATAAACACACCATACTAGTTACAATGAAAGAAAACACCACAGCGCCCTCTGTGAAAAGTTTTATTGTTATTTATTCCACAATCTACAAATATTTTTTCTGTAAATGAAAATACCTCATTCACAGATGAACCACTGTTTAATCTACAGCTGAGAATCTCATATGTAGCAAAAAAAACAATCATAAGATTCTAATGGTCTCCTCTAGTGAAAAGAATAAAGATGCAAATTTGTCTTCAAACTCATGGCGAAATTGCATTTTAGCTCTCAGTGAGAAATCAAATATATATTTAAATATTTCCAAACTAAATATGAATCTTTCTTCTTTGTTGTGTCTCTTTAAGCAATAGCATCTACTAGCATCATTGTTCCAGTTCTTGATGTACATGTATACATGTTGTTACTTTTACAAGCCCCCATTTGCAAGTAATGCAAACAAGTGAACAAATCAAAGACAACTAGTGATGTATTAAATATATGTATTTAGATAAAACAAACAGTATTTCAGTAAGATTCAATGTGAAAACATTCCTTAAAGAACAGCACTAGAAGTCCCTCGTGCGAAAAACGATGCTCCTTTATCGTGGACTTTAAAGTGAAATATTTTTTGTTGGTTGCAAATGGTCTCTCCCTTTTGCCGCCACCAAACCTCCATCTAAAAAAACAAAACAAAAAATTAATCTTAATTCAGAGCCATGTACTACAGAGTAAGTGTAAACAAAACACACCTGTCCGTGTATGTCCCTGCAGTAGCCTGTGGGTAAGCCCTCTACATGTAAAGTCAAGTTAGACTGATGAACTAGTCCCCTCTGAAGCATGTTTGATCCTTCTTCATCATCATCTGTGTCCTCCTCCTCACATCTCACCAGAATTACCATATTTCCCTGGATATCAACAGACATTTATGGTCAATATATCATGATGCAGTGTTCAGGCGCTGATGAAAAAACACTGACTCACCTGCAACTCAGAACACACAGTGGCTTGGCAGTAGAGGGTAAAGTCTAGCACTCCTCCAACACTAACACCTAAACTCAAGAGCACACTGAGATCATCTATGAGTAACACCGGAGGACCCCATGATTCACCGGCATCACCATCTCCATTCTGACACACAGAACGTTCCACAAATCTGAACAGACCTTCCAGTCCAGCACCCGGGGACCTAAACAAATCCAAAAAGGCAAAGAACAATTTTTCTTATACGTCGATCATAATATCATAAGGAGGAGGAATAATTCCTAAAATGTATTTAAACTGCATTTTCATAACATATTACACATGCCTGAGATAACTCAAAGGTTGTGTCTCTTGACTGGTGTCCTCCTGTAATAAAACTCCAACAGAATCCTTCAGTCCTTCAAGAAACACAAGCTGACCCTTCTCTCTTGCCTGGGCCAGACTCACTCCCTGCACAAAAATAGTGTGTTTAATGTCATCAATAAAATATCCCCAAAAAATGTAAAAAGTCTAAATAGAGCGGGCTGATTTGAGCTTACCAGCCTCTGACCGACAGCACTGTAGTGACTGAAGGACTGCACAAGACCCAGGAAGCACACCTTACAGCCAGCTGGAAATATACAAGTTTAAGAAAATGATCGGTGGCATAGTCCACTTTAGGCATTATACAAACAGTAAGTAAATTTGCAACTACAAGTGATATATATATATATATATATATACAGTACAGACTCACGATAAACAATGTGTCACTTACCACGTAAATAGAAAGACAGATAGTGATGAATAAGGAATGATGCATCAGCTCGTCTGTCTGACACTAGGATAAAGTCACTCTACAAGTACAGAAAACAATGCTTAGACTCTATGACATCCAGTAATTTACATTAAATACATCAAGCTTGTAAATGGGTGTAATTACCGATAGAAAACTGTCTGGAGTGGAATTGAGAATACTGTTCAATTCTGGAAACATGTTTGAGATAAACTTTACAGCTGAGCAGTCTGTGCTGCTGTCACTTCTCTATTTCCCCAGATCTTCAGTATTTCTCAAGAATTTAAAGTGCATACGTTCCTGTGTGTATATAGCGCAGTTAGCATGCTAAATTAATATTAGCGCTGCCTCCTTATTCAAAGTATCGAAAATAAGAAGAAAGTAACAATAATGTAACCGCAACATCTGAAATTAGATCATTATCTTTTAAAATGTGCACAAATACACAAGAAATATTTTACGCTTGCCTGTTACGCTAGTCAACGTGGGTACGGAAGCCGTATAAAGACAATCTTTCTGAAAACGCATTTTAGCAGAGGAACTCGTGAGGCTATTTTTTTTTTCATTCAGTGAATGTACGTTTTAAAGTATGCATCCTTAAAAAGACTGATAGATATACCAAACCTTAAAAATATTTATTTTGACCAGAGATAAAAACGTAGCTGCAAGTGCACTAAAGACAAGCCCAGATAGTGTTTCATTACAAAAATATATATGTAAAAAATATACAACAAGAAAACTCAGGGACATACTGTTGACCTGTGTTATGTATAGTGTGCTTGGGTCTGCTTTTAGTTAGAACTCTAAGCATTTACTTTAAACACATTGAAATACAACAAGTAATTCTGCCTGTTAAACTTTACAGCAAAAGTGTAAACATAACTTGCTTTAGGCCTAAAACTACTTTCAACAGTTTATCATGGTTTTACCTATAAAGCACTGCTGATGACATCCTATACAAAAGAAATACTAAATACATAAAAAAGCGAGAAAAACATAAGGGGAAAATATTGTTTTGATCACACAAATCAATCATGAAATAAATAGTACAATGTCCTCCAAAAATTCTAATATTCATGGGTTTAAATGGAAGAAAATAGATTTCAAATACATTTTGCACAGCGCTGTTAGTGCAAGCCCTTCAGTTCATGGAATGTTAATCATCAGCTGTGTACCTGGAAAACATCATAGATAATGCAAAACCTTTTTTTCCCCCCAATGCAAAGCCTTAGAACACCTGAGGTCTAATTCCATAAAATATCATTCACATTTTAAAACTTGATATACAAAGATTGAACACAACTGATGATGTAACTTCACTGAATGACTTTCTGTAAAAGCTGCTAACGTCTATAAACAAAGCAGCTGGGAAATTTTACAGGAAAAGTCAAAACAGGCAGATGGACCAGACCACGGGATGCAAGCGAAGACATGTTGCATACTTTTAGAGCACAAAACATTGAAATGCAAATCGTGATTTAGTGTCTAAAAGAAGAAGAAGAAGAAAAAAAGGTAAGATAAAAAAAGTGAAACAACCATTGTTCATCCTTGTACTCTGAACGGAGTAAATCATCTAAAAGTATTATGATACATGGAAAAGTCTGTTTACTAAGTAAATACAGAGCTACTTTGATTATCACAGCCCCAGATGCCGATTGCATCAAGACATGCCTCAACCCTGCAGGAGCAGGTCAATGTTACACAAAGCTGAATAATCTCTAGTATTGTTCTTTATATGATATACTGTTAACCTTCATTCTAAATTTTATGTCACTATTTTAAGACGTTTTAAGAAGTTAAGCTCTATTGACAGCATATGCAGTTAAAATTTTGACTTGACCTTCAGTTGTTGTTATTTTTTTAAAGAAACAAAAATTGTGGTTATATGGCACAATACTGAAACATGAAAACTAGTGAACCCAGAAATGTTTGCACAATATTTTCAGTTCACTGACCCTTCATTTCTTACCGATTCATGAATGCAGGTGATTCAACAAAAATATCAGCTTCATCAGAACACAGTCCCAGTTTTTGTTTTGTTTTTTAAAATCAAAAGTGCATTACTATAACCACAACTTGCGCAAAAAAAAAAAAAAAAAAAAACTAAAGGGACTAAAGTCAAAATGATGTACACTGAACCAAGCATGTTCCTTTAAGTACACTAGGTGCATACTAACGCTATAGTATGCATTCAAGGTGCATTACATGGTTTGATTAAAAAAATTAAAAAAAAAATCCTTAACTTGCACTTCTGTATGTTTAAAAAAAACACACCTGGTCTTCCAATTCTGTCAATCTGAGCAGTGGTTCGCTGTGGCCACCTAAATATAATGCTACATTGTTGTAGAGGTTTGTACAGAAACTGAATGCTATGAGTAAAAAAAAGGGTAAAAACAAAAGGTTATGATTTACAATAAATAAATACAATGTCCCACTCCAGGCACACAGCATTTGTAATTCCTGAGTGATTAAGTCTTTGGGTTTACTGCTACGGCGTGCCCTCGGAGGTGGCTGTGATATCTGCGGCTTCTATTAATGTTACTGTTTCTCCTGTCGTTGAGTCAAGGGGCTCCTCTTTAATGATGATGGCCCCTTCTGGCAACATGACAACTTCCTCTTCGCCAACCACCTCCTCCTCTTCCTCTTCCTGGAGCACCACTTCCTCTTGGGGCTCTGTGCTGGTGCCATTGGTCTGCCCATTGGCAATGGCCTCTAGTTTCAGCCTGTACTGCTCAGCTTCCTGTTCCTTTCGTAGTAACTGCTGTCTGTACTCCTGGGCTTTTCTGTTTGCTTCTTTTAGTTGCTGTTCCAGTAGTTCCCGACTGTCCTTCTCGGTGGGCTCCTATAAAAAACCCCAATCAGTTTACTTTCAAATTGATTGTACATTCCAAATAGAAAGCTTTAAATACGAGTCTCTTCTCGTCAGACCTTGTGTTTGACATCCGTGTGGTTGACAGATGATTCAAATTTCCGTTTCCGCGATGGAACTGGTTTGGTGTCCTCGGTTATGACTTCTTCTGCAATCTGACCAGCTGGAACTGCAACCACTGAATACATACAGGCATGTTAGAATACAAATACTGCATCAAAGTCTGAACTATAAACTAGCAATCTACTCACTTTGCTGCCCCTGCATTGTGACAAAGAATTTCTGTCCCAAGTTGCCAGTCTGCAGGTTTCCCTGTTGGTCGGTTACTATGGTGATGACTCTCTGGCCATCTTCCCCTACAAGATGCTGGATGGCAGAATCTACCGAATCAGCAGCAATCACACTCTCTCCAGCTCCTGGTGGGATATAGCAGCAGTTTATTTGCAAAAGAGAGAGATACACAAATATAATAGCCTGTTCTGGTTAATTAAATACAATGTCAAAAACAACATTAAACAAACATGAACAAATCATACAAACCTGCTAAAAAGACACTGAAAAACAATCAACAGGCACACAATTCATGCTCATAATCACAATGAATGAAGATGAATAAATCAAGTGCCAAATTTACCAAATGTATCTTTTTATAAAGGCCATGAAAAATCAGTTTCTCACCTAATTCTTCACTTTAATTCTTAATTCTTTAGCAGTTAACATGACTCTGCTGACCCACTTAGCATTCGATCATTTTTTTTACTTTTAGTCTGAATTAAATCTCTTTTTTGGGCTCATTTTAACTGTAAAAGAAAACCTGCCTAATAATTCATCACACCTGGATATAAGGACTTTTTGACTACAAGCCTTCATGGTCAATTAAATATCACTACTAAATGATTAAATACAAAGTCAATTAAATATCACTAATAAATTAAATACAAACATACTTGGAAAAAAAGACCAGAATATCAACTTGCCTAATAATCAATTTACTTATTGACAAGCCTGGATACAAAATGTAATTTAATGTAATGAAACTCATACCTGTGTTAGCCTTAGCATTAGTGAGAACAATATCAGAGAGATTGACCACTCCAGAGGACGAGATGATGAACTGAGGGCTTGCTGTGGCAGGCGACGTGCTGCTCAGAATGGTCCTCTCTGGATTCATGTTCACTTGGTTCTGCATCCCCTCCTAGAATAACAGACCATCAAGTCAGAAGACCGCAGTCTTGATTCACCGTATCACTATACACAACAGTTGGTGAAATTTACATCGTCTTGATATCTGAAAATCGTCACGTTAAAATGCTGTTTCATTTTCACCTGTAACAATAGCATCAGCTCAGTGTTTCCTCGGTCCACTGCAATGTTAAAAGGCGTCTTGTCAAACTTGCTGAGGGCGTGAGTATCAGCGCCCGTATTTAATCAACAGCTCCACGACTCCCCTGTGCCCATGCTCTGTAGCCCAGTGAAGGGCGGTCATTTTCAGCATGTCTTTGGCATTGATATCTGCTCCGCTCTGTACATAACGTCATCATATAATTTAACAGATGAAATTACATTATACATTATTAAATTGCATTATATAATTCAACAGATGTTATATCTCAATAAAAAGTCAGAATGAAAAGACCGTAAATAATAATAATAATAATAATACTTTTCTGCTTTTATCGGTTATTACCTTAACCAGCAATTCAACAATGCTTGAGTGGCCCTCTGCCGCAGCCATGTGAAGGGGGGTTCGATCGACTTTGGTCCGGGCATCTCTACTTACTCCGGCACGGAGAAGCACCTCAGCAGTGGAGTAGTGCCCGTATTGCGCCGCTAAATGAAGTGGTGATGTTCCCAGCTAAAACATGTTACGATCATCATGTTATAGTAAGATGCAGATTATTAATCGGCGACAATAAGCAGCAAACAACTCACCCAGTCTGTAGTAAAAGGAGCTCCATTGGCCATAAGTGACCGCACTTCATCATCTTGTCCTTTGCGTGCCGCCTCCAACAAGCGTTTTCCCAAATCCACAAGCGACATCTAATCATCCAAATGAGGTTTAAAGCAGCAGAATGAAGTTGATATTGAAATGAACTGGTTTATTTCTTGACAACCACCTGTTTACATACATGGGATGTTTAACCAGGTGCAGTGTTTCAAAGAAAATGCCCAAAAGATGGTTTCCATGCATACAAACTATATAATGTATGACACTGTGGTTATATTAGTCATAAGACATTATCCCAGAAGGAACAAGTGTTTTTAAGTTTCAAGTGACGGATCTGTACATTAATCTTCGATATAATTCATTATCAATAACAGAACGGGAAACAGTTGTCATTTTATAATAAGACAAGTTCTGAGGGGAAAAGTTTTATCCATGCTTCTTTTTTTTTTTTTTTTTACAATATTACTCTGTGGCTGGACTGTCATTTTTCATAATCTTTTATTCTGGTTTGCTCTAAATGATATAGTGTTACAGTTTAAAAAACGGGTTGAGAAACATAATTAAAATCGTAACCTTATTGGTTATTGTTAACGAGATTTTCGTAATATGTGTATATGGTATATTTTTCAAACTATTGTTATAAGCAGGCTAATAATCCAAGACATAACTAAAAGTGCAAATATATCAATAAAAGAAGTTTGAGCAAGTTGCGCTGAAGTTGTTTAAGTCTTAAAACAAGAGCTCGTATTGTCATGTAATCGTCTATAGTTACTACATCGCCAATGCCATATAAAACACGTAATTAAAATCTTTCTCTTTATAACAGTACATCAAACTCTTGCAGTCAGTTGCTAGTAAACAGAATAAAGCAAAACTTCTTGTGCTCACCTCGTCAAAAATGTTTCCCGAAGACTTTTACTGTGTTATAACAAGTAAGGTACGGTAAAAATCCAGACGTATGATTCGGTTATTTAATGCGATTTAGTGTTCTATCATACTTTTCGATACTTTTTGAAAACAAAAATAACATAGATGGGCTATTTGTCGTCAAAGATGGCGCACGAACGGTACCGGAAGTAGAAATATTTGATTGGTTCTTCTTTGGTAGTGTTCAAACGCTGAGGCGTTTGTGGCGCCCCCTCGTGTATATCAAGTGCATTCAAAATGTATTGGCTAGATCATCCATTATCTACTTTGAAAATTAAGAGTTTTATGCTAACACATTTCTTCCAACTTGTTATTTTACTACTTTATTAGGATTGGACTGATGAGATCCCTCAAAATTCAAGATATATTTTTCTTTCGCATCGTAATATTTACATCCTGGGGAAAAATGCTTAAATATATATTTTAATGAATACAACATACTATTAATAAAACAATATATATTTTATGCATTTTTCATTACTACAAACACTATAATGGCAAAACAGAAGAAAAAACAATCGCAACATCGACACACCGCATTATGTTTAATACACGATTTAGAGCAGAAGAGCGCTCTGGAAAGCACCGGAAAGATCACAGCAATTTTATCCCAACTGTGGAGATTTTAATGAACTAAAACACAAAGTTAAAGGAAATCAATTTAATCAGATAAACAACAAATCTGTAGTTTAAAGAAAGGGACTTTTTATTGCGGGTACATGAAATATATGGTCTATATCTGCAGCCGGTTGGTGGCGCTGCTGGCCTCTGGATTGAAGTATTTCCTCATATTAATGGGGGAAACTTCAACCACACCTCAGCGATCTGGGAAACACAGAGTCATTTCCACCCTCAGCTTTCCACACAAGAGTTGCTTCACTCCAGCCGCTCACTGGGGCTCTCGGTTTCACCAAAGGTAACTTTTTTTCTTCCTTAATTTTAATTAACGATAGAAAATAGCTAACTTTTGAGAGGCTCGATTGAACTTTGCTAATTAATTTGAGCCGCTAACATGGCCCGAGTTCGGTCGAGCCGGGTTGTTGTGCCAAACTTTCAGTTCGAGTTGAGTTTGAATAGGACCAGCGCCTGAGTGCTCGAGTAATAACGACGAGAAAGATAAGCGATGGACGCCGATAAACTGGTTAAACGCGGTCGGATGATTCCTCTGACAACTTAATCATCGAATTAAAACTAGTTGAGGAGGAAAACTTTTTTTTTTTTTTTTTTTTTTTTTTTTTTTGCTTTTTACTTTTACACACTGTTTTATTGTCTTCCTGTAAACCTCCTCTCGGGGTGTTTGTTTGTTTTTCCTGTGGTCTGTAACGTGTGTGATCCGTGTTTACTTGTTTACCGAATCCATTCTAGGTGTGTTTTAGTAGTTGTCAGTGTAACGGGTTTGTTATTACACTGATTTTCCTCTAGTCGTGTCGGTTTAGCACAATAAGGTGAAGCGAAAAAAACGGCTGAACTGCCTTCCTAGACAGCATAGAGAGCCGTACTGTCTAGTTAGGGGGTTCATCTCAGAGTCGAACAGTGCTACAAAGACTAGTTTGTGTTAACCTTTATCTATCTAAACATTTATTAAAACTACTATGGTAGCAGGTTTTTCGATATACCGCCGTATAGCTATTTTGTAGATTTTAATTGGTGTACCGTAATAATACCAACATGAATATTTGAATCATTCGGCACAGTTCTGTATTAAAATATCATATCTTTATATCAGGCATTAAGGTACAGCTGTACTCATTACAAGCTGTTTTTGAAGGTACTTAGAGTACCGTCATTTAAATGAATGACAGATGTTCAGTTTTATATTAAAAACCTCAGTGCCAAAGAAAGAAATTATAAAATGGTAGACTGTTTCTTTTAAAGTACATCATTCGTAATCCGTGCCATTTTCTGGTTGGTGTGTAGTATGTTAAATCTATATATATATATATATATATATATATATATATATATATATATAAGTGTGCTTGTATGATGGATTCAGCTTCATTTAATATAAAAATTTATATATTTTTATTTTTTTCTTTCTTTCATTGAACAGATTCGTCTGTAACCGCTCTGCCTCGCATAAACCCCACAGTCCAACAGGATCAACTGGAAATCGGGGACCTAGAATAACTGAGGGAATAAGGGGTCTTGTGTGTGTGTGTGTGTCTAAATATATATATACTTAAAGCAGAGACCTCAGCATTCTCTCAGTGATCAGGACAGAGGTTTTTGGACGAGCCACGGCTTATATCACTGAGTGTTGAGGATTAGATTCTCTCTCTATCTTGTCTCTAAACGGCCTGCAGGGTGGCGAGAGAGAGGGGGGAACCCAACCGGTGCATGCCGGAGATGAGTGCGTTCTGGCATAAGATCGGCTGCTGCGTGGTAGCCAAACCTCCTCCGGTAAGTGTCTCACTTGGAGAGATTTATAGTTGTATTTCCCAGGCTTCCATCATAAGCCGTTTTAATACAGTTAAAAAAAAAAAAAAAGTTTTTTCCGGAATCCACTTGAATCACAGGTACTGTGATATCAGGCCGCTTTTGAGAACAACATCTGGACTAATTTCATCAATTAGGCATTCCCCGTGGCTCATGCGAGTTTTGTGTTCCCTAATCACGTGAAGAATGACTCACGCTGGTCTCGGGCAGAAAAGAAACCTTTCAGCTGATGTGAATGTGACCCAGATAGTCTTAGGAGTTTGTCAGGAGTGCAAATGTGTTTTTGAGAGTTAAGCCAGACGTGAAACGCAGATGGACAAAGAATGCTCTGTCATTGAACGGGCGAACGTGTAGAGGTAGGGATCCAAGCCACTTTGCATGTGAGGGAACTGATAAGTGTGCCTACACATGCATGTATGATTCTCATCAAGCATGTACACTACAGATCGTACGTTTGGGGTCAGTAAGTTTTGATTAAAAACTTTAGTTTGACAGGGATGCGTTAAAATGATCAAACAGCATTAAGGTCACTTTATGATGTTGCAAAAGAGTTTTATTTTTAAATAAATGCAGTTAACTTTCAGTTCATTAAACAAGGCTTTGCACAGTTTTTAACGTTTATTAATAGTAAGAAGTGTTGTAACACTAAAGACTGAAGTCGAATCTAAATATTGAAATGCAAAACATTTAGGATTGTAATATATATTATTTTGTATTATTAATATATTGTATTACACCATCTTTTAGACTCCAAAACAAAGAAAAATGCTTTGTAAAAGTACTGCATGTGACTCTCATATCTTCCAATATTGCATTTATACAATCTTCATCCTCATCATATATACTTTATTTGTCCCTTTAAGGGAAATTTGTTTTTAGTCAATTCACGTAAAAATATCTCATGTTGTATCTTGTATATTTGCATTATAGGAATACTATACTATAGGTTTTCTAAAGCCGTATGATTGCTTGCTATAAGTTGTTATTGTCTAAAAATGTTGTTTGGTAGCTTTAAAATCTCATTTATGGTTGTGCATGTTCAAGTGCAGCGCCATGTTTGATCTACTTCTTGCACATTTTGATCACGAGTCATAATGTGGCAAGTTTGAAAAGCAGTTTTATTGAATAACAACTCTTAATATCGGTCCATAACACAAACCAATTGCATGGCGTTTAAAAACCTTGAAAATAGAGCGTGAGTCACACGGATCTTTTTATGGAGCTTTTACGATCTTTTTGTATCTACTTTGGTCTACTTTCATTTTCTTGGAAAAGCCAGAGTTCGACCCGCGTTCAGACATTCTGCTAAACATCTCCTTTTGTACTGCACAAGCAAAAGCGAGTCAGAGTTTGCTAAACGATAGCAAAAATATATTTTGGGGTGGACTTTTTCCTTTTAATATCCCTGTAAGCAAAAACAAATCCCGTTTATGTTTCTAGAATAGCTTTGCATATTTAATTCAGTCTTTGTTACTCGGTTTGTTTTCATCTGGATTGAGGTTCTGAGCCAGTGACGAGTGACCCAGGTTTACCATGGTCTCCTGTAACAATGACAGGGGGTTCTGAAGGGAAGCTGGCTCCTCTGAGCTGGGAGTGCTCATTCTTTTCCTCCCTCCTTCCTCTTTTTATTTTTAGGATCTTGTTTGTTCTATTGTTGGGAGGGGGGTGAGGTCAGACAGCAGTGGGCATCTGTAACAGACCGATGCTTCTTCCGAGCGCAAGAGCAATTTTCTTCAGCTGATTTAGATAAAATGATTATGTTTAAAGAGTCTGCTTGCATTAGAGAAGGCGATAAGGACTAAAGCTGGTTTGTTACGATATGGGCCATTGACCATACAAAGATTATGAAAGTAAACACCTTCAAGGATGTCTGGAGTTACATAAGACATGCATGTTAACTTTTAACCGTTTAAACTAAATTATACAAAGAGCTTTGTTTCTTAATTATTGGCGATATATTGAATTAAAGATTAATTTTTATATATAGTGTAGTATAATACAGTCTTTTATTAAGTAATAATTAAAATGTTAAAAGTTATTATTTTTAACAAAATACGTAATTTAAAAATTGTACCTTGCTTTCATTCGAATTTTTTTTTTTTTTTTACATCTCATACAGTTTTTGATTAGATTATTATATTTTATTTATTTTTGGTAATAATTTATCCTTTAACAACCAACCTCACGATCTGAACACTGACCTCGAACAAACTCTGGTATGTTTCAAAAAACTAGCGTGAGATTTTAGGTAAGTCTAGAAGACAATATAAATCTAGTGCTGTATGTTGTGTGAAATGCACCGTGTTCACTCCGGACAAACAAGTAACGGCTTGTATGCCAACAGCCCTGCTATGGCACATGATCTCATCAAATAATTATTCTCGTTGTTGATACAAGTTTTTTTTTTTTTTTTTTTTTTTTTTTTTTTAGACCAACTCTGCTGCTTAGTTATGGGAAACAGAGAAAAGAAACTAAACTGTAGAACAGTTGGGGATTTTTAGAAGCTCATCTTCAGGATGCATCCAGGAATAGATTCCATAGGGAAGCTTTAGTGTAATATCACCCAGGCACCGGGTGACCAATGAAGTCATTGTATGTCACGGTGCAGACTCACTTAAACATGCATGACGTAATCCATTCTGCCAATCCAGTGCCTTGTATCTTTATGCTGGACCTTTGTTAATTTAAGCCTCTGCGTTCACAGAAAAAGAAACGGAGGAGAATTGACCGCAGCATGATTGGAGAACCCACAAACTTCGTTCATCTGACACACATA
The DNA here is from genome assembly GCF_018831695.1 of Puntigrus tetrazona. Taxonomy (NCBI): domain Eukaryota; kingdom Metazoa; phylum Chordata; class Actinopteri; order Cypriniformes; family Cyprinidae; genus Puntigrus; species Puntigrus tetrazona. Next base: position 22,896,753 of record NC_056714.1, on the reverse strand, counting down.
GGCTCTGGCGAAATGGCAGATGGCATGCAGCCGGTAAGATGTGTTTTATTATGTTGGTGCAGCGGGACACTCTCATTTGAATGTTTATGGCATGGCTGTAATTAATTTACAATGACGGAACAAATGCTTCTGCATGCATTCTTTACTAAACCTCTGGGAAAAGCCGGTTTGTCGCAGGCACACATTTTAAATGTGAAAAGGGTTACTGGGATTTTTGTAGTATCTCTTTTGTAGTATCTGGCACCCATTACCAGACTTTTGGAAATCCCTGTTGTTTTTCTTTTGCCCTCTTTCCCTTTCTGTTTTGCCCTCACATCTGCTGCATCTCACAGCTGTCTGAACAAGTCATGCTGAAAGGGTTAGTTCACCCCAAAAATTAAAATGTTGTCATTATTTACTCGCCTATGTCAGTTTTAAGTCATTATAAAGTTTTCTAACCATGCAGGTAAAGGATAGTTAAATAAAGACAAATTCTTTTAGTTTTATTTGCGCACCAAAAATTGTTTCTTAGCGCCATAACCGATGTCACATTATTTTAATGATGTCTTTAACTGCCTTTCGGGGCTTGAACATTGGAGTAACTTTGCTTTCAATGCAGGGTCAGAAAAGCTATCAAAAAATAAAATCAGAAATATCCTAATTTGTGTTCTGAAGATAAACAAATAGTTTGAGATTTGATAAATTATTCATTTTTTTGTTGTTGTGTTTGTTTTTTAAGCTTGTAGAACATAAGCTAAAATGTAAATGTGATAATTATATTATTATTATTATTATTATTATTATATAAAGGCATCCTGAAGTGCAGATAAATTGAATCCACACGACAAATGAGAGCTTAAATGCGGTCGACGTGTAAGATGTGATCCTGAAGCGGGACTCGTGTGCTGTCTTAGCTCGTGTTCATTGGGCTGTTGTGTTGTCAAATAAGAAGGTGAGGCGTTACCTAATCCTGCAGCTCACGGAGGACTGAATACCTGGGCAGAATCAAGCAGACTGCAACTTGCTCAGAGGAATGTTGGCTGGCGGCCCATCAGGGGCAGAAGAGAGCTCTTTAAATGAGGAAATGTTCGTCAAGGTCTGTGGCGGTCACTGATTGATTTTTAAGTTGCAGTCTATAGCTTCATATGTGGTTTGCGTAACGTAACGCTCTTAGTGGAGTCAACACCTCTTAGGAAATTAGCTTTTTGGTGAATGGTGCCTTTATCAGAGCGAAAGCTGGGCCTGTGAACAATGCAGCGCTGATAACTGAAACTTCCAGCGATAAGTGTTATTGGTTATCGATAGCAGCCTTTCATAATCCATGTGATGAACGCAGGTGACCGACCCGCTGGCTTTTCCCTTGTGCTTCTGTTCTTTTGTGTGGTGCTGGGAAATGGTGTATAGAATGACCCAGTGAAATCAACTTCCTCCTCGTTCTGCTGTGAGATGCAGTGTTCCTGAGACACATGATGTAACAATGGGTGTGACGCTGTGAAGAGCTCTGTATGTGTGTGTGTGAAACAGGCTTGTTGTTGCATGAAGGATGTAGGTTTTTTTTTTTTTTTTTTTTTTTTTTTTTTTTTTTTTCAGCCACACCTCTTGAAGTGTGAATTTACTGTACAGTTTATACATCATGCAGCAATCCAGTCTTTCTATTTAATGAACACCATTTCATAGAAAAACATAATTTGCAGAGATGACACACTTTACTTACTTTATTATTTGTATTTTTTTTTATTCTTTATTATTATTATTATTATTATTATTATTATTATTATTATTATTATTATTATTATGTATTGTGTAAAAATGTGTAGTAGTTGTAATTTGTGTACTCGTACTAAAATATTTAATTAGCAAATTAATATGGATAAATACGTTTGTTGCTGTATTAATCCTTCATTTTCATAACGTATTGAGTAAAAATATGTATAATGATAATTAGCAGTAGTAATGTCTTTGTATATACTGCATACAAAAATATTTAATTAGCACATTAATACAAGTACAACCTTTTTATTGTTGTTATTATTTAAAAGTAATGAGTAAATATAGTTCTAGTAATGTTGATATTTAATAATGTACTGTTATTTTTACGCTTGTGTGTAAAATATTACTCTTAGAATTTAATGCTTCTTTATTAGCAGTAATATCCAATAAATGCTGTTTCGTTTGACTTTATTTTTTGGACATTTTAGTCTGAAATAGTTTTTTGTTTTTTTCCCCTACAATATCAGATTATTTTCACCTCGCTCATCACCTCACTTTGAAATTTTACTTTATGACCAAAATGAACTACTGAACTACCAAAAGTATAATCAAGTTTGTTAAAGTGGACTTACTGTTAACAATTCCGCACGATTTCCATGCCATTAACCTGATTGTCACTTCCTTTTGCAGTCTGGCCCAATGCAGGAACAAATGAGATCCAAAGTGCCTCACGCTAATGGACGAAACAGCTTGTTATAGCCTCTTCACCAGTGAGTATGAACACGCACGCTTTCCTCTTCCTCGCGTTCGCTAACATTCACTCGCATTGAACCAAAGACCTTCATTTGTTCCCCAGGTTTTTACCCCCCCCCCCCCATAAAGCTCCATAAAGTGTCCACAGCAGAACGTGTCCGGCTAGCAGCACCGCACCAATGTAGGAGGATGTAAAGACCGCATCTCTATCGCAAAACACGACAACCTCCTTGCTGCAGCTACCGACTTGGACGCCACCTCTGCAGGTTTTTTTTAATCTTTTGGATCTTCTGGAATGTCTCAGTGGAGACGATTGTGCCCTTCTTTTACTCTAAGACTGTTATTACATTTGGACCGGAGTGTATGCGAACGCCTGACAAAGAGTGTGAATGTGCGACGTGTGCGTTTGACACACTGGCTGCGCTTGCTGTGGAAGAGGAAAGGCTCTTATCACTTTAACACAGGGGACTATTTGACTGCCTTCCCAAAGTTATAACTGGCGTGTTTGTCATAGTCTGTCGTTGATAAGGATGTGCGCGAGTGTGTGTGTTTGCTTTTGTTTTGTAATGAAAATATATGTGCACCTATACCATTATAGTGTCTCCAACTGCTTGTCTTTAACAGTTGCACAAATGAGTGTATTATACAAAGCCCTCTGGTATGTGTATAGTAGATGAATATAGTATGAAAAATGGCTTCTTCTTCTTTTTTTTTTTTTCTCTACATTAACACATAATGCATAATGGCCTTTGAAACTGGTTTTAAGGAATAAAAATACTCATCCACCAAGTCATTTCAAACCCATACGCTCTTAAAAGGTGCTTCAAGATGCTGTAGAAGAACGTTTATGTCCAAGTGGTTCCATAAAGAAACATCCGAAGAGCATTTGTTATTTGTGACCAAAGAACTTCTTCTGATTATAAAAAGGTAAGAATGAGATGATTCTTTGTGGAACCAAAAAGGGTGCTTTTATGGCATTGCTGTGAAGAACCTTTTTAAGCACCTTTTTATTGCCTTTTTTGGTATTTATTCGTACAACATAGTGATATACTGTATAAGCTATAAAACATAAAAAGGACACCATCATGGTGTGTAATGTTTTCAGGATTTGCTTCATGTGAGGAACAGAATAAATGAATGTCACTAATCACTGATAATTGTCCCCTCGAGTGAACTTTTAACTTGAGAGAAGCAATAATATGGCTTCAGACCATTTGGATTTTTGAGGACTTTTTTTTTTTTTTTTTTTTTTTTTTAATAATTATTTTAGGGTCCAACAGGTAGGCACTCATAAATCAACATGAATTTTTGTTTTTTTAATGACGAGGGGTGAGTAAATATTTTTTTTTTTTTAGGTAAATTATTCCTTTTAATCGTTAAGTATTAGAAAAGGCCATTATCTGTTAATCTGAGTGGAGACTTTGACCGGCAGCGAGCCACTGCCCTTTGTCATTTAAACATCACACTTAGTGTCACTTTCACACATCAAGCTCCACCCCACACCGCCTCAAACACACGCTCTCTGTTTCCAATCCTCACATGGCACCATGATTAAATCACTGATTCTCACACATACACACACTTTGTATACTTTTTACTTTGCTCTGTACTTTTTTTTTTTTTTTTTTTAAATGCAGCTCGATGTGGCACAGAATTGGGCTGAAATGTTAAACAATGTTTTTTGCTTGTAATTGTGATGTTTTATTTCAAATGCATTGCTTTGCGAGATCCCAGACTGTAATTTACTTTGTGTTTGCTGTAATTTGTTAGGACATGTCATAGGAAAATATGTTGAGATTGTGCATGTTGCTTTAGAAATCCAATGTTTTAGAGTATTTTTAGTGGACTTGCATTTCATTCTTAGCTGACGGTATAGAGAAACGTGCATCTCCTCCAAAGACCTCGACAGCTCCCTTAATTTAATTCTACATGTGGCTTGCAGATTTTCTCACTTTCTGGTTTTATGTGACTGTTTGGCCATTTTTTTAAGTTTTTTTTTTTGCAAAAGCACTTTTTTGTCTTTACTACTTTTCCTTTTATTCTATACTTTTTTTTTTTTCTTCTTTCTTTTTTAAAGCATCTGTTAGTCCAAATTATTGTTTTGGTTTAAATGGGAGCAGTAATAGTGTTCTGTTCATATGGCATGGTGTTATGTTGATGAATCCTCTTGTTGTGTTTGGTTTGTAACAATACAGTTGTACAAAGAGCAATCTGTTGTTTGTTTTTAATTGGGACTCAGAAAGTAATATTATCTTTAATGGTAATATTAAAAAGTAAGCTCTTGAGAATAAAATAGTAAATGTAAATTTAAAAAAAAAAAAAATAAATATATATATATATATATATATATATATATATATATATATATATATATATATATATATATATATATATATATATATATATATATATATATATATATATATATATATATATAAACTCTAGAAATTATTATTTATTTATTTTTTTTTCTTAATTTTGAGACCAAAAAAAAAACAATCTGTCAGGAATTGCAAGATTTCACCTCAGAATTCTGAATTTGAATTTAGTTTACATGCCAAATTTGTGTTTGTTTTTCTGCCACATAAACTTTCTCTCACGATTCTGAATTGTGGGAGAAAAATCACAATTCTTTATATTTTTTTAATTCAGTTATGGCAACAAGCTTCCATGGCTGTAAAAGGGTGCACAGGTGTTTTTAGACGTTTAAGTAACACAATAAGTATGGATTTAAACAGGATTTTCTTATTACTCTAAATAAATCCAGGGCTTTTAGTGAGGGCTGTTCCTTGACTTGGTGTTTTGTTTTGTTTTTTTGCCATGCACGTTTATTCAAACATAAGCTTTAAATTTATGGGCGAAGAAATCAAAGCTGATCCCTAAAGCATGTTTTAACATCTACTGTAACGGTCATTAGTATTAGGAACACTACGTGAAAGTTGTGCAAGACACCTACAAAAACAAACAATGGATCTTTGGCACAAGGATTATTTGGGTCTCAGACCGGTACAAGAGCACATTGCGTTTTAATTTCCTTTTTCTCACAATGGCTTGAATAACAGCAAAACAGAAAGTCAGGGACTGTACATGTTTTTAAAATATTTCAATTGCTTACATTTACTAAACGTGCCACAGCGTTCAAAAGCATTGATGCCATTTTCGATAAGACCCTAGAATAATGTTTTTTTTTTTTTTTTTACATTGAGATCTAATGCATAGATTTATTTCCGTGGCAATTTAATAGATGCATCTGGAAATCAGTCCCGTTAAAAGTACTTTTAAGTTGAATTACCATTCTGTGGTTCACCCAAGTGAATTATTCGCAAACTATATTTCGTACTAAACATTGTTGACTTGCAAAACCCAACATCTGGCGCATACAGAATTACGACAGGAATCTGTAATTTAACCTTCCAGTAGTTCTCGCTCTGTTCCTGTTTGCGACTTCAATGCATAAAGAAAAACGTTTCACCTCTCAGCTACCTCACTTCCTCCCTCTGGCAGAGCTGGTTTCCTGAAAGGCGCAGGAATGTTTCCATGGCGACTCTCAAAAAAAAAAAATAAAATAAAAACTTCCACTGTTTCATCAGTACAATTAACGGTAAAATCCCAACATAAACTCAAAGCAGGTGTTTAATATAACCCTTTATTTCCTTAAATATCATGGAAAAAGATATACATGTATTATGTGCCGTTTTAAAGCTCCGGTTGTTCAAGTGTGGCCTTGTATAAATATTTGCACATAGGAGTCTATTAAATGAAAGCACATTCAATGGGCCACTATACAGGCAGCAGCAGCAGCTAAATATTAGAGAACATTTCCCAAGAAGAAAACCAGGCATGATTATAAGTGACAAGTATGTACAGTATAAACTGACCAATGCGGCTTCTTACAGCAACATTACACACACCATTTGTTTTTAATAGCTCTGATTTGATTGTGCTTACATACATTAAACATACATTAAATGCTCAAGTACAATGCATTTTACAGAATATATAAAAACTTATATATTTCAATAAAATAGAGAGTCGATACCACTTTACAAGACTTATTTCGAAAAAGCCAGATAGTAGTTTGAAGCACTTAAACACAGGTTCATACAGGTTTCAGGTAGCATGCATACAACAAGATTTTGTAACTATTTAGTGCAAATATCAAAACTAATTTGGGTATGATTACCACAAGTCCAAAAGGAAACGTTAGCGGGATTTCTCAGGCCTAAACACAGTAGGTAAAGGGTGCATTATGTGAGTTTCTACAGTCTGGGAAACATGTTTGTCTGTTTTTGTGTAACAGTTTAAACGCGATGACGTCAAAGAGGCTTTCATGTTGCTCACAGACCTCTCCTGACCCACCTTGCAGCGTGACACAGCTGCCTCTCTCTGAAGGACAACACTGTCTTTTTGTATTTCATCAAAGAGTCGTGTGGTAGGAAGCTGTTTTTCTGTCATTAAGGCATTTGCCCTCAAGCTTGACCTGTAACCCTAGTCAGCTCCAATTCCCACATGCATGTCACCCCGGTGTGAAGTCTATACAGTATGTACACCTCTGCTCTCTTCCCGTCAGACACCTTCACCTGTTCATCTGCTCATCATACCTGCAGAGCACAACAAATCATCTCCATCACTTTCTCCAGTGGCACTTTTTATTCAGTGAAAACAAGTAGGAAAAGGAAAGATACTTTTTGATACAAATTATTTTATAAATCAAAATAATTTATAAATAACAGGTAATCAAACAAAGTAGATTCAAACATATCACTTGCACAGGTACTTATTTTTAACTTATTTGAAACCGTGAAGAATTACATTTATTGATTGATATTGATTTATAAAGTACACATTTAATGATGAATTTGGTGTAATGTAAAATTATTTACAGAGAAAAGACTATGTATGATAGGGAAACATGGAGGAATATGGTCAAGAAATTATATCATTTTCACTGTTATAATGTTTGGTTTATTTGGTTGATTAAAATAATAATACTATTACATTTAAGAAATTTTGTAATTAAAAATTATAAATATATATATATATATATATATATATATATAAATTCAATAAATTATCAAAAAATATTGTAAAAATATTATAAACAAATGTAATCGTTCAACACAAAAAATACCAGTCAATGTCATATGTTTAAGATTAAGGTAATCATTTGCATCAAAAATATTATTAATTATGTTTCTTAAAAGAATTATGTAGAGGGAATTGGCCATATATAATGCGGAAAATAGAAATAATTCAAAATAAAAGTTTGTGTTTATGTAATGTCTGCATACTGTGTGTATATATATATATATATATATATATATATATATATATATATATATATAATATATATATATAAACAATATACACATGCATACACATATATTATGTAAATTTCATCAGCACTATATATATAATTGAGGTTTTTAAATAATGATACTTGATGCACTCACTGTCTGATGCAGTCTGGGATTTGCAGCTGGGCCACAGGAACAAACTCTGCCAGTTCTTGCAAGCTGTGGATGAAGCGCATCTTCCTGCTGAATTTCTCACTTCAAGACAGAAAGAAACAGGTCAGACTGAGGACTTAATAACGTTTATGGCCTTTTTCATCTCTGTTTGCTAAACTAATGATCGTCCGTGCTCACCTGATAAAGGGTTTGATGACGGTGATTAGCGCTCTCACGTACCAGGCCGGGTGAACCACGAAAAGGCCTTTCAAGTCTTTCCTTAACCTTCACAAAAGAAAATATATTCAATAACTCAATCAGAAAGCCAAAGGCAAATGCATTAGAACTTCAAACTATTTTTTTGGTGCAGGAACTGGTTGGTTCTCCCACTGGAGGAGAGCGATGCCAGCAGAACATGACGACACAAGGGAGCAATCACTGACTGGCACTAGCACCACCCCGACCCGTGAGAAACCATCAGAGGCAGGGCGTTGAATCACGGGACACAGACATTTCACTGCCCAAAAATCATCCTCAAATTTAACCATTTATATTTTGCTTCTTTCATGTGTCATTTAAGTGTTAGGCTCAAATACATTACCCTGAATAGTACAAAAATACTTTTTACTGATCTATGGTGGGGTCGAAAAGTCTGAGACTAAGCTTTTTAAATTAAATTAAATTAAATTCTACAATTTCATTACAAATAAATACAAATTCTACATTTAACATTTTTTTAATTAAATTATTAAGTAAATTCTTATTATTATTTTACTATTTATTTATAATTAAATTGTGGAATATAATGTAATTTAATTTAAAAGCTCGCTCTCCGATTTTTCGACCCCACTGTAGATCAGAAAAAAAAAAAAAATTATACAATACTATTTTATATTCAGAGAACTGTATTTAAGTGAATTATTGGTTTATTCCCTTTCTTGCTTTGCATAGTAAAAAAAAGAAACTGCGGAAAGATTAGCTAAAATGTCTTTATCACAGGGCTTTCCCTTTAGATTCAGTAGGATTCAGTTAATTTTCCTCCTCACAGTTCCTTTTCGTGCGACGTCATGCTTTTTTTGTGTTGTTTTCTTGTTGCTGTCTGTACAGTCAGCAGCTTATGAGTGATCTCAGAGGAAACTTCATGCAGTGACGCAACGGAGCCAGCAGGAATGACAAACCAGGCTTTCGAGAGCATCCCACACTCGCCAGTTCCTCATTTCCCGAACCGATTTCACATGATAAGATGACCTTGAATTTCCTGACTATACAAAATCCTCACATAAAACATTTATGAGACTGACCTTCACCTGGAAGACGAACTGTTAGACAGCCGTAACATAAGATAATTTACATTGTAATTCTTTGCTTCAGACCATTTCAGAATCCTGTGCTGATCCTAATCGCCCCATCAGGTTTATTTTGGGATAATGACTGGCCGGTTGTACATAACCAACTACATGGCGATTTTGTACGTAACATTGGCGTCCATCGAGAACAGCCACACTGGCCTTGGAGAGCGAACGCTAAAGTTTTAAACCTTAAAGAACTAATCCGCAATGAAGTACGCAATCTAAAAATGTCTAAATATAGCAACAAAAACAAGAAAACATGACAGCTGAGAACAGGTCAAGGGTTATCTAAAGGAATGTCTGGAAGAACTCCGATAAAGCGGCCTTCTATGTATGAGTCCACAGCATTCCTATCATATTTCATAAGAGGGGCATTAAGAAAGAGAGAGTGGAGGTGGGTTCTCATGTTTAACACAAGCTGAACCAAAGAAGCAGGAAGACTGTCACAGGCAGAGATTAGACACACACGCCCTCTTCTGGAACTGATGGAAAATGACACAGTAGAAACCAAAATAGTATTGTGGCCTTTTTAAGGCAAGTGTCTTTGTCTACACTAAAGTTTAAAGATACAGTAAACACAGTGATGCTGTGAAATATTATTACAATTATATGTTAGTGTTTTTATTTTATTTTAAAATGTTATTTATTTCTGTGATGGTAAAGTGGAATTTTCAGCAGGCACTGCTACGAAAATCAGTGTCACATGATCCTCCTTATTATTATCAATGTTTAAAACAGTTGTTCAGCAAATTATTTGAGAAAAAAAGTAGTTCTTATGACCACAATCTTTTAAACAGTTGAGCATATGCTATTGTTTTCTTTAAAAAAATTACAAAATAAACTTAAAATTTTAAAATTAGTCTTTCTCTTGTGAATTTGTTTTTTTTACCAAACATATTGATCATATCCTCTCTTGCTCAGAGGTGTATACATATTTTTTCTCAAATAAAATTATTTTCTCATCCCCAAATGTCATCTTCCACCAATTAGCAAATAGCATGCAGCATAATTTTTTTTTTTTTCAGGCTGTGCCTATTGGCTATCAGCCTTTTTTGTTGGCCACATGAGAGGGCAAAAATAGAATCAGTCAATAATACCATTACATAATAACATAAATTGATTGTTGTTTTCAATTATAAATTTTTTATCTTGACGGAAAAAAATCACAGAATGGCTGACCTTCTGTCGATGGACATGTAACACTGGCGAAGCCACTTAATCCCAGGCATCTTATTGCGAGGCGCCATTCCACACAGATACACCAATATGTAATTCTCAGACACCATCAAGTCCAGCGTGCCGATAATGTACCTAAATCCAAATAAACCATTCAAGTACAACATTAAAATATCATGAAGAAAACAGAAGTCACTGCAATGAAAATTCCTCCAAAATTTACCTGAAGAGATTGTCCATCACATACTCATAGTGTTCGGTTGTATTTTCTGGTAGGTAACAGGAAGTAAACATGATGATGGCCGTTGATCCGTCCCCAAAATATCCTATAAAAGGTCAATTTCAGTTGGTAAATAATTTCAGTGAGGCATGTTCATTCCAGCCAGTTCAACAAAAGCTCACCTCCATGTGAAAGAACTTGAAGGTAGGGCTCCAGAACGCTCATATTGACTTGGTAGTCTTGGCCTCCAATATGAAATCGCCTCCATCGCCGCCCACTGCTGTCCACCTGATCCAAGTCCAGGTGTCCCATTTCCGCGTGCTCGAGTAAACTGGCTTTTCTGATGGCTGCTTTGCCCATCCTTGGAAGATCATCTGCAGTGACCACAGCACTAGAGGTAAGTTCCTTTACTTAAGAAACTGATAAATGACACTACCATAATGAATGTCAAAACAACTGAATACCTTCCCACTCTAAGTCATGCATGCTGTCTGGGAAATTGTAAGACTCGCTGTCTGAGGGTGTCTCTAGGGCTTCCAGGTTAATGTCCATCTCTAGGTCATCGTCAGGAGATGGTGAAAGAGCAGAGGCATCGAACTCGTCAGACTTCATGCTCCGGTCAGTAGAGGTTTTGTCCAGTGTTAAACTAAGAGTTGGCGCTACTAGTCGCTTCTTCCTGACGGTATCACCTGTAAGGGCCAGGCTAGTCGGTGGGACTAGTGGAAAGAAAAAGAAAAAGGCATTACACAGGTATATATTGTGTGTACACTACTACTAATTTTACTAAATCTTTATTTTCATGTAGTTTTTAGCTACTTTTTTCCATTCAAAGACTTATAACAGTTTCCACAAAAATAAAGCGGCAAAACTTACTATAGTATTGCTAATGAGAAGAAGAGTTTCCTGATTAGATTACAATAATTTTTAAAGGACTGTGTGACACTGAAAACTACAGTAATGACTGTTGATACTTGCCAGCACAGTATATTAATAATAATAATTAGTATTATTATTTATATACAGAATATAATATACAGAATAAATCACATTTTAAAATGTACTAAAAATATGTATTTTTTTTATTGTAATACTAAGGGAAATTGTAATGTTTCATAATACTACTGTTATATTTACTGGATATTTAAGCAAATAAAAGCAGACTTGGTCAGCATAGATTTCTTTCAGAAACACTGAAAATGTTATGACATACTTTTGAACTGTAGTGCATCCATACATGAGACAGATATTATATTAGAGACAGATATAAGAGGCATATATTTTGGCCAGTAACTAAATGGAGAAATTAGGTTACCAGGTCTGTTTCCCTCAGCTCCAGGGCTTTCCTCTTCATCACCAGGACTGTGTGTGTCCTCAGGAAGAGGTCTACAAAGATCATCAAAGATTAATCCCATTTGCACTTAATATAAACATAATAAATATGAACATAAATAAGGTGCATGCATGATTCATTTATTTTTTTTAGGTAAGTGGTTGCAATCAATTTATTTTCAACTAAATTTGTTTATATAAATGTAGCTAAAAAAATTGTTTGCAACCACAGACCTTAAATTTTTTTTTCAGTATAGTGCAGTTTACCTGGGGAACTCTTCATCCTGCCATTCCTCCCGGAGCTCCATGTCAGGGATGAAGGCCGATGTCTTGCTGCTTTCTGAATGCCTATAGGAATACATTGAAAATGCACAGAAAGTTAAAGGGACTTTTTTTTTTATTAATTATTAACATTTAATGATCCGAAGGAAAATAACATACTCCTAAATTCTGTCAAAACAAAATTCCAGGTTTGTTTGTTTTAATTACACAACAGGTCAGTGCAAGATTAATATATAGAAAATATTTAACATACAGCCATTTGGAAATGTTTTAAATGAGAATTGATTAAATCTTTAATATACTATTAATCCTTATAATTGCAAAAAAAATGTACCTTATGCAAGACTTTCAGCTACTACACAAAAAAACTAAAACATCTTTCAGGTCTTTCATACCTCCCTTTGGCGAAAAACAGCGTCTTCTTTTTTTTCAACTTGGAATTCAAATCATGCCTTTTAACCCCTTAGAGGTTATAAAAAAAAACGTTTGTACAGTTTTGTTGGAACAACTAAATCTGTTCATCCTGTCTTTGACTACTACTAAAATCTCTGGCTGTCATAATGAAACTCATCTCTTCTTAAGAGAAGAAGTGAAGAAAGTTCAAGCACTTGGAAAAATGTTGACATGTAATGATGTGTAAGCAGATCTATTATTTTCCAGAGCAGAATAAGTTCAATTCAGTTAAAGGCAGGAAAAAACACACTATAGTAAACCAAGGCAAATGATCAATAACCTATGAACCCTATTAACCTGTAACTTAGTACTGGTTTTAGATAGATAGATAGATAGATAGATAGACAGAAAGACAGACAGACAGATAGATAGATAGATAGATAGATAGATAGATAGATAGATAGATAGATAGATAGATAGATAGATAGATAGATAGACAGACAGACAGATAGATAGATAGATAGATAGATAGATAGATAGATAGATAGACAGAAAGACAGAAAGACAGATAGATAGATAGATAGATAGATAGATAGACAGAAAGACAGACAGATAGACAGATAAATAGATAGATAGATAGATAGATAGATAGATAGATAGATAGATAGACAGAGAGATAGATAGATAGATAGATAGATAGATAGATAGATAGATAGATAGATAGATAGATAGATAGATAGGAAACTCTGTAAACATTGAAAACATTAGAAACAGGGCTGTGTACACTTGAAACCTCGCTAACGCCCATCACATTGCTCTTTACGGACATATGTAAATAATGGCAGTGTAAACATGCTAAACTCACCTTTTCACTAACCTCGTACGGAAAATGCGTCTCAAAAACAAACCGCCTTTTCATTTAATAAAAAAAATACACATACATATCGTAAAAACGTTACAAGCGCTAGTTAAACTGATTTATTATAGGCTACTGATGTTGGTTATAGCAATGTACCTTTACAACGACAAGGGCGATTCTTTCTCTACCTCACCCAAGCAAAGCACCTTCATGCCTAGCACAGAATCCAGCCAATCAGAGTGCGTCACACCTGATGACGAGGCCTCCGCACCTGAGAGGATAGTTTCAACGCCCCGCCCACAACCCTAAAGCTGAACACGTCCAATGCAAGCCCGGGGCATCATAGCTACGGAGATTAGATCCATTAACTCAAATGGGTTATAAAAATAGGCTACCTATTCTAAAATTGTTTATGCTAAATAAAATAAGACGAACAGCTTTGGGACAAAACACTTTAAACTTCAAAAGGTGTGATTAGTTTTATGAAATCTTTCATCCCGAAGGTTTTCTTCCTAGGCTATTTCTCCTGCCAGTTCAACACCACCACTCAAACCCTGGTGAGTTTTAAAGTTATTTTAAGCTTTAAAATGTTGAGTAATTAGTGCCACAGCAATATTGTCAGCTCTGTGACACAAGCTGTAAAGAAATTGCTTCAATTAATTTCCTTCATATTAGGGAGGTCCTAAAAAAACATAAAAAGATATAGCCTCGTTTAATACAAGTGTGGTGTGCAAAATCACTACATTTTCTGACGCTGATGACAATTTACTGAACTGAAAACCAGTTGGAAACCATCAAGTAATCTCAATTCTTTTATTTATCCAATAATCTCTAACATTTGAGATTTATTTTTGTGTCAGATATTTGTGTGCAATATATGAATATTTGTGCAATATATGCATATACTTTCATGCATTTTTTTGTGAGAAAACAGCATCTTTTGTATCTTGTATTTTCTAGCCACAACTCAGATAGCTTATACTGAAGTAACTTGTCAAATACTAATATAAACTTCAATAAAAAACATCTTGTCCTCGTTTCTACCCAAGTATTTATTTACGTCACCACATTTATTATGCAGTTTTTCCCTTCCTATCGCCTTCCTATCCTACGTCAGCACATGTGGTAATTACACGTGGCACAACTGACCAGAAAATCTTGTTTTGTTTTCAGCTGATTCCGGGCAGGTAATGAGCCGGTGTGCTCCTGCTGGCAGCAACATAAAAGCTTCTGTCGAAAGTCACCTAACTCAGCCTGTTTCTGAGGTGAAGCCATCATCAAATTCATGGTGTTGTCTTCACTTCAACCATGTAACCTTTACGTACGCTGTTGTCCAGCAAGACTCAGAGATTGTACGTCATTTCAAACATGAGGAGGCTTGTATGTTGTTAGCTACCGACTGACTCGCCAGTCAGTACAACATCGAGATACCTTTGTGTAATCTCAAGCCCAGCGTTTCCTATCTGAGACCTTATCAGATGTCAAAATGTATTTTAGGAATCGTGTAGGGCGTTTTTTTAGAACAATGTATGACAATCGCGGCAGACAATATGATACCTCCACTGCAAAGCTTGAAGGTGTGTGCCGTTTCGGCGATTGTTCTGGATGTAACTCTCACAAGATTTAGTGAAATAATCACCTGTTGTGAAAACCTTTGTCTTGGCTCGTAAGATGCTACAGTATCTCATTCTGTAACTTACTTTTAGTAAGGATATAGGAGCTATTAGTCGTGTCACGCAAACTCCGAGCCTTTTTATGACAATAAGTTTCATGCATTCTCTTCTTGTCCGAACATGAACATGGAATTTGGTATGGATTTGAACAAGTCAAAAGACCTTTTCTGTGATTATAGTAGTATTAAAAGCTTTAACATCATCCTGACATTGATGTTTTTCTAGTGGAGCTAATGGAAATCAAACATTAAAGATTACAATATTTCCCCCTTTAAAAAAAACTTACTGAACTGTACAATTTTGACCAATTTTTTACATTTGGATTTTTAACGTGACTTTAGAGTTGTGTAAACACAACTGATAGAAAAACCGATGGTCTATCAGATGACAGGATATGAGGAATGATGTCTTGCTGTGGTTAGGTCTAAAATATTAGTCAAGAAGATTGGCAAAAGTGGCGGAAATCAGTTCAACGGCGACTTCCTTTTTCTGAAATCCTCTTTCTAAATAACTAGATACAGAAGTGCTGAAAGGATTTCTCTAGTGTCTTTCTGCCGTACACTTCACGGCGCAACAGAACAACTTGTACGTTAGCCGCTGGTACATCCAGCATGCACTTACGACTTCTTATGGTACTATTGCAAATATGTTTTGACCAGGTATTATAGTAACTGACCCTTAAGTCATTATGCATTACTTTATCATTGTAAATTTTGACTTACCCATTTTGCATGTACCCTTCCCTCTTGTCTGAGTAAGTCCCCATGTCTAAAGTCTTTAAAAGAAAGTGTCTAGATTAGAAATGCATTCGGTGCACTCAGTTGCTGACCATGACCTGAGGTGTTTCATGAGCTTCACCAGTTTCAGTGACTGTATCTTGTGTCTTGTGTTAGGGAACTCACCCTGACTGTCAGTACAGGTTTTTCAACATTTCTGACTTCTGCTGACTGAATTGTCTGTCTCCCATTGGTTCAGCTGCTTTGAGCACTTCTGCTCCCCCACAGGGAAGGCTGGGAAGGTGGAGGAAGACGCCACAGACAGGCTACATGGTCCTAACACCCTTGAGGTTACAGGCCTTTTTAAAAGACAATTAACTGCTCCAGATCTCTAGCTGTTTATATTCAATTAGGTACTGTTCAAAAGTTTAAGGTCAGGAAGGTTAAAACTTTTGTTCAGCAAGGATTTCAAAAGAATGCTGCTCTTTCTGTTCAAAGAATCTTGAAAAAAAGTGTCACGTTTTTTCACATAAAAAGACTGCATCCTCCAGAGAACTGCATATATCATCAAGCCTCATTTTTTCAGTTAACTGAGCATTATATTTGCAATTCATAAGCATAATTTACACCGAATTAAGAATAACGGTCAAATTTATAATTGTTAATATTCTAAAATAAGATCTTTGGGTCTTATGCAGTCTACAAATGCGACCTCCGTTGGACGCAAGTCTTCCGTTTGAGAAACAGCCCAAGTTTCTATCCTTATGAATGGACCACTGAATCCAAATGATTTAACATTAAAAAAATTTGAATAATTCATTAACAAAACTATATGCTTCTGTGTTCTCTGTTAGGAACTTTTTTCGTTAACCAAATGGAGCAAAAACAATATATCCTTTCAATAAATTTAAATTCAAAAGTATATTAACTACTCATTTTGACTCTTGTATATCTACCTTTTTCATGATGCAAAAATGGGCTCCACCATTTGTAAATTTTATGGGTATAGCTTCCGGTCCCATCCGCATCCAGCTTTTTTTTAGCTGTACAAAACCCTTACCTTTGCTGCGTTATAATAAAAATGGGTGTTTCCTATCATGTTATTTTATTTATTTTTTTTAATTATGAACACACTGGTGTCTATTACAGTTTACTGCACGTTGTTATTTTCCAATAATTTCTAACGAACCAGAAGCCTCACCCATAGACTTCCGCATTCAGGAAAAAGGTGGATAATGTCAAATTGGCAATAATGGTTTTCATAGAACCTCCCTCTCTTGGTCATGTCATGGTACATAACTAGGCTGTATATTATAAATATGAAAGCAAATGTGCATTTTTATTTTTCTTCTGTGTGCAGTTCATTTGTTTAGATTTTTCAGCGAGATTTTCTCAGAGACAAGCTGCTAAAGCAACATTGCCGTTACCTTGTTGTTACTCCTTGTCTTATAATCGCAGTTTACATGCAATGAATGTAATGAAATCAGAACCATTCTCACCGAAATTGTGGTGTAGTTGGATGTTTGGAGTTGGTTAGTTGTCCGTTCGGGCAAGTAAAAATAAAAAAATTTTTTTAAAAAAATTAAAATACTGACACCAAAGTATTAGTGCACAAGACAATACATCATTATACACACAAAGCTCACAAACCACATAATTTGAAAATGTTTTAATCATAATGAGTCACAGAGAACTTCAAATAAAAAAAGTCCTTGGCAATAAAATACTTGACAGAGGATGTGCTCTTGAATGTCCTGTTTCACAACCATAGCACATTAATACATTTACATTAAATCAACATTTCACACAACATCATTAGGATATTGGCATTATGTAGTTTGGCAGAATTGACTAGTATGTGTTTAGTTCTCCTGAGGCGGCATGCAGCAATACGCTGTCACCATGTCAAATCTCACCAAACTGTCGGTCAGGGTTAAATCACAGGGGACACACAACATCTCAAAACACCAACATACCATCTTATATGTTCCATGTCCGATATTTTAGTTGAACTGTTACTTGAGTCATAACTAAATTAGTTCTTTTATCTTCAATTGGGAAAAAAAACTCCTTTTATTTATATATATATATATATATATATATATATATATGATTCATCCAATTAGGCCTTAAAAACGGCTTTGATTGAGCTTTTGTATTAATATAATGAATATTATAATTACGATGATAGTCCAAGTATGATTGAATCTGCTAATAAGCTGCTTTCCGTATAACAAATCAAATGGGCTGTTCATTAAAAAAATCTTAAACTAATGTTTTTCAAACTAATGTACCTCTAGAGCCATCAAATCATTGAATAAATTAAGTAAGATAAAATAATAGAAAGGAACAGAATACTAAAGTTTTAAATCTTAAAAGGTTAACATGCTGAACAAACAAATACAACTGAGGTCTTTGGTAGTTAAAGGTAAAATCTCTTTAACTAAAATGCAGGTGCCCCGATTCTAACCAGGAGCAGGTCAGTTAACACCTATAACAGGCAAAAGGCCACAGAAGGGTTACGCTCACTTTTCACATACCAACAATAACTCCATTACAATTATTATTGGGGAATCATGACAATATGTACTAAATCCAATGCACGTTCACCATCATTTACATCTGATGCTGGGTGAAATAAAATGACATTACCTCATCAATTTAAGATGTAATTTTGACTCATCCCAAACTCATTCGTAAATGCGTATATACCTGCACTTTTTGAGATATACATATACCTGTATATATGTAATTTAAATGATGACTAGGATAATACTGTAAAAGTGTTACTGTAAATGCATTTTCCATTTAGTTTTGTAAATCAAGGGAGACGTCAAAATGATTTTTGGGGAGAAGCGATGCCATGCCACATAAATGATCTGCAGACAAGCTGGAAATAACTTCTTTAATTAACACTACAAAGAGTAAAGTGTGCTACTTGCATCAAAAGCAACAATAGCTACCAAGTTATAATTAATTGTATAATACCTCTGAATTAGTATATTCTACTAATCGTCAGTTGCTAGCTTGCACAGGGTGCATATTGTCAATTTTAAATAAAATGATTAAACGGTTATATGTCTCAGTGAGAATTCTGATTCATTTAGAAGATCAAATGTGAACATGACTGTGAACAATAAATAAACAGTCTAAACCTGATTTCTTTTTTTTTTTTTACGATAGTCAAACTTCAAACATTTTATATATGATGCATTTTTGTAATGCTCCGTTTGAATGCTCATGTACCGGTCTTTAGAAAGTCAACAGAACGGTCTCTTCAGACTGTATCGTACCTTTGTGAGTTAACCAGATCAAAACAGTGCCATTTCACTCTCAAGCCCTGATGCAGCACTGTTGGATGTGCACCTCGTCCTCTTGAAGATGCAGAAGAACTTTCCTTCTCCGGCTCTTATTCGAGACTCTCTCGGACAACAGATTCTCTTCACTGTGTCTCAGAAGACGTGTCCTCCATGCTGGCCATCTTGCTAACTTTCTCCACCAAAACCTCAGGACTGATTTTTGGTAAGCCATTGTCTAAGGGACAACCCTCCACCAGACTGTTCATTGGTGTTGGAGGAACCTGGCCGTCGTCCTCTATCCCAGCATCCTCGGGACACTGTTGCAAGTCACTCTGTTCCTGATTGGAATCATCGTCCAGATCTAGGTCCTCTATGTTCCCACTTTGATACACTTTTCTTTCTCTCTCCTTCAGGAAGTCTGAGATTATGGGCATCACCTTCTTGCGGGATGCTAATGTGTTACCCTGTATAAAAGCCTTCACATCTGGATACGGACTGCTCATTGGCTTAAGGTCCAGACTGGGGTTTTTGGCTTTTTCTAGTGCTTTACTCATCTATGAAAAAATAAAATACAGATATCAATTAGCAAAAAAATTGCTTTTTAATTGTGGTTTTTGATTAATTTATTTTATACATTACTGTTAAGGAAGTTAAGGTTACTAACACTTACTAAAGGTTTCTTATGCTCAGCAAGCCTGCATTTCTTTGTTTAAATTACGGTAAATATTGTGAACTATTATTAGAATTTAAAATAACTTTTGTCTGTTTTAATATATTTTAAATAAAATTTATTTTTGTGAGGACTCATTACTCTAGGTCTTCACATGATCCTTCAGAAATCATTCTAATATTCTGATTTGCTCAAGAAACATTTATTATTATTATTATTATTATTATTATTATTATCTTCAATTGTGTGATGCTACATGTTTTTTGATGAACAATTCTTTGATGAACAGAATGTTAAAAATAACATTTGAAATATTTAGCAATATTATAAATGTCTTAACTGTCATTTTTAATCAATGTAATGCATCCAAAAGAAAAAATATAACATACTTTTGAACAGTACTGTATTGCCAAGTATATAAAAAAGATATTCAGTGAACAGGAACTGACTGGATCAAGCCATTTTTTTCATTTTACATGATCCATTAATCAACATTAAAAACATGAAATAAAGTATAAAGTAATGTATATATTAATTAGGAAACTCTGTAAATTTAGAAAGGTCAGTGACCAATTCTTTCTATTAACTAGTTGCTTATTAGCATGCCTACTATTATTATATTGGCTGTTTTAGCATTTATACATCACATATCCTGCATGACCATATTCTGCATCCATCATATTCCCTAAACATAACAGCAACCTTACTAGCTATTAATAAGCAGCAAATTAGGAGTTTAATGAGGTAAAAGCCATAGTTAAGAGTTCAAACTGGACTTTAAAATAAAGTGTGACCAAAAAGATTTTTACAGATTTTATTGCTTGCTGAGCATTTATAATAAAATAATTTTGATAAAAGGTGAAGAGTGTGCTTTTAGTTTGAAAATGTTTAATGCTATATTTCTAACCTGGCCAAACATGCAGAGTCAATTATAAGTACGTAAGCTATTTGAAGCTTCATTCTTTGGGAGGTATAAAGCAAAATGAGCACCTCTTCCCTGTAGACAGTGCTGGAGCTGTAGACGGCTAGATGTCGGAAGGGCTCCTTGTTGTCAATGAAAGAGATCGTCATGGCAACCACCAGGTTGTAGTTGTGATTGTGGCAGAACTCACAGAGGTCCTGTTGTAGTCCACGCCTCTGAAGAAAAGACTAAAGACAGAACAGACTTTTTAACATGTGAGCATCATAAGAAAACAAAAATTGCAATCATTTCACTTCCTGAGATATTTTTGAATGAGAGTCATATTTTCAATGCCTCTCATTTATATTATTCTTCTGTTGTGTAAAGTTTTGATGCCTTCGAATTCCTAAACATATCTTTGTTTCAGCTTAGATATTAAAATTAATCATTAGTGCAAGTTATTTTAATGAAATATACTTAAAATATATAATTTTTCAGATGCACACAACGTTTAATTTGATGAAATACTTCTGATCTCTTCTGAATTATCTGATGAATTCTTTGGAAATTTGGCAGTTAAAATAACATTAAGTGGCATTATTACTTTGAAGTCATTCTGAAGTGTTATAATTAACATATGAGCTGATTTAAAATCTGAAATTTGAAGATAATTTCCCCCAGTCTCCTGTATTGTGAACAAAGAAAGTTTTGATACTCGTCACATCTGATTCAGCAACCTCATGTCTTGCTATTGTATGTGTACTAACAAGAGAAGAGGAGAGTCCGTCATAGAGGTTAACGTCTGGTGTAATCAGTGGGTGTTGGATACAGGCCGCCAAGCCCTGCGGTGAGTCTGGGTGTGTCTGACTTGAAATCGGTTTGTGCTTCAGTATTAATGAGGAATTCACATGAGTCATGAGGATGGGCACATGAGCACACTTTGTGCCCACAACAGTAGCTCCTTACATTATAGAGTCTACATTTCCTCTCTGTCTTTGTGGAACTGAGTACTGAGGCTAAATACATAGAACAAACCCTAGATTCACTTCATTTAGGACAAAACGTATAATTTGCATGTGATCTTCTAAATTTAAAGGGAGCATCAGAAACAGTCGTGCTAGCATGTTTTTGAAATGCTGCAAGCATACAGTGAGATTCCGTACATAACTTATAAGCTACGGAGATGATATATACAATGCTATGTATTGTAATCAGCATTTCTATTCCCATAATTTATCTTATATATATATATATATATATATATATATATATATATATATATATATATATGTGTGTGTGTGTGTGTGTGTGTGTGTGTGTGTGTGTGTGTGAATAACTGTCATATACACCTAGGATGGCTTTGGGTGAGTAAAATATGGTATTTTTTGGTAAACTATTCCTTTAATAGTGCAATTAAATCTTTTAAAATAAACAACACTGATCAGGTTAAATAACAAAAAGAAAATGCAAAAAATATATTGTACGTATCTGCATCGATGTCAGTACGAACAACATTTTTTGTTAAAAAGCCAAATCAATGCATTTCAAGACCGTAGAAGCTTTTAGAGGTCAAGTGAAATATATCATAACAGCACTGACCTCTAGTGTCATGTAAATGACACTGACAGCCAATTTTAGATCCCCACCAGATGCTGCTTTCATGTCTTTCAACAGCATCTGTTCCGTAGAGAGGCCTGAAATACAGGACAGTATTGTGAAATTAGTTTCGATTAATTTGTACTTTCTAATTCTACTGTTTAATACGTCTACGCGGTGTGTTTTATTAACCTACACGGTATATATCCTCTCACCTGATACGTCAAACTTGGCATTCTGTAGCGACTGAAAGAGAACGCCCCTCTGAGGCAGATTTGGGAAACGTTTCTCCAAAAAGACGGCGTATTGGCTGTCCTTAGGGGTGACTTTACCTGCTTCAGGTGCCATGTTAACACAGTCTAGGATAATGGTACCTGTCAACACATACATTTCGCAAGTTAACAAGATGTTATCTTTCTGCTGACATCTTACATCTCTATCGAGTTTCTCCTCAGGCTAAATGCCACTGAAGCCCATGCTGAGGCCATCTGATGCCTAACAGCGTCTAACAGATTGAGCCGCAGTCGTGCTGTGAGAGCTCAGATTCCTCTCCTCATCGCCACGGCACTCACCGTATAAAAGCTGAGCCACTTGTTGGTCGAGCACTTCGGGAGCTTTTTGGGCAATGCGCTCAGTCACCAAGGTGGCGCAGGAGCCCACGGGCTCCACAGTGACGGGACAGGAGGGGGACCTCTGTAGGAGGTGATGGTCAATCACTTCCACGACGGCGTCCTCTAGCTCACTGTCAGCACTACAGAAAAACAAAAGAACTGATCAATCTCCTGATCAGACTCTCAGACTCATTACTATATTTTTTAAACATTTTAATATTATTCCATATTATAATATTCATTCACATAATATTACCTTATTTACATTAATATATAGATAAAATGTCTCAGTTAAGTAAGAATATTGCTTCTATGGTCACAGGTTCTGTACAATAAACACTATTTATTGTGTCGCACTAATTAGATATATAATAACTGTTTGACAATATTCTGCTATTTATTTTTTGTTACCATTCATTTTAAAAAGAGACCCTTCTTCCACACATTTACAAATTTGTGCAATAAAATTCTTCATAATACAACTGCAATTAATTATCATTATTGTAAATGTCTTATTGCAATATTAAATATTTAGCCACTACCACTATTTCTGTGATGACACAACTAACTTTTCAACAGTTATTAACAGGAATTAATTTAAAATAGAAATATAGAGTTTAGTAATTAGTTATTAAATGCATCCTTGCTCAGTAAACAAAAATACCTTTGTTCAACGACAACAGCAAGTCTTACTAAACCCAAACTTTTAAATAGCAATATATATTTTGAATAGTGTTGTTTATTAACATAACGTGTGTACTGAGTATATTTATTATGCATATTTATATATAAAAGATTCACACTTACATTATATATTTAGAAAAATTTAATTTTTAATATATTTTAAATATATTACAATGTAAATTCAGTGCAATTAATTAATGTAAAATTGCATTTCTTTTATATGTGACGATGAAAGACATGGTTTAGTACATAGTACATACATTGCATTTGAACTACAAAACAGAAGACTGACCCGGCCAAAACATTGTGGTCGACCAGCGTCAGCGTCAGCTGTTTGTTCCTGTGCAGGCCGTGGAGGTCCAACTCGTCCCTGAAGAGCAGGCAGTCCTGCGACAGACCGGTCTCTCTCAGCAGAAAGGTGCTGTCGGAGCGCAAGGGGAACTCAGCCCGTGGGATGTTGAGCACAGGGACCGGCATCCTCTTACAATCGAGACTCTACGAGACGACGACATTAATGATGAACAAAACAACAATCCAGAATGATCGCATCTATTATCTCTGGAACAGTTTTCCAAGAACACAGCAGCAAAAGTGGTTTATTAGGTTGGGCGCTGCATACCTTTGAAAGAAAGTAGGCGAAGGTCAGGGCCGATACCATTGAGTCCATATCACAAGCCTCATTTCCCATTACGACATGCAGCCCTGGGCTGTTCTTACTACAACCCTGAGAACGAAACAGAACAGTGTCACAGGCTGCTGGACTAATATAGGACAAGAATTCATAACGTATAACCGCAAACCTAGTTCTCCGTAATAAGGCTTTTATGGCCTCTATTAAACCAGGCTGCAACGCAAAACTGAGATGTCTGTTTGTGATTTCTGTGACATTATCTATGCACAAATATTTACAGCAAGTACATGACAAGCTGAAAATGCATCCAATAGACTGTGAAGACTTCCAGCTAAACAAAGAGCTTCATCTGACAAAACAATGTCGAACTTATTATCTCCAAGTCGCTCTGTATCACCGCAAGCCAGTGGGAGGTGGAGTACAATGTGTCAGAGATAAAACACATTTTGTAGCTTCTCACCAGATATAGTACAGCAGTGTATTCGTTTAACAGCTGATAACACGAATGACAACAAAACTCTTTTTTTTTTAAGGTTACTATTTGTTCTTAAAGGGACAGTTAATTAAAAAATATAAAAAATTATGATGTCATTGTTTACTCAACATCGAAACCTGTATGACTTTTTTTCTGTGGAACATACAAGGAGACGTTTTGATGGCACTGCTCTTTTTAATATGAATATAATAAAACCATACACATCCTGAGGTTATCAATAAAGAGGAAAAAAGCTCCATAAAAGTAGGCCATATGCACTATATAGTCAAATTATATACGTTTACACATTTAAAAACTGGCTTTGTTTTTGTATGTCTTGTCACCAATTTGGAAATAACTTGTTCCAATCCCATAAAAACTTCATCTTTGAAACACAAATGAAGATAAATCTTAAAAAACCTTTAAAAAGGCTTTATTGCCATTTTCTTTGCGCACAAAATTGTTTTTTTTTAGTTCTTAAAAAATTGTCGTCACATGGACAATTTTATCAATGTTCTTACTACCTTTCTTGGTCTTGAATGTGGAAGTTGTGAGGTTATCCATGCAGGGTCAGAAAGATCACAGATGTCATCAAATTAAAATATTAATTTGTGTTCTGAAGATGAACAGAACACAACAGGTTTGGATCGACATAAGTAATTAATGCCAAAAGTTTTCATTTTTGGCTGAACTATCCCTTTAAAATTTTCAGCAATGTTCCTAACATGAAAAACAGTATGGCTTCAGAAGACTTGGAATACAAACTACTGTTAAAAAGTCTGAAGACTGTAAGACTCACTGAGTCTGCATTTATTAAAAAAAAAATTGCGTAGCAACACGCTCCACTCTTTACTGTCACATGACCTTTTATAAATTATTCTAAATATCCTGATTTGGTGTTCATTTTTGGTCAATTTAATGCTTCCTTGCTGAATAAAGATATTGCTTTCGTTATAAAAAAAAACAAAAAAAACCTACACTTCCTAATGGTATAGTGTAGTTATGGACTTCATTTCTGTTACTTAAAATGTGATTTTCTCTCTCTCTTTTTTGGGAACTTAAGAACCCACAATTCTATATCGAAGCCTATTTGCTGGACCACTTGCGAGATGAAGAGCACTTTTAATAGAATAACGCAGAATGCATCGCCCTGGATTCAATAAAACCTTTTATCTCTGCCCATGATGACTCCTCGCCCGGCGTTAATTAGCATTTGGCCTGCTCCATTACTCCAGACGAATACAGAAGCCATCTGTGACGTCAGCATTAAATGATGTACTCTGATCTGGGCAACCAGCTGGGGTTTGTTTGAAACGCTGGATGACGGACTGTCAACACAGAGACTGAGCTCACAGCTGGCACGGACCAGGGGTGAGGCTTGTTCAGGGCGAGGGTTTGGCAAGAGCGCTCTTTCTCATGTGATAATCATCACCAAAATCCTTCTGAGATGGGGAAGTGCTGGAAAAACCAGCTTATTCAAGTCCATATGCGCATGGCCGGAGGACGGCGTAGGAAGTTAGTCACCGCAATGTGAAATGGACCACGGGACGGTGAGTAAACAGTACAGAACCCGGGTCTTGGGTCAGGGTGGAAAAGGGCTCTTGTGTCCGCTCTGTTTGCAACCTCACGCTTCAGTACAGACGAAAAGCACTTTAACCACAAGTGCAACCATATAATTTCTTCAATCATTGACTGAATAAGTTAAAGAAACCAATCTCTGCTTGCTTCCACAAGCTGAGTCTCAAGGTAAACAGAGGTGTCAGGGTGTTTGGGTTTAAAACAACAGTGTTTAGGGTGGAGAGATGCACTGCTGCTGGACAGATGCTGTTAGGATAATGCACCGGACAGCAGGTGTTATTGTCTCTGCAAATACGGCCACCTTCAGTTCTGAAACTGAGTGCATTAAGCTGAAAAACTAGAAAAGTGGGAATTGTTCTTATTGACTAAACACACTGACAGCAACCTTTAGAAAATAAGTCTCTCTGAAGCTCCAAAAGATCCATTTGCACCAGAAATTTTATTAAATTGGTTTTAAACTGTGTTTAATAGTTTACAATTAGTATGATTTTCAATGTTTTTTTAGATGTTTCTTCTGCTCGTCAAGGATGCCGTTATTTGATTAAAATGACAGAAAAAAAGAAACTGTAAAATACTGTAATACTGTAAAATGTTATTCATTCCCGCAAAACTGAATTTTCATCATCCATTATTCCAGTCTTCAGTGTCACGTGATCCTTCAAAAATCATTTTGATTTATTAGCAATATGCTGATTTATTATCAATGTTAGAAATGTTCTTGCTGCCTAATACTCTTTGGAAACTCTGAAAAAAATACCACAAAAATAAAAAATACAAAAATTCCCTGTATTTTTGATCAAATAAATACAGCTTTGATTGGCATTTTTTTTCTTAAAAAACAAAAACGGCAGTCCACACACACACACACTTAATAATAAATAAATGTATGCATGTATATATACACATACACTTATTGGCACATGACGACTAACTTTTCAAATAAACAATATTATAAGTACTGTTATTACACAAATATAAACATTCTTGCGTACTTTGTCTCGATGCATGTGGCCGTTTCTATCATTGGCGCATGCGGTCTTAAGGGTCGCCCGCGCGTCATACCATATGACTAGTGTCAATATCAAGTGTATATCAAACAAAGCATTCATTATTTATAACACCAATCCATCGTAAACGGCAAACACACTCGTGTTTATGTATATCTCAACATACAGTGCAAGCTCTGGCCACAAGCCACATTTTAAGTGGATAAAATGGTAGAAACAAACATACCACGCGTAACCCTCTCTCTTTAAGCGTAACGTTACTGTACCACAGTCTTACCTTAAGCACATCGCGACAGCTCCGTAAATATGCCTCCATTGTTAAACGGAGCCCGAGTGTTTTCACGTATCCGGATATCCTAAAGGACTATAAAATGCCTGAAACGTGCGAAGTGTCTCTGCTGCTAACTGCGTGTAAGTTAAGCCACTCTGGTCGCGGAATTCAGGTTTGCGAGAGCAGAAGCCAACTACGTCCTTGACGTCACACGGCTTGCCGGGAAATGTAGTTTGTTGTGGACACACGAGAAGTCATAAAATGAGAGGGTCCATACCTTTGAGACAATCTCTTCTCTCCCTCAGTTTTGCAGTTTCATTAGAAATGTGTCTACAAATGAAACGATGCGATTTTCAAATGAATTAACAGGCCTTTAAGACATTATTTGTGGTGTTTATAATGAAAAAATTACATTTTCCAAGAACGGTTCCATTTTATTTTTTTTTCTCTCAGTACGTGAAAACAGCTTCTCTGATTTTATACAATTGTACAATATCAGTAAAAAAGTAGAAATTGGATATTTAAAATACATATTAGTAAAATACATTAAAATATTGGTGTACCTAATCTACTTTCCAAAAGACACATTTAAAAAAAAAAAATAGTGTTTTACGCTGGGTAACATGGTGAAATGGCATTAGTTTTTCTTTTACAGTTACAACATTAATTTCTATTAAAAAAATTATTAAATTTCACCCGATTTATGTAAGTGGTCTAACGTAGCAACACATCATGGCCAAGGTGGCTCTTGTTTAGTAAACATCAGTGATCTCAGGGATATGATTCGCCACTAAGTGGCTTTGATATAATGCTGATGCTTTGTTCTTTGTGATTCATGGCAAAAATCCAATCACGTTCTGTTCTATAGAGTGCCGGGTTAGATCTTCTCAACGTAGTTGCCAGGAAACATGCCTTCCTTTCCTCGAAGACGGCCTTGCCACCAACCTGAAGGATCTGGACAGACAGCGCATGTTGGGTTAGTGCAGCCATTCGCTAACCTAATGCAATCTGTATAAAGTTCACTTTAAATGTTACAAAAATAGATTACCCTCAAATATGATCTCTATGATATCATCTGCTTGAAAGCTGAGCTCATCTGTGTCCTGAGCATCGTAAGCGTAGAGTGCTCTGCACTGTGGGGTGCGGGGTCTGGGTTTGGGTTTGGGTTTGGGTCCCCCTGAACCTGGAAGAGGCTTGTACTCTTTTGAACGTCTGCGATGGACTCTGAGAGAAAAGACAGGGAATATTTTCTTTGAAAGACTGAAATAAGCTGAAATAATAATTGTAATTACAAAGTAAAATTATGACAAAAAAAAAAAATTTGTACACATTTTAGGCATCTAATTAAAATTTCAAATTCAAATTCAATTTCAAATGACACTGAAAACAAAAATAAAAAAAAACCCTGAAGGACAATTATTTCTTAAAAATGTGTGTTACAAATAGTAACACACTGGAGTTCCAGCTAAACAGGTTTTAAGATTAGTCTTCAGTCAGTATAGCTTAGAGGATATACATTTTTATAATTGCTTGTATCTGAAGATCCGTCATCTCACCCGGCTACACCCTGATCAGGAACATTCATGAAGCCCATATCAGTGTAGATCTGGCTCTCGCGTTGACTGCGGTGAGATCCCTGGTGTCTGGGAAGGGTGGGCTGATCCATACTGGACTGCTGGCGGAGCAGGGAGTTTCTACCGGCATGCTGCCCTTGGGTTCC
Organism: Puntigrus tetrazona; assembly: GCF_018831695.1. Taxonomy (NCBI): domain Eukaryota; kingdom Metazoa; phylum Chordata; class Actinopteri; order Cypriniformes; family Cyprinidae; genus Puntigrus; species Puntigrus tetrazona. Next base: position 22,867,421 of record NC_056714.1, on the reverse strand, counting down.
TCTTCCTCGACTATCAGCCTTAGAAGGTTCTGAAATCACAGGCCATAGGAACGTTTTAAAACCATTTCTTAAACAGCTGAGCTGAAACGTTTTGTGAAATATGTAGAATTGTAGTCTTACCACGTGAATACTGGCCTACATTGCGATTTTTGTTCCCTATGTACCTGCTTTTTCGGTTGTCACGGCGAGTGGGTCCTGCAGAAATGATAATTAAAAAAGCCTTTTACCTCACTTTTGTACTTTCTATTCAATCAACACTTCAAAATCCTGTAAGAAAAATATTGTTTACACGAATATATAAAGTAGCACAAATGATTTAAAAGGAGGAGGAGGAGTAAGAAGAAGAAGAAGAAAAAGAGGAAGAAGAAGAAGGTTTGTAGGCATATTAAATGTTTTTTTGTCTTTATAAGTCTTTAGTTTATGGTTTTTCTTTGTTGTGGATTAATGTTATTTTATTCACATACACATAATAATTTTATACACATAATAAATATACACAGCACACATACATATATTATGTAAGCATTTTGAATACGATTAATTGTTTGACAGCACTAGTTAAATTGTAATAATATTTCATTGTTTTACAGTTTTTTTGATGATCATATGAGAAATAAGATCTTACAGCCCCAAATTTTTAAATAGGGCAATATGTATTTCCTCATGATCTCAAAATGTTAATTACTGAAGGCCACTAAAATAAATGGTCATTATGTACCCCAAAATTATAACTTTGTGCAAGCATTGTAAGCATTTTTTACTACTAAACTTCAGCACAGACTCACTTGCGTTTTTAGGCAGACCGGGTCCAACACTGACAGTCAGGACTTTGCTGCTGGGCTTCAGAGCTGCTTCATCACCCTGACCCATCTGAAACTGGATCTGTCGAGAGCCAGCGGATGAAAACGGACCCCATCCTCCTTTCTTCACCTTAAATTCAAGTCTGTACGAGAAACATTTAAATAAAGTGTTGAAGTTACAAGCCATTATCATGCTAAATAATGCAGCAATTGGTAAATTTCTCATTGCTCACAGGTTGTTGAACTTCAGCGGCAGCTTTTTCCGTGTTTTTTCCTCGTAACGCTTGTACAGAAGACTGAGGAACTCGGTTTTAAAGACAGACTGCAGCACGCTGTCGTATTGATCCTCGTGCAATATGAAGAGGTCATCCTGCAATGTGCTGAGGAAAGAGAGATACAATAACTGATCTGCCCATCATCCATATGCAATTAGAAATCATTAAAACATGCTTAAATACAGTTTAAAGCTGACATTCACTCACCCACATGTTCCAAACCTTAGTTCTGTTACATAATAAAAGGTGACATTTCGAAGAATGTGGATAAGATGTTGCAATCTCTAGCAACTTTGACAGTATTAAAAAAATACCATGAAAGTCAATAGGAATCAGAAACTGGTTACTAACAATATCTTCTGTGTTCAGCAGAGGAATGAAATTCATATAGGTTTGGAACAAATTGAGGGTGAGCAAATGACAAGACTTTTTAATTTTGCTGAACTAAAACTTTATTATCATTCTAACTTATAGCTATGTTTTATTAAACAGTTTAAAGCAATTACTTTCAAGGCCTTAAGGTTATCGTGCATATTACACGATAGACTACCTGAGAGAGACCGACTGGATCTTTTCCACCTCGATTTTTCTCTTCAGGACCTCCCGAATCTGGCCTTTCTCAGGACCCTGTTTCACCTTCTCACGTCCAATCAAATAGAGAAACTTAGGGGTGAGAATGAGGTCACGCTTGACGCTCTGTGGGTGTTAAAACAGCATGCGAGTCAGACGTGCAGACGTGTGCAGAATAAAGCATCTTTGGTTCAGTAACCGTTTTCTTAGGAAATGAGCTATAAGTTAAAGGCGATGTTGAGTCGTACCTTAAATCTGCGGTCATATTTGACCACAACGTCAGCAAAATCAACCCTCTCCCTTCGACCCACGAACTGTCGAATCTCTGGATGGTTGTCCATGCCAATGTAGTCTCCCATGAAATTGCGGTTCAGACTGTTCTTTCGTCTCTCCTTCTTGTTCAGCAACAGATCAGAGGCTGAAAGCATTGCAAAATGGGTGTGATTGAAAATGGAGCACATCTGGTTATATTCACAAGACCCCATATATTAGATTTGAGTCTTTGTCCATCTTTATTGGCTGACACGGAAAATGGGATACAAAGCGCAATGGGATCTGGATATTCTGCATGCGTCAAAGAAGAGGAATCTGAATGGACTCTTACCTTCCTCTCGCATGCGGACGTACTTGCGCACAGCGATGTGTTTGCGCCAGGCTTGCTGGATTACCCGAGCATATCCGTTGTATTTTCTTTCCCTCATCTCCTCCAGCAGGAACAACTAAATGTCGATACAATCATACTTATTTTTCAGTCATCACCGTTGAATATCAAAAATATTTCAGTATATCAACTGAATGCAAATCACAAAATGACCAAAGCAACTTTGAGAAGTGTGTCCACTCACAAATGACACACTATAGTCTATGCACTACATACTCAATCATCTAATATGATCATATCTCATATCATCTAACTTGTCCAACATTGCACACTTTTTTGTTTAATTAAGTGCAGGTATCAGAAACGCACTTTTTCACATTACTTGCGCAAAAAAAATACAACATACTGCATAAGTACATTAATAAGGATTATTATCTATAGTGTATTTTTTATATAAAACAGTTCTACAAGAAGCCATGTGAACCACAGATGAAGAAAGTGCATTTAATTTACTTTTAATCGTTTGCACATCGTCAAAGGAATGCATTTAAGTAGCCAAACTTAAACAGTAATTCAATTTGCCCATGACTCAAATAAACTGACCCACCTCTAAAAAATTACAACAGAGTTACAACAGCAAAAAAAGAGAGAGATAATATAGTCAGTTAATGAATTAGGTTGTTATTTCTCGTAAGAAAACATCACATTAGATCACAACTTTAACATTATCTGTTCGCATCACTGCCTTTAATTACAAGAAAAGTACATACAGATTCTGGAGCCTTGATGAAGATTTTGGTCTTGCCCAGCTGGTACTGGTCTGAGTCCATGTTGACAGATTTTAAAAGGTGCAGGACACCCTGCTTCTCATCTCCTCGCCACTGTGGCCATGTTTCCCTGGTCAAGATGGCATATCTGGACAAAAATAATAAAATAGTTGTATTATGTCAAAGTTTTTTTTGCCACTTCCAGCAAAATGTACATATATAGCACTTAACAGACATTCTTAAGAGCTGATTATACCTATGCAGAAATTTCTTGAAGACGCGTCGGAAGGCATAACCAGCCCTGCGAACCCGGATGTTCTCTCGCAGTCCCAGATATTCTACTTGGTGTTTGACGCGGCTTTCCTCCCAATCCCGAGGCTTTTTGGTCTCATTGGGCTTAATGCATCGAATATAGTGAGGGGTGCATTTCATTAATGTCTGAACCAGATTATTTGCCTGTTTCTGTAAGAAGAGAAGGGAGAAAACGTAAACAATTGCAGAGCACAAATCTAAGAGCATTGCATCATGCAAAACTATACACAGAATCCAGTGCACTCCCGGGCATTAAATGCAAGCTGGCCAAGTAACTTTGTTAGGGAACATAATGCAGTTTAAATCAAATTATAAGGATATTTCTAGTTAAGTGTGCATTTCTCTGTTTTATATCCGTTATTTTACCTTAATCTTTGAACCTGCAGTGGTAGGACGGCCCCTTTTCTCAGCCTCAAGGTTCTCTGGGAACAAATCTTTAATGAAGGCGCTGTGGATAAAAGCAGAAAAGGAGATCAATCATTTCAAACATCTCTGTTACTGTTTATTCTTTAGCGACACGTGAAAGTCATAATGATAGAGCCGCCTCTAGTGAAGTAATACACCACAGAATACCTCTCAAACAACTAACCATCCTCCATAAAAATGCTACACCATATTGATTTTATAATTTATTTATGCGATTTATTATTTCATTAAGGAATTACTGCCTGACTGCAGATGTTCTGCATTGGGGCATGAGTGCATTCGGGGGCTTTTAAAAAGCTTCTGCTATAATCCAGCTGACATGGGCTAAAACGCTAGTAAAAATAACTACTTACAACTCACTGCTCTGCATGAGCTCGATGATGTCATTGAACAGCACATCCCTGTTTCTCTCACAGAAGCCGCTCACATCATATGACACCTGGAAATAAGGAGCTCTTGTTACTCTCACCAAGAAGTTGATCAATATCAAAGTGACCCTACTCCAAACTGAAACACTGAAGGCATCTAAATTCAGATTATGCGTTTAACTTTAATACTCATATTACCAGAGCTCGTAATGAAGAATTAATACACCCTCATTTTAGCTCTGTATAAATCCATTCCGTAAAAAAAATTCCCTAAAATCCCAACTAATTTTTAAACTGCTTTTAACCCAACAATGTGCATATTTATAAATGTAAAGAGTTATGACACCACAGACGCACACTCCAGATATTAGAAGAGCACATTCTATACAATCCATTTATTATTTTGCTAAAGATTTTTTGCCTATACATAGCTCCATCTGAACATTCAAAAAGTGTCTCTTACCTTGCCTGCATAATGGTGCACAATAAAACCTTTGTTCCAGCTGTTGAAATGCTCATGGGGGCCAATCTGCGACTGCAGTTTTTGCAGCAGAGTCTGGTCTGCACCCTCTCCTTTTGCATGCATGGTGGCGCACACATCATCCAGGATGCTCATGATGCCAGGAGGATTCTGGGTTATTAAGATGCCCATTAGTTGAACGGGTTACGTTATGCATTCGACAACCGTTCGATGCTACAAAGTGTAAACTCACCACTTTGGACTCAATTAAATCGCAAACAATTTTGTTGTTAAAGTATTCAATGGGTGTCCATTTGATTCCCTCCTGTACGTACTCTTCCTGCAAATGAGAGGGAAAACATCAGCAGACACTTCCCTACAGACCTATGCATGCACAGGTTTATAAAAAATTATTCTCACCTGCTCAGCTTTTAGCGTGAGCTCAATAAAAATCTGCTGCAGTTTTTCATTCACAAAGTTAATGCAGAATTGCTCGAATCCATTTTTCTAGAAAGGTAAATGCATGTGGTTACTTATAAATTTAATATGACAAGTATGAGAAGAGATGCGTTAAGAAAACAAATTAAAATCACCTGAAAGATTTCAAACCCATAGATGTCCAGAACTCCGATGTTTAACTCCTCGTGGTCTTTCTGCATTGCCTTGTTTATGGCCTTTAAACAGAAACGCAAACTAATTTAAATGACTTTTCTTTTGCTTTTTGAGACATTTACTAGCATTCAAAAGTTTGTAGTCGACTGAACAAAAATAACAAACAAAAAAAGTCTCACCAAGGCTGCATATATATATATATATAGACAAAATATAGTGTATATTGTGAAATATTCTGAAAGTTATTTTTGTCTTAATATGTAATTTATTCTTGTAATGTATAACTAAAATGTGCAATATTTATTGATGGTCAATAAAATGTTTCCTGCTGAAAAAAGATGTGCAGTTTATTATTTTTGAGGAAACTGATAGTCTTTTAATTTAATTTAATTTGGTAACATTATAATTGTCTTTTCTTTCACTTCTGATCATTTTAATGCTTCCTTACATAAAGTTTTGAATGCTATAGTATACCACAGGAATGCAAAAAACATTTTATTTAATACAAATTGTGTCCAAATGCAAACTCACTCACATCAACCAAGTAGTCAAAGAGTCTAGAATACAGGGCTTTGGACAGTGCGTCTCGGGTGAAGGAGGCCTGCTCCGTGTTCAAGGTGACAGAAATAGTCTCCGTTTTGCCACCCCACTTGCTGTCCATGATGCGACTGGTCAGTTTGTTCTTTAGACCATCCTGATTAATTCCCAACAAGTAAGACGGGAAGGCCAAGACTGCAGGAGAATGAGAAAGCGCATTCAGCCGAGATAAACACCCTTAAACAAGCTCCTCAGGGATTGACCTGCCGAATGATAAAACGTAAGCTTAAACTCACAGTCTTCACTCTCCACCACAGCATAGTTGCCCTCCTCTCTGAAAGCGATGTTGCCAAGGTGGAGGATTCCTGCCACAATTTGCAACACAGTGTCCTGTGCATCCAAAGACAGGCCGACCACAGACATGGCAGCCTAAAAATGGAATACATCATGCATGTTTGTACTGAACAGCTGGAATACAACCAGAAGGTTTCTATTAGGGGGTTCGATGCTGCACACCCACCATTGTGTCTTCAAACTCCTTCTTGTCATTAACATCCTCCACGGTGTAGGTTTCGGATTGGTTTAAGTAGAAGTAGTAATCAGGGGTTGTGACGCCTAAATTCTCTCTCTGCTCTTTGGTGGCTCCTTGCAAGAGCTGATGCAGAAACATCAGTATCAGCAGCATACAGGGATTTTAGTAATCTTCCATACTGACCTGATTTAGCAAGCTACTAATATGACACAATATAATCCACAAACTAGATTGAATCACACAGCCGTAATATGACACACAGCAATTTGCACAACCACACATCACACCCCGAATTGACCTTTTCGCAGCTTTACCTGGTAATATATATGAAAATTCCTTTCCCCGTGATTCTGCGACACTACTCTGGATTTTTCCAGAAGGAAGTTGGAGATCTTTCCGCCGTCAGGTTCTCCTCCTCGGCTGAACTGAATTTCGAAATATTTTCCCTGAGGCGTATGAAATAAACATATTATGCAGTGAACTCGAAGCTTATGCACTGACATTATCGCACATGCATGTGTTGGCAAACAGACGCAGGAAAGAAGTGAACAGTAAAGCTTGGTGAACTACAACTTCACAGCCTACACACAGACACAAACTGCACTCCTCCAAACAAATCCTGCAGCCAACAAGGAGCCAACAAGCTAGAACATGTTAAGAACCCGGCATGCTCCAAATGACATTCTAAGAACTAGATAGCACACTGACTCTAGGGACTAAACAGAGGAAAGGCTTACATGTTCCTTCTAAAAATATACGATAATAATAATAATAATAATAAATATTAAAATATTATTTAATTAATTTCTAAATTATTTGATTAGTTACAAAATATATTGCTAAGATAATTTTTTCCAAATACTGAACAATTAATTAAAAAAAAAAAAACAATAAAAATTAATATAGATCTCTCTCTCTCTCTCTATTATAGATACACATTTATATATATTCATTGCTGCAAGACTTACGAAGCGACTGGAGTTGTTGTTGCGGACGGTTTTTGCATTTCCGAAAGCCTCCAGGAGGGGGTTAGACTGGAGAATTATCTCTTTAACATGCTAAAAGAGGAAACAACATGACATCACATACAGGTTAAATACGCCAAGTAAGGCATGTACACTAAACACTTTATGTGTTTAACTATGTTTGAGTCGTTAAATTTTTATAGTTGCAGATGCTGATTGAAGATGAACTGTTCAGCGTCACAGAGGAACAAAGAGATCACTGTCAGATAACTGTATAGGCGATTTCAAAAAGGTACTACATTTCACATACAATGAGCACAGAATGTGGGCAATATTAACAAAAGAAACCACCACACCCATGAGTTCACATGAACTTTGAGTTGAACTTAATCTGGCTTTCTTTAAGCAAATGGTCTCTTAACAAATGGATTACCAAACCTGTTTGCTAGCCGAACCTGTCTGGCCTAAAATATTTACTTAAAGTACCCCCTCAGATTTTAAGTATTTATTTCAGTAATTTAGGCAACAAATTTGCATGTTAAATATTTTCTGATGTTTGGTTAATGGTCAACATCAGAGTCAGAGCCTTTTTTTATTTATTCATTTTGATAGTTTTTTTTATATCATTGAACATAGTATTAAATAAAATAATTGAATTTTGTATTGTATTTAGTGGAAATTTTAATATGAGTTTAATTATCATAATTATAAACGCTATACATTATATTAAATATGACATTTCAATATTTTATATATATATATATATATATATATATATATATATATATATATATATATATATATGATTAATTATTAGCTTCTTGTTAAAACCTCCTGAAGTTTAGAAACCCCTGATCTATGATGATAACCTCACCTGAACTTTAGGTCCACCTCCTGAGACTTTGGAGATGTAGCTCATAATGTACTTGGCAGCCACTGTCTTTCCTGCTCCACTCTCTCCGCTGAATTATAAACACATTCAGATCACATATGAATGTAAACCTTTAATGCCATACAATACTTTAAAGGTGCCTCGGGGTGCCAGATCCTCGATCCCTGACCTGATAATGACACACTGGTTCTCTGAGTCAATCATCATGTTGCGGTACATGTTGTCGGCCAGAGCGTAGATGTGGGGGGGGTTCTCATACTGCGCCTGCGAATGACAGAATACACACACACTTACGTTGCAGGGCCGTACACAACAGTACTGGAAAATTAAAAGTTACGTTTGCATGAAATTGAGGTAGAGGCATTATTCCGTAACCGGTAACATCCTGATTTGCATATGCACTTTCTGTGATATGGCCACCGAGGGGAAGTTGTTAACAAATACAGATTTATAGGCAATCTTTGGAAGCACAATGGCAAGACCGGACATGCAGTGGCATTGCTTAGCGCACTACGGCCACGTCTAAATGACTTTTACTGCGGAAATGATTATTCGCCTGAACTTTTAATTCATTTTAGTACATAGTATTTTACATGGGCTGGACACTATTAGAAAATGTACATTGTACTTACGGCTCCCTGATACAGTTCAATCTCACGGTCTGTGAAATAAGGCAGCTGTTTGAAAGGGTTCACTGATATCAGCACGGGACCAATGTATGTCTGAAGAGTTGTGGTTATGGCAAAAATAAATGCTGGTAGGTCAAAAAAAAAAAAAAAAAGTCAATAACATTTGGAGAGAAGGGAAAAATATCAGAATTACTAGAATTTAATATTTTTTTTATAGATTTCAAAATGTTCTCTTTCTGATGCATTTTATATGGTTTACCTGAAGTCTGTTATAATCATTTTAATAATAAATAAATAAATAAAATAATAATAAATTGTGAAATATTTTTACAATAAATAAAAATAATAAAAATAAACTGTGAAATATTGTGAACATTTTTACAATGTAAAAAAATATGTTTTTTATTTTTAAATATATTTTAAAATGTTTTCTTCCTGCGCTGTCAGTTTCACATGATACATAAAAAAAAAATCATTCTATTACAATTTATGTTTTCTTTTTAAAGAAACACTTAAATCATTTTCGACGTCGAAAAATTATGCTGCTTAATGTTTGCGCGTAAACAAAATTCTTTGACAAATAAAAAGTAAAAAAACTGAAAAAATATTTTTCACAAAACCTTACAAATGTCTTTACTGTCTCTTTTGGTCATTGTAACATGACGTTTATACATGAATAAAAACATGAATTTCTCAAAAACAATTACTGACCCTAAACTTTTCAACTTTAAGTACAGCATACATTTAAGCATGCCAAACCAAATAACTAAATAATTATTGTTTATTACAGACATAAGGATACAAAAATGTAGTCATCCATGTATCTTTTCTTCAGGTTATCTGTGATGGCATCTTCATTGATCTTGGAGAGGAGGACCATGTCGTCCACACCACTGACCTTCACATTCTGGGTCTGCCAGTGATATTTCTCTTTGCTCCCCTGTGTGAGAGAAAACATTTTTTCATATGGTCACCTGTGGCTGAATGCTGATTGACACACAGCTGGGTTACGTAAAGATTATTTAAATGCTTTATGCTACTTTATGCATTTGGTGGCAACCACATTAGACAAGAGGGCTGGTGTTCAGCAGAATTAATAAGTTAACAAGTTAATTAAAGGGTTAATAAGTGTAAAAACGTACTGATTAACTAAGCCAGCAACTCTGCAGGGAGGAGGAAATGACATTTATAAAATACTTTCTGAAGCGTTAAAACCTCTGATATCTTGACAAGACATGACTGTGACAGCAACAAAAGTGCTCCTGTACTTTAAAGCTGCACGAGCATGACATTAAATCATATGCCATACACAGTGCAGCTATACAACAAAAACAAAGAGATATGTCCCACAATTCTTTCCCTCAAGCAATAAACAAAGGCAAACGTTAAGTCAGGCGATTAAGAATTAAGTACAGCCAATTAAATCTGTGATAAATACAATAAGAGTACATCCTCCTTGCACAATCCATTAACAATATTTCTAAGAAAAATCCCATCCCGGATCCTAAATAGAAGAGAAAAAATTTTTTGAATTAAAATTATTGTTATTATTATTTTTATTATTATTATGTGCTCTCACGGACCTATATATATATATATATATATATATATATATATATATATATATATATATATATATATATATATATATATATATATATATATATATTGTACATATATATTTATTTTTTCCTTGTCCACAGCTGTATTATAGGAATTTCTTCTTAACACAATGTCCTAAAACCGAGTTTAATGGCAAAACATCGCCCACCTAAAAATCCATGTATTTAAGAAGCTATCCCTGGGCTACCTTTTCAGGCCATACTCGTGATTTGAGATTTACTTCGCCATACAGGAAAATAATAGTGTGGATGTACACTATAATAGTAATTATAGTGCAGAAATCAAAAATCCGTCAGATATATGAATTGGTTTTGTCGACAGTTAAAAAGCAGTTTCTACGCTGTAGCAGCAGACGTACCTATCGAGAAATAATAACGATTTAGAGCCAGCTGCAGCTCTTTATCTCTTAACTTAAAATGCCATTTTAATGAGTTACGTTTGGTTTTAAAAGCACTTACCATGATGAATTAAAGGTACTTCCTGTATCACACCCTTGGTAACTTTCAGCCCTGTGCGGACACTTCGAGGAAATCTCGCAAGTTTCAGGTGAAACTCCAGGATTTAACTAGTCGTCCATTTGATACTCTGCCTATAACCTCCGATGCGATTTCTTAATTCCATCCAAAAGCGCAAACGACTCTGGATATAGCGTTTCGCGAACCGATTAAATAATTGGTTTTACGGGTGTTGTCCATGCATCGGCAAGTGTAGGCAGGTACTGGAGAGTTTTTCCTTCTTTCTGTTGCGGAAGGAATCGCAGATACTTGCATATAACGGCGCCACCCCACGATCCTGAACGGATTTACCTGCGCCACAGGTAATCACAGCACGCTAAGAACACAGGGAAATCAGCCTCGGGGCCAGGCCTGGAGCATTTCAGGGCCTCACAATAAAAATTATTCATAAACGTAGAAATAAATGGCAATTTTTTATACAATTTCTAAGTAACCTACTCAGTGCTTACTTTTTTCTGCAACTACGGTTAAGCATAAATTATCGCTAGTACAATATAGTAAAATAATTTGTAGCTTTTTTTTTTAAATACTAAGTACTATTATTTTTCTATTCATTATATTTTTGTAAAGGATCCATAGGCATACACTACACTAGAATTTCAATGGTGGTATGTAGGATTGTGATATTCAAATTTGCACCAAAAATAAATAAAATGTAAAAATTAAACAACAAACAAAAAAATTACAGGGTCTCCAAAGACTGTTTTTTTTTTTTTTTAAATATACAATTTGTGTAACGGGAACATTTAATTTATTATACAAAGGAACATTCACAAGGAAGGTTATTCACATGATCTTAAGAGCTGGTCCGTTTTACAAATCTCAAAAGGAAAGTCTGACGTTGAAACAATAGAAATACAAAATAGTAAAGAGAAAAGATAAGCATGTTGAAAACGTACACATTGTCTAAACTGCCCTTGCTCGGGCAAACAAACAAAAGTAATGGAAATGGTGGCTCCCGCTAAGAGAATGAATTAAAACTACTAAGAGAAGCGCTGATGTCACAGGGAAATAAGACGAGGCTCAACACATGCCCAATTTCTATGAGAATAAAGAAAAATAAAAAACTAGAAATTTTAGGCAAGAAATTGTATACCTGTACATGTGTAGGAAATAAAAACAAAGAATGTGCTGATTCAATGTGTTGATTTCTCTCGCTTTTTCATAGCCCTTTCCATTTCTCCTGTGCAACAGATTCTAAACAACTCCTCGGTTTAAAAAAAAAAAAAAAAAAACCTCCAGTGGCTTACAGTCACACATTTAAACATGGCTGCCCACCTCAGATTGAGATCAGCTTTAAGACTGCACATTATAAATTCAGGTTAGCTGTACAGAGTAGCACAACTTAGATTATAACGTGTGCCGAACAAAACGACAAAATGAAATGAAATCCACAGAGAACGTTGAGACTGTAATTTCATAAGTGTCATGTAAGTATATGAAATATCTGTAAAAGGGCAATAAATAGTGTTCATATTTCTCAGTCCAACATATTCCAGTCCAGACCTTTGGAAACTCAAAATAGTTTCTTCATACATTTATTTTGACCTAGAAAACAAACCAGGTTATTTTAAGTAAATCCTAATTATATCAATTCAAGATTAAAACTCTCGTATGATTAGTCACTGGTCTGGGTCTTTGGTGTTTTGATGTTTAACACATCCATATCGAATTAAAAAGCTTCTTTAAGCCTATTACAGCTCAAGCGATTCTTACAAGGGTCAAACGAGAGCGCTTTAAGCAAAGTTTCATGGCTTAATGGTCTCTGACTTGTCGGCACTGAGCTGAAGATCTCTATTGAACAGTTCATGTAACACTGACTTCACAAAGCTGAACAATACAGCAATGTTTACCACCCGATTCCCTCATTTCACAATGCAATTTACAGGCTTTGACACAGCATCTCCTTTTTTCCACCCCACTGTGTGTGTGTGTGTTTGTGTGTGCGTGTTGAAATTATGAACGTTATACATCCAAAGTATGTATCATTAGTGACATAGCAACAAAAAAGCTGCTGCTGATGATGATAACATGGGCTGTTGAAGTCAGTCAGTACACAGGTGAGTCACAGAACAGCGTAGTGTTTAAATGAGGCACTGGAAAGCTAGATAAAATTCAACTCTGGCCGTCCAGAGTTCTGCAAGATGACGTGACAAAAAAAGGGAGGGTTCAAACAAAAGGAAAGGCTGTTGAAAAAAAGACAACAAACAGTTACTTCACAGCTCAAGACCTCTTCAGTCAGGGTAAAAAAAAAAAGAAAAAAAGAACACACACACAAAAAAAAAATCCATCTTTAAAGATAATCGGTCTGAAGGGTGTAGAAACACAAGGATGGTTATGGGAAACGGGCGTTAGGAGTGGTTTTCAAAGTGGTGCAGCCTTTTTTTTCCAGTTTTAGCGCTCTAGTCCGTGCGCGCCTATGGCAACTGTTCACATGATGCCGTTGGTGAGATACTGAAAGCCGTCGTAGAGCTTGGTAGTGATGGAGCGCATGGAGCCGTCCACCATCTGCTCCACCAACACCTGAAGCTGCTCCTCCGTCAGGTTCATGTGGAAACGCTCCTTCAGGTTACGGATGGTGCTGGAGCCGTGGAAGCAGGGAAGCTGAGAACCTGTAGGACATATAAAACGTTTAATAGGACAACTGGTAGTAATTTATATTTTACAGTCCTGTTTCTCACGTACATGCTATGTACTTATTTTAGTAATTACAATATCTAGGTAATAATTAGGTACTAACCCTGAACCTACCCCAAGTAGTTAGCTTATATTACTAATACTTTCTTGGTTAAGTACACATACTGTAAAATAAAATGCAACTGAAAAACTTAACGATAACATGTCCTCAAATGAATATAGAAAGACAAAGATGATCAATACCTTGCTGCATGATTTCTACAATCTGGATGACCTTCTCCATGTGTTTGCGAGCAGCGATGAGGCCTTGGAGCATAAGCATTTTATAATAATTGAACATGTCTCCATCAAGTCCTCCCATTACCTAAAAGAAAAGCAGAGTTTATCAAATTAAGGCTTATATGGAGATGCTGATCATTTTTTTTAAAATCCTTCTCCACATTTGATAATGCCTTCATCAAGCTGTACTTACATCCACAAATTCACTGGTTAGTTTGAAGGCAGATGTCTCAAAGCCCAGGTTACGTGGAGAGCTGGAAAGGATGAAGCCAAAGTCGATGTGAATGATGTGGCCCTCAGAGTCTAGCAGGATATTTCCATTGTGCCTGACAAACAAGACAAAAGAGTGGTTACAACTTATCCAAATGATTTATTTTCCACTATGATTGAGGCATTGCCTTTTCTCACCTGTCCTTGACCTGCAGCAGATAGCAGATGAGACAGTAGCCAGCACAGCTCTGAACAAAGTTGCGCTGAGCGGTAAGGAATTCCTCTGTATTGTAGTTCCCATGCTCTTGCCGGAAGTAATCAAGCAATGAAAGCTGACTCTGTTTCTTCACCTGGTGAATGGACACAGCATTGACCACTGGCTCAATCATACCACTGTCTGAGGAGATGACCAGGATCTTGTAGGGCTTTATCCACAAGGGAACCCGTTCTTGCTCCCAAATAATCTAGAAGACAACAAACATGGTGAGAGGATCCAGTATAGCAACTATGCCTAAGCAGACCTCACTTCAATAAACACACCGTAAACTACTGTTCAAAAGCTTGGGGTCAGTAAGAGATATATAGAATCAACTAAGAATCCTGAAAAGAAAATATTTTCTATAATTATATTAAGCAGCAAAACTGTTTTCAACATTAATAAAAATAAATTATTCTTTAGAAAGAAATTGGCATATCAGAACAATTTCTAAAGGATCATTTGACACTGAAGTAGATAGTGTACATTATTATTTAAAGCATAATAACCCGATTTCATACACAGGTTTTAGCCTAAGCCAGTATTAGGCCATAGTTCAATTAGGACAGTTAAATCATTTTTAAAAACATGCCTTAGAAAAAAGCTTTACTGGTGTTCATATTAAGACAAAATAAAGGCACTGACATGTTTTAAGATCTATTTCTTTAAGTTGAAACAGCTCAGATTTACATTTCAGTCTAGGACTAGCCTTAAGGCCTTGTCTGTGAAACTGGGGAATATCTTCTAAGTTAATATAGATTTAAAATAGCAGAAAAATAAAGCAGTTAAAAATCTAAACACTAAAACCTAAAATTAACTATTATAAAAATTATTTTGGCATCATAACAGTGAGAGAAATAAAAAAAATGAAATATAAAACACTGTCTAATCCACTATGGTACTGATATATTATGCATACCTAGATTTAGCCCTATTTTGAAAGACAAAACATAAAGAGTGCAACCTGCAGTTGTTTCAGCACTTGATAGGCGAGAAGCTCCTGTCTGAGGTCATCGCCACATTTCACAATAACAGACAGGAGACGCCAGTTGGGCAAGTGGCCATACGGGGAGCCTTCCCTGATTCGTCTATTCAGCAACATAGGAATGATTAAATCAGACTCAACACATGACTGAAACAACCAAGCTTGGTACAGAATGTCATACACATACCGCACTTTCTCCTGCCACGGTTCCTTTAAGGCTACGGCTGAGGGATCCTCTGGGTCCCTCTTAAATGTGGTGGGGGTGTGGGCGAGTTGCTCAGACAGACGTCGTCTGAGATAACAAAAACATTCCACTTAAATTAGCATTGTATATCTCACTGTTTGGAATTGCTGATGCATTATCTCCAGGTGTACCTGATATCTCCAGCTGCAATAAAAATAGGTTCCTTGCTCTCCTGGCTGGTGATGCTATCTACTGAGAACTGGGAAATGTTGTCACAACTGTTGGTATGGATCTCTGGAAGCTAAAAGGACCCAAAAAAATAAAGGTCAGTTCTCAAACAAATCAAACTGGTAGAAGATGCCATTATAGTCGCTCTGTGTGAGTACCTCCACTTGCAGCTCTCCGATGTCATCTACAGACCATGCCTCATCATCATTGTCGTAATTGGGAACCGTGGAGAAGCTGCTGGCACGCTGGTCAGGTGTGATGCCACAATCTGGAAGGTTCTCTACAGATCGCGTGCTGCGAATCCGTGTTTCTGGGATTCTCACCGGCACACTTGATGTCTCAAAGTTTTCACATTCCAGAACTTCTACGTAAATTAAGTATGGTGCCTGAAAAAGGACAGTTTAACAACATTTAGGCATGAAATTGGAAAAGATGAAGTCTTCAAAGCCCCGTAGAACTCTTCAACTTCAAAATTCTTATCTTAGCACAGCCTTACCTTATCCTTTGAGTTGAGCACGACGGCCTGGGTGTGGGGCACACGCACAACATGATGGTCAAAGGCAGCTGTGGGAAGCCAGACCCGGGCAGGCAGCTTATGGTTGAGTAGGGACAGCTCTGAGATGAGCCTCTGGGTCTTCTGTTCTTTAGTGGGCAGAGTGGCCAGTCTCTTCCCGATGCCCATGAGAGACTTAATAAATTCCCTCTGAGGGGTCAGACGTACAGGCTGAGAGAGATTGAAGATTGAGATTGAAAGATGATGGGGGGAAAAAAAAAAAAAAAAAAAGAAGAGAAAAGTCATTTTAATGCACAAAATGAAACATACGCAAATAGATTTGGAAATTTGCTGAAAATTATTCTAACAAAAAGGGTCGTATGACAAAAAAAAAAGCAATAATACATTTTTAAAAAAGTACCACCGGTTTAAAAATGGTACGATACCAATATATAGCAAATGTTTTTATATTTAGCACAGTTCGAATATTCAAATGGTATAACATGAAACATAAAAGCAAAGTTAAAGGGTTACTCCACCTCAAAAGGAAAATTTTGTCATCGATCACTTACCCCCCATGTCATTCCAAACCTGTAAAAGCTTTGTTCATGTTCAATTTAAGGTATTTTAGAGGAAAACTGGGAGGCCTGTGATTGAAAAGTAGCAGAAAAGCAACATTATCGTAGTGCCATTTTGGAAAGCATCCGGTGTATGCAATCGAAGTACACATTTCTGTATTGGACACAATGGAAAGACATGCTGTTTGTACAAATCAAAGCGTAAATACACATACAAGATCTATCTTTTCATCTAACATAGAACTGCGTAATCTGATTGCATATACCAGATGCTGTCCAAAATGGTGCTACGGTGATGTTATAGTGCCGAATCTTTAAATAAATTCATTATTTTTGTTTTCTTTCCTTACAAAAAGTATTCTCGTAGCTTCCTAATATTACGGTTGAACCACTGATGGAGCATTCAGACAACATCTCTTACTTTTCTGCACCATGACATTCAGACATGTTGTTTGGCTGTCAATGAGACAGTCACAAGCCTCCTGGTTTTCATCCAAAATATGTTACATTTTGTTTTGAAGCAAAGCTTTCACGAGTTTGGAATAACATGGAGGTAAATAATTAATGACAAAATTTTCTTTTTGGAGTGGTGTAACGGGATAGTTCACCCAAAAATAAAAAATTCTGTCATTAATTACTTAGCCTCATGTTGTTTCTAACTCATAAGACTTTAATTCATCTTCATAACACAAATTAAGATATTTTTTGATGAGATCTGAGAGCTTTCTGAATAGACAAACGCAACTACCACGTTGGCCCAGAAAGATAGTAAGGATATCTTTAAAATAAAATAATTTTCTAAAGCCACGAGATATTTTTGTGCAAAAAATTCAATCAACAATTTATTTTCTTCTGTGTCAGTATTCAACATGTTCATGAGAATACAACACGTGTATGTAAGAAAAGAAATAGTTGCACAAAAGTATTTTAGTAGCTTTATACTGATTGAGGTTGAATCACTGATGTCACAAGAACTATTTTAGTGAAGTCCTTATTACCTTTCTGGGCCTCACAACATGTTAGTTGCATTGCAGTCTAATATACAGAGTCAGAAAACTCAGATTTCATCAAAAATATCTTCATTTGTGTTCTGAAGATGAACAAAAATCTTACAATACAAGGGAGGAGTAATTAAAACCAAATTGTAAATTTTTTGGGCAAACTATAATTTTTAAAAGGAGGCGTGTTATTTTTTTCCCCAATGTTAAAACACTCCTATCCCAGCTAAATGGCAATTAATGAAAATAAAAAATTATTATTGGTTTTCTATGTACACGTTTAATCTATCACAGTCTGATTTAGTATCAACACCTCAATATCAGAGCTGGTATCGTACCAAAGCCTAAAACTTTGGAGCCGACCGTGCATCCAAACTAAACCAATCACTGAATTGTCTATAGATGTGTTATTGCACATGACTGTTTAATTATTCAGCATAGGAACATGTGGAGCAGTGCTCAAAACTGCTAAAAAATGTGCATGCATGATCGGCACAGCATTCTAAACTCAAAGTGAAGCATGGACGTAAAAACAAATCAGAAATGGTGAGAGAGAGTGTTTTAGCAACAGCTGACCACAGGGTAGAGCAAGTGAGTCATGAATGAATAGCATCACCTGAAATGAGGAAAAAGTATTAACACAAATACACAAGGTCATCCAAGGACAGAAAAATGTGGAGAAAGACTCATCAAACTCCTCCACATGTGCAACCCATGGTTCATAGATGTCAAATGATACATAGATATCTGTAATCCATGTAGAAGGGGTTACAGAAACATGACAATAAAATCACTTTTTCCCCCCCAAAGAACTTCGAATGCCACTTAACCTTTTGCAAATACGCAAAAGACCGCCCAATACACCAAAGAACTCATTCCACCAAATTTAAACACTTTCCAGAGAATTCTCCTTTCCCAAGGTTTATAAACTCTCTGTAAGAAACCACAGAACCCAAAACAAATCTAACTGCCCCATTTTTATTAACTTTATTAGTCAAAAACTCTTACACTTAGACATTGATTGATTGATCAAATAAGAGAATGAGAGGAAAATGCCACATCCAAATAATTATTACAGCTAAAACTGAAAAGAACAACCACACAAAGAACAAGTGTTTGCAAGCATGCCATCAGTTCGCGAATGAAGAATTGCCTTCACATGAATACGCAACATGCAATAGGAATTTTTCACAAATAAGGTACAAATTGGTGTCTCATTACATTTAAGAAAAAATACCTAAATCCTACATCTACTGAAGAACTAAGATATGCTACATACAAGACAATTTTTTTTTATGAAACTGGTGTTTTAAACTGTATTCAGACACTAAACAGTTCCAAAAACAATTAGGCTGTAATTAAAATTACATAAAAAAAACATTGCAATAAGTGCATAATTTAAATATCATCCGATATCTAGTTTTGTCTCCAGAAGTTAAGATGATAAAAAAAAAAATACCTAGATTTATACAGCCTATTTGTACCTTTTCATGTAAAATGCCAATACTATGCCCAATTTGTGACATTTTTGATAACATGATTGCAAATCTTGAAGGCACACATTTGAAGGAATCTGTGGAGTCAACCCCGCCTGCAAACAGACACAGCCATCATCCCACTACGCACAGAGGAGCGCTATTAGACGGTGAGAGACTTACTGTACCAGCCTCTAGCTCGAGACTGTCGGAGCTGGAGCTCAGATCCTGGGAAAAGGAAGAGCAGGGAGGGGGGAGTTACAGTGCAAGAGCAAGGGAGGGTGGAGGGGGGTCAGAACAAGACAAAAACACATCTCAAGGTTACACTCATCCCATCTGTTTGAGCAGCAGGGCCTGGCCGTGACTCCACAGGCCTGAAAAAAATTACTGTGTCATATTTATCTCTGGCTGCTGATGGTGACTGGGTCTAATCTCTGAGAGCCGCTCTGATCAAATACATGTAAAGCACCATGATGGTGGTGAGGACAAGATGAGGGTTGAGGGAGATTACATGAGACACACACACACGCATCTATATACACTCCTCCTCTGGCAAGACCATTCCTCAGGGCTGGATTACTTTTATCATCTACATATTAACATAAAATGGCTATGATTTAGAAACCCAACCATAAACCCTTATCAAAAAATGACATTTCCGTATTAACATTCATGGTAGATTGCCAACCGCACACTCCCAAAGATCCTTGATCATACCGATAATGGTATTATATTAAAAAAACCTGTTGATCTGCAAATCAGAAGACATTTCATGTTTAATGTACTGTAATAAGACGCAGAACTTTCAACCAATGAGTTTTCACGTGGGGTGTGGTAATGCCATAGAAACAACTGTCACTAGTTATAGCTGGTTAGGACAAGAACATAACAGTTTTAATTGCTAGATATCACGCCAAGTTTGGTTATGACAGTGCACGGCATGAAAACTTATTTCAACAACTCAACTATACTACTGTTAAATATCCAAATAATAATAGTACTACTACTATAATTCATTATGATGCACATATAGGCTATATTAGTGCAAAAGTGAGTGGAAAGCTGAAATGTGAGGACATATATACACAGGTTATGCTAACTGCACTATTGATTATTGCATTTTACCGCAAATTAAAGAGAAAGATATAAAAGGAATCTTTTGTAACAATGTACAATGTTTTTACTTTCCCTTTTGATCAATCTAAAGTGTCCTGTTAAGAAAAAATTATAATAAAAGAAAAGTTAAAAGAAAATAAAAACAATCAGTACATTATGTACATTTGTGGTCTACTTTTCACTATTAACAAACTATTCATTATGACTTTTGCTCCTAATTTGCTGCTTATAAATAGTAAGGTAGTTAAGTTAGGTATTTTGTAGAATTAAGAATGTAGAATATGGTATGGTCAAGCAGAATATGTGCTTTATATATAATTTAGAAATTATGGTTTACTGGTACTAGCTAATAAAGAGCCAATATGATGCCAATAGGCATGCTAATAATTAGTAATAGGTAATAATTAGAATTTTTACATATAGTAGTTATTAAAAAAATCTTATGTTTGAACAGTACTTTATAGTGTATATCTATTGAAAGTTTTAATCTTTAAATTGGCAAAACAAAAAAGCTTATACAAAAAGAAGAAACTAAAAATACAAAATACTACTACTGTTTCTGCATGGGCCAAAACTATGAACTATGGAAAACATCCTGATTGTTAAGCCCTGGTCAATGATGCATTAGCTAGTTATGCAAATAAACAAATCCACACAACCCAGCTGGCTGCACAAAATAAAGTGCAAGCACAGTGAACACTGGAGCCTGACTATACCCTAAATCAGAAAGCTGCCCCTTAAGATCCAGCAACTAAGAAAAGAAAGACTCTCCTCTTCCCTTCTGCTATCTGGAAAAAGATACCAGAGCATCTAAGCCAGATCTACCAGGCTTCTTCCCCCACAGCGTACGATCATAATTACAACCCTGCATTGGCCACTAATAAACATACTTTGCATTCAACTCGCATGGACAAAATTCTGTTCTCCAGGGCCGTGTAACAGCTGGCGTGTCTCAGTTCTCGGGGAGTGTCAAACAGCGGCCTTGCTCAAATTTTCAGGGAGTATCAACAGCTGTCTTGTTTACTTGTACCTAATCCAGCAAACAGTAACTTTACAATTTGGTCTTGTTTACAAGATGTAGTCATGTGGAGGCAACTATTGCACCACTTAGAAAATGGAAAACAAAATAAAATAATGCTGATTAAAAATGTTGAATGATTAAAAATAATTGACTCATCCCATTTTTTTTCCCTTTAAGAATCAAGGTTACACTGTGAATGTATAATAGGCTTGTTTTGATGAATATGATATTTATATAAATCAATTACATTAATATGTTTACTGATCCATAAATCGATTTTTTTGTTCATTTTAGAGGTTTAGACACACATACACACACACACATATATACATACATACATACATATATATATATATATACATATATACACACACAAAAAATCTTATTTAGTGTATTATTTGCGCTAAAATAATGTCAAAAACAAACAGTCTACATTTTGGAAAAAAATAGTATTTCAATATGGCCGAAAATTTTCCATTGTAAATACATCACTGTAACCCAGATTTGTGCTCTGGTTGAATTGACATAATGGGGGAGAATGAGCCATCAGTCTCTATAGCCAAAGAGGGGTTCAAATTCCACATGATAACACACAGTGGACTTTCTCTAATGGCAAACCTCTATCCTGACAGGCTTTCAAAAAAAGAGAGATGATAAGCCCCGTTTTATCATTCTAAAATAAATCTTCATTGTTTGGACAAAGAAAATCCAGCAGACTGAAATATTTATATGATTAGGTTGAAAAACTACAGCTTAAATGTGCAAATAAATCACAGTGGATTGGTTAACTTATCAGTGCGGTGTGTGTGGGATATAAGATAAGCCTCTGCCCCCGCCAATAGAAAAGTAAGCACGACAAAATGCTTAAACCAAGAAAAGCTGCATTTTTCCTTTTACAATGCACATGTGTGTCCATTAAAACATACAGCTGTTTCTCAAAAAAAAGAAATCAAGACTTTGAGCAAATCTATCCTGACTAATGTTTGTTCAGGCTTAACGCAGTTCACGTTAGACACCTACACGGCACTTCACAAGGAGATGAAACCGCAAAGTGGCATTCCCACGTTAACACCTTTGGCTCTCAAAAGAAGCTCACTGAAGTGTGCAAACAGCATGGCGTTGTAGAGCAACGCATTTCATAATAGCCGATCTTTACTCCATTTACCAGCGTAGTGGCGACATCTGTGATCGCTGTTGCCATAGCAGCACATGCTGCACCAAGATCACGTTCGGGGGAAGAAACTACGCAGTAAGATAAAACAGGAAGGCGAGTGATCATGTGCACATGCTTGAACGTCAGAACTGAGGGTGTGTGTGCTGTGGGATGAGGTTAAAATGAAGAAGAATCGGAAGGGAGCTCTAAAGTTACACATCACAATAGAACCCTACGGTTTCACTGATACACTATAATAGTCAGGACACACAAAAGGTAATTGCCACGTCAATATGGTCTCTACTAACATCCAAGCTGGTGAAAGGGTTGTACATAAATTGTAAACTTACTATAAATTAGACATTGACATATATTGGTCAGACCAATTAAACAGTCATCTTGATTTTAACACCAATTGTGTCAACTGGGTTAATGGTTGGCTAAGACGAGCCAAGGACACAAATCTGTAAAAACATAGTGACATTCACAAATGAATTAATATCCTTATTGACATATTTACGCAAATCTGCCATGACTTTGATTACAGATCATAAAGTCTTATCAGATAATACAGCATGTATTATGATATATTGCCAAATTGTAACTACTCTCCACTCCCCTTAACCACACCAATTAGCCTGCTATTAAGGGGAACGAAGATAAACCAACAATCTGAAGCATTAATTCTTACTTTAGAGTAAAAAAAAATCATATACTAAACGTATACTAGTGATACACTACTGTTTGGGGTCAGATTACATTACTGGTCAAAATACATTACTGCAAAATTATTGTATACATCTCATCTGGTATCATTACAAAATTTAAAGAAATAGTTTATTTAAAAATGTCATTTCAAACCTGTAAGAGCTTTCTGTCCCTTTTTGTCTTATGGGTTTGGGACAACATTAGGGTGAACAATTAATGAATAACTAATTTTTTTATTTTTGGGTGAACTATCCCTTTAATGTCGGTCTGATGTCTACCTGGAATCTCCTGTGATAAGAGTAATCTAATTTATGTGGTACAAACAAGATCTGATCTGCCTGTCACACTGATCTCAGATCTAATCCTGGACCTGTGAATAGCAATGTGCCACTTATTAGCAGCGTGAGAGGTGATTTGTTAATGGCATGACATTTAGACCTGAGGACTATCATCGTGACTGTGCAAATGAACACAAAACGAGAGGGGCTGTCTTAACAGAAGAGCTGCAGAGCTGTCATCATTCTTCTGGGAATCAGTCAGCAGTGGTAGTTAATTATTTTCAGAGAGCAAAAACAAAAATCTATTCATTCCCCTGCTGGCTTCTGCCTTCACTGTGATTAGAGCTGAAAATTTACATTTATAGGTGCCACGTGGCAGACCAACTAAAACACACTAAGATGACATTTCTGTTCCAAACCCAAGTGAACTACCCATCTAGACAGCAAGTCATTATGAAATGTAAATAGCAACAGATCTATTCCATATTGGGAATAGATATAAATGGATTTTGGAAAAAAAAAATATGTAGGGTTGGAACTTGTTGATCAGATAAAAGCGGATGAAAGCTTTTGTTGATTGTATTAAAAAAAATAATAAAATTATTGGAGTCCTGTAAACATCACTATAAAGAAATCTGTTGTTTCAATGAAAAATGGTGATAATTTGATTTCTAATGCTTACTAAATGTCAATATTAATTGCACGGTAATATAAAAGTTTACCAGCAGAAATGTTACCTATGAAAAGCAGTCACATTTTAGGTTCCATTTCAATTAGGATGCTGCAAGTTCACATTGCTCATCCATCTGCCATTAAAATAACTACATTAATGTTTGCTTTATAGAGCGTGTCCGAGAGTCAGCGTCACATCAAGTGGAACACCGACACGCCTTTTCCAGCGCAGCCATAGAAACCACACAAATCTGAGTGGTTTGCCTTCTGCATTTGCATGAAACAGCTGAGAAACAACATCTGTGGGAGGTGGACGCGACGGCCAGTGACGGATCATCTAAAAGCAGCTTACATGAAACTAACTAGGTAAAGCAAGCATGTGACGTAACAGGTGTCTCACCTCATCCTGGCTGGTCTCTACTTTAGGGTTGCTGGCAGTTCTCTTTAGGTTGCTGCTGAGGCTGATGCTGACGGTGGCATCGGATTTGGAGCGTTGGTGGGTGCGTTTGGAGGGCGAGAGGCTGTGTTCGCTCATGCCCTGACCGTGATGAAGGGGTGGGGGGCAGGAAGGGGGAGGCTGCGGCAACTCCCTGCGGATGCGCTGGCTGGAGGGCTTGAGCTCGTCTGACAGGATGAGTTTACGCAGTTTGGTGCCACGGGAATGGCGCTGCGTGGAGATGTGCATGTCAGAAGAGTAGGCCCCCAGCAGCCAGGCGCACTGCAGGGAGAAATTGATGCTTTGCCGGCAGCGGTGCACCACATAGGGCTTGATGGCGTCGCCCACATCCTCGTCCATGTGAATGTACATGTTGAGCAACTGGGGCAAGTAGAAGTCCACGTCTTCGTTTCGGAAGCTGAAGAGTCGATTGCCAATGTAGGCTTGGACACCTGGCTCCTTAGAATTGTAAAGATAAGAGATGGCCATGGAGATGTCAAACAGCTTGGACTCAAAGAGCCGCAGGAGCCAGGACTGCTTGGATGAGTTGTTTTTCTGACGGCGCCGCACATTCTTCACAGGCTCTGCTTCCTCCTCGCTGATCTTGGGAGGTTTTCCTCCATCTGTGGTCTCGGGGTGTGCTGTACCGTTTAACAAAACTGGCTCCGAGCTGGCTGAAGATACTTCTCCATCTACTTTCAGGAACTTCACCTTTTGAAGAACTTCCTGGCAGGCTTTCTTAGCCACCTCGGTATCGATGACTAGGCTGAGTTCGCCCACTCCCTCGGATATGACATCTAGAGGGGGGCTGGAGGTGGACAGGCCTTCACTGGTGCTCGGGCTGGAGCTGGTGAGGGGATGAGGGCCAGAGGAAGGAGATGAGGGCAGGGACAGCGAGGAGGTGGTGGAGGTGGAGGAAGCTGATGGGCTCTTCTGTAGCTCCTCGAGCCGGGCGGGGGAGAGCTCCAGCTCTGTGTCACCCATGGCCACACACTCTCAGGCCACTGCAAAACCACAAAAACACACCATCAGCAAGCAAGCTTCAGTAATGACAATAGGAAAGCAATCACAATGCATTTAATGTACTGTAATGTTAAATTTATGAGTGTAGGAAATATGTGGGTGGGACTTTTCAGTGGGGTCAATAATGTTTTTTAAAGAAATGAACAGGTGTACTGTTATTTAGCAAGGTCACATTAAATTAATCAAAAGTGTGAGGTAAGACATTTATAATGTTAAGATATCATCCTTTCTTGAGAACTTTCTGCTCATCAAAATAATCTATATGCAAAACAATAATAATAAGAAATGTATAAGTGCATATGCTTTTAGCATATTAGAATGATTTCTGAAGGATCATGCGACACTAAAGACTTGAATAATGGCTGTGTTTTTGATTAAATAAATCATACTTGGTGAGCAGACACTTCTTTAAACACGTGTCAGTTCAATTTCATCCTGCCTTTAAAATATCAGTTTACACTAAAGAGGAAAATTACTTCCACGATGCCCTGCTACTAAAACTGAAGTTTTGCTCAACATGTGACCACGCACACTGTAAACAGCCATTCAAATATAAAATTCACAATAAACCAGAGGAACAGGCTTTACAGAGAGCCACTTCCCCAGGGTCACGACGTCCCACTGATCCACAGCTACGCAGGACTGCGCCATAATCCGCCTCCAGCAGATTACCTCACCATTACCAGCAGGCCAATATCAGATAAAGCAAAGCATCAGTCTCAGATTCCACAAAGCTGCTACATTATAAAAACCCATTGTGCTTTAAAACAGATCAGGCCATCAGAAATAAACAGTTCACCATATAAAGCTCAGTCCCCTCTAAAAGTACCCGTGGTTCTACTTGTTGTTAACAATAGTGATAGAAAGTCCTCAGGTTGACAAGTCAGATAAACTGAATGATTAGTTTAGCTAAATCAGCTTGAGCAAAATAGTTTAGATAACTGAAATGTCAGACCAGGAACAGAAACTTTAACAGATGAAATCAAAACTGATTCTGAAAGCGATGAGATTACAGCACATGTCAAATGAGTCAGCCTTGACGAAGATGCCAGCTCTCCTCTCACATATCACATGCGGACTCCAACTCTGGCGGATGGTTTACTTTAAACAGAGTTTAGATGTTGTTTTAGCTCACGAGCTCTTTCTCCAAGTTAAATCCTGTGATACTGAAAAATACTGCTCTACAACAAGCCTCAACTGATAACAGTAGGAGTTGCGACACTGATTCATCCCGATCAAACCACAAGCAAAGGCCTACTTCTATTGTTCGGTATCAAAACGTTTCACTGAACTTCTCCGATTGCAATGGAAAGAGTAAATTCAATCAGCCTTTACCCTGAAATGTGAGAGGAAGACACAGTGATCTAGAGGAACACAAAACATGTAGATCATGATGAACGATCAGCCTCGAGAGTCTCCTTCTGCCAACACCCACAACACTTTCCACAAAACCATTATTATCTAACTTTGGTGAAATCCTCGAGTAACTAGATTACAAGACTGTCACAGTATAAATAAACCATGAAATCCAATAATCTTCAGATCAAACACACTGAAACAAAATCAACAAACTTAAAACCAAGTCTGTAAAGACACTCGGTAGCTATAATTTGGATTGATGTACGCATCAGCTGGTTAGATCTGGACATAATGATTTAGATGAACTAAAACAACAACGATGAACTAGTTTATCAGCTTGCCATAAAAACACACTGTCAATGTTATTTCTTTTTATGTTAGCTACGTAGTTGAAAGTCTACAGACAACCGAGTACAAGCACATCAAGCTAAATATTTGCAGTTGTGGCGGCCAAAACTCTTAACGACACCCATATTTATACTCTGATCTGCTTTATAAATCAAAACATTAACTATTTTATCCTATTTCAGACGATAAAAGCAAGCAGTCTATCAGTCATATGACTTTTGTACTCAAGTTAGCATCTGAGCATGTTTAGCTGAAACCTTTAAGAGACACGTCGACTACTTTTCTCTCTTGTATGGCTCAAAGAGATTTCCCCTTCAAAACAGTATAATATTATATGTGCTGAACAGCATCGTAATTTAATAAGACTAGTTATTATTAAATGCTCAACTGTTATGAAGGCCTGAAAAGATAAGCCTCATAAAAACACAAACGGATGCTACACTTAGCCAAGCAGCTAACGCAACGTCTCTACTTTAGAACGTTCTTCTACTTTTGAACCGACGCGAGGAAACATTTAAACATACTACTTGCCTGAAAATAAACAGGGTGAAGGCTTAAATGATCGGTTTAGCTGTATTTTAACTGCCCCATTTGGGAGCTGCGCTTCTCCTGTTGCTGAATAGCCGGTGTGGTTCGCTAAGAAAGTGAGTGGAGAGATGACACGCCGGGGCTGCCCACATCAACTGCCTGATTCCAGCATACAACACGTAGTTTGCGTCTCAAAACACACACACAGAGAGAGCGAGAGCTGCCTATAGAGACCACATTCTCTGCCGTTTAGAGAAAACCAACAAATGCTGTCCACGCAGGAAGCCCACCAGGCTTTGAGACACAGCTAAAGGTGATAAACTTGCTGTTCTTTTGTTGTATGCATGCAGTTTGTGTAGTTCTTTTAGCATGCGGTTTTGAAAGGGTTCAAACATTAGCTGCTGTAAACTGAACATACTAGTCGTTTTGCCTCTTAATTCTAAAGGAATAATAGTAAGAAATATTAGTGTAGTTACTATTGCTGAAATGTTCATATTTCATAAAACTTTTTACAGTTATTATTTTATGAAACGTATGTGTGTGTAATTTACTTTTGATGTTTTTACTAACCATTTTACATATTCCTCCTATTATTTATAGCTGTACTGTAGTTATTTATCAGAACATTTTTTGTCACTATCTTCAGAATCAGCGATAACTATGTTTGCACTACAATGGCAATAAACAAAACCAAAAACTAGTAGTGCTGTAATTGCATCTTGATAAGAAAAGCATACCTTAAAAATAATGTAGAAATATTCCGTCCCATTATAATTAGACTTGCATGTCAATTTTTAATTCTTTGAGGTTTTCTAAAGCACCAAACTCAAAAACTACCTGAACGATTTGAAAAGCCCTTACAACAACAATTGGGAGAGCCTCTGAATTCACTTCGATGCAAAGTATAAAAAAAAAAATGCATGTAAAGACAATGAAAATTAGTTTTTGTAGTTGAGATTCACAACATAACTCAATCTTTATTATGTGTCAGTTAGGAATTACAAGAGTAAGGATTTGGCCCATACACCGATTAAACATGATCATGATATTGATGATATCTCCACTAAGAATATGGGAAAAATAATTCTGCTGCTTGAAACAATGGTTTAGCCCCAATTTCATAACCAGATATCAGAAGTGCAGTCTCCACCAGGATATCTGAGCTCATGGGCAAGTGCAGGACCATCTGGCTCTGCTCCGAAATCCACAAGGAAATTCTCATTGAGCTTCAGGCCGCCTTTATCTGTGTCCACGTCAATCTGCATCATGACAGACCCCTCCCTCAAGAGAAATAAGACTTGTGTCACAGCATAACAAACAAACCAGATTTGCAATTAAATAAAAAATTACTATAAAAATGCTTTTTTCTCACTTGACGAGGTCAGGGTAGAACTGCTTGTCCCAGGCGCTGTATAAAGAAGTGGTGAGGTACAGACGTTTTCCATCCAAGCTCAGCTGGAGCATCTGAGGGCCTCCCTGCACACGCTTTCCCTGATGAGGAAAGGAACGTTTTAACCTCCAACAAATGATGTGCTCTAATTGCTCTGTTTAGGTCTGCATGACCTAATGATTTGGAGTACAATAATCTGGGTCATTTGTCAACTCATTGGTTACCAACAGCTTTGGGCTGTTTTCCGCTACATAAAAGACTCACTCCAATGTTTATGCAGCGCTCACATGAAGCATACTTGGAAATAAAAATGGTACCTTGAGTATGCATGGGGCAGGCTGGCTATCTAGCTCTTTGTCCTCCAATACTTTCACTGGTCCATCTCTTAAAATGCTGCCCGCAAGGAAGACCTTAAAAATGATGTTAAATGTTAAAATAAATATTAAAATGATGATTGATTTGTCTTTGATGTGATTTTGGAAATGTTGACAGAGATGTCTTGATCCTGCTAATCTTACCTGACCAACCAAACGTGGATTCCTCCTGTCAGTGATGTCATACTGTCGAATGTCTCCATGCAGCCAGTTACTGAAGTACAGGAAGCGATCATCCAGTGAGATCAAGATATCCGTAATGAGACCTATGGCCAAAAAAACAAGAGTAAATTACTATTTATAATAAGAGAGTTATTACTATTATTTCAGACAATTTAAGTAGATTGGTGAACTGGGGCTCAGGAAAAATTTGAGAGAGAGAAACCTTTTTGAGAAAATGTATTTTTGCGATATATATATAAACAGTATTTTCTAAACATTTACTACATTTCATATTAGTTTCAATATTTATAACTAATTGATTATTCATTTTATTGTACTGACAGTCCTAGTTTGTAAAGTTGATCATATTTAAGGGGTTACTGATGTCAATTATTTTATACAATAGTATTTTATAATAATTATTAAAGATTAAAATAGGGATAAAATAACAAAAAACTTCAAACTTGACAAGAAAAAAAAACTGTTACATTTCTTAAAGCATTCACCTGGCATTTCAGGAAGAGCCCAACCTTCCACCTTTTTGCTTGGAATTTGGATGACTTTCTCTGCTGCCCAGTCCCCTTTCTGCAAAATAAAAGATCTGAATTTAAAAAAAAATGCATGCATCCCTTAAAAAAGGGATCTGCTTTTTATGTACTGGCCGGAGTCTTGTAGAAGCGGAAGACAGTGCTATGAAGCGCACAGCCCACAAATCCTTCAGCCGCAGCAGGGTCGTGCAGGAACCGTATCTCCAGAGGAATAGCACCCTCTTCCCCCAGATCCAGAGTCTGTATCCGTTTGTGTGTGGTCCAGTCCCACACATGGAGGCACCGTCCGTAATGACCTACAAACAGATCTGATCATCACTGCCAGTCGGCTACAACCACTCTCGAACTTTCTCTTGAATACACACATACCGGCTTCGACATCAGCAGGGTTGAAGCCGCATCCCACTGCTTTGGGCGCCCCCCACTCAGTGCTGATCATGACGTTGTGGCGAGGCTGGTACCAGAAGTCATAACCAAACGGTGTAGCTTCACCTGGCTGCTCCCAGTTGCCAATCACTTCAAAAGTCTCGCCATCCAACAACACAAAACCACCTTAAAACGACCACAAATTTTAGGCAAGCCTAAAATTTGAATTGAAAATACAGAGAGGTGAACACAGCATCTCACCCTTGCCGTTGCCACAGGGATCTCCAATGGTACTGATCATGATTTGGCCACTGCCTAAGCAGTGAGAAGTGTGAGGGTTGGCAAGGCCGCATTTCCAGAACAGATCTATGGGCTCGACTATCTGGAGGAAGAGAGAGATGAGAGATCAGAAGAATTCATGGTCTTGGCAAAAACTAAACATTCTTGAAGTCAACAGTCACATATTAAGTGGCGGTCAAACTTGATGTTAAGCATTATGTCGTAGATTTTAAAACACTTTATTTCATGCTTCTGGTTCTTTAAGGCTCTATGCTTTTTGGTAATTTTTTTTAAAGAAATTTAAATAAATACTGGGTAAACTATGGAGGCCTACACATGACCCAAAAAAAGTATCTCTGGAAAAGGATTTATTCAAGGGTATGAATGAGTACATAGACACGATTTACAAAATTATGGCACATATTAGTATGTGGCTACGATTTATTAAAATGAGAGAACAAATTATAATTTGGGGTATAGAACACGCATTTTAACCAAAAATATCGCTTTAGGCTTCTATTGTAGATCAAGATGGCATGAAAACATCCAAATATTTTGAATTCTCGGATTAATAACCCAGATGTTCACCCACAATGTTAACACCGTCGCAATGAGGGTATTCCTATACAGACAGGTTCTTACAGTATACAAAAAGCGTTTACTAAAATGAACCTTATGAAGCCTTGGGGCCCGTG
Source organism: Puntigrus tetrazona (assembly GCF_018831695.1). NCBI lineage: Eukaryota > Metazoa > Chordata > Actinopteri > Cypriniformes > Cyprinidae > Puntigrus > Puntigrus tetrazona. The sequence goes on along the minus strand of NC_056714.1, from coordinate 22,835,758 downwards.
GATCCGTCCCAACATCAACGACGTAGATACGGGAGGAGATCAGGGAAGGCAAAATGAGACGATTGCGCCTTTTAGAGGAATCATCATAACAACTGCTACAGGCATTCCAACCAGAATGATGCAGCTCATCCTTTAGATTAGGCATGGGCAGCCTGTGAATCACCTAGACCATTACATTACAAAAGAAATTATATTAAAGTAGGTGTTATACTAGAAAAATTAAATGAAAACGTGTTGCTGCAGGTAAGGCTTTTACCTTGCAAAAATTGGGAGATTGTGGATCGACATCAACAGTTGCAAGATAGTCAGGTTTCTGAATGTCTGTGTTGCGGTAAATGCATGGCAAGTAGACAATCTCTTCTCGATGCCCTATAGGAAAGCCTTTAAGTTCAGAGTCTAAATGCTGATTGATCTTTGTGCCTTATAATTTATTGATAAATTGCATAAAGGGTGTTACCATTTGTGTGCACAACATTAATGCACTAAATATTAAAAAAAACTTTAATAAGTTAAAAGTATTCAACAGTAAAAATTTACATTTTATTTATTTTTTTTAAGTAAGCACATTCAAAGACAAATTCAAAAGGAGACAGATGCATGTCAATCAGCTCCATAAATTGCAAATCAGTGTATCATGCACACAAGTTTAAGCACTGGTTCACTAAGCCTCAACTTCTGTCAACATGAATATGTAAGAGAAAACAGTGAGCAAACTAAAAGAAATTCAGAACAATGCCATGTTACAAGTAAGGAGGACCTCTGATGGTGGGGAGGAGGAGCTGCAGGAACATGTTATGCAATGATGGTAGAGCTCAGTGCTACTGACTTTTCAGATCAAAGGTCACTGATACCTTGCAAGTTGCAACTCTGTATTACCAAATCGTGTGTTAATATAAACTACCACTTCAAACAATATGCTGTCTTACTTTTTAAAGCAACTCACCCTTCATGGCATCCAACGGGGTTTTGTATCCCGGTCCACATCCCATACAGGTTGAAGCTGCAAGTAGAGAAAGAGCCTGTCACATCTCAAATGTTATTATGCGGGTTATATACAGCTGAGCAATTATCAGAGCATTATTATTAAGTGTGGAGGTTTTGATGAACTCTTGTGTGAGCCATAGAATTGTGTGTTCATTCTTAAAAGGCATTAATGATGAATTATTCCTAGATAACACTTTTCATTGCCCTGTAAATGTTTGAAAACAATACAAACACACAAACCAACTACAACAGATGGATAATATTCACAGTCTAAGAGGAGACAAGGAGTCTTGCCAAGGATTGTTCAACATCCTTCCCCTGATAGCTGGACATTGTTTATGGGTTACATGCAGGTCAGTCCCACTCATTGTCCAATAAAATGTGCATAATCAAAGCAATAAATTTATAAAAAAAAAAACTCTTAAATGCAGTGGCAGAGAGAGAGAGCCGGGGGTCATGTATGTCGCTTTTCATGTTCTATAAGTTACAGATGAAATGAGGAAGTCAGCCTTCCTGCAAGAAGAAAACAACACCAAACAAAGAAATGGAGACTAATAACTTGAGAGGCTGTGAACTGAAGAGAAACGACGATGAATATTGAGAACTGCTGGAGTGCGACGCACTTTTTGTGTGAATGAACTCAGCAGCTGATGTTTGCATCATATGCATCTGTCGAATAAATCATTTGAAACATAGATTTATGTCTCCTCTTCTATAAAAGAATGCGCATGGACTGCAGAAAATAATTAGTCCAACACACAATACTTTATTCCACACTGAAGCAACTGCGTATGCCGACGAAAATCGCTTATAAAGTGAAAATAAAGTGTGAGCAACAATCTAATCTAACAATCTAAACATCAAAAAGATGCACTAGATAGAAGATACTCACCCATTCTGCTGTTGTTGCTTCCTCAGGCGGAAACGCACTGACCCATAACTGCTGCTGACGTGCAGAAAGATTTTATATCGTTATAAACCACACCCAGGTATTGAACTGGAGAATAAGAAGAACACCTTATTTATGTTCGTAACCGGTTTGTCACCTGCTACCAGGAAATCACAAACAGGAAACACGCCCCCTTTCTACGGGTTTTTGCTCTTCTGGACAACTTTCTCTCGAAGGTAAAGTAGGCTACCTTGGTTTTCTTCAGATCTGAAGCCGCTGTACACATTTTCCACCATCACAGAAAACAAATCGCCAAACTGCTGCGTTAAAGATTAGATTTTTTCATCGCGTGTTTAATTATTAAATCTTACTACAGCTTTTCAGGAATATGGGCAATTCGGAACCTAATTCAAATTATGTTAATGTTCATATCAGTTCCTGAAGCTGAATTCAGCCAGCAAGGTGCAGAACTGTAATTACAATTGCAAAGCTTTTTTTTTTTTTTTGCAGCATGTTCAGGTTTAAAACATTTTAATTAAAAACTAGCTTACAAAAAACAGAATATGGGACTTATATTCTGAATTAATCAATGTTTGAAATGCCATTGCCACATCTTGATGTTTACATTTTAACAACCTATCATTTTAGTTTTCACAGTGGATGTACAGTAAATTTCCTAAAGTGGTTTAGCTCACCTATATATAAGTTTATTGTACGTTTTGTGGTGTTATAAAGTTATAAACGTTCGAAGAAATGCATCTAATCTGTTCTCTGTATCTATTCCTTGTTTCAAGGCAAAATAAGTCAGATACTATGAAATAAATATGTACAAATCAATAAATCATGCTCAGTGCTGCTGCTTCTGACTATCCTGTACGAATCACTATTACATAATGTTCAGGTGATGCGCATGCTCTACAGAGGGGAAAGTGCAAAACTTCAAGGTACACGTTTGTAGGAATTCAAGTGCAAATGTGGATCTCTGGTAGGCAGCCTTCTAGGAACTCTCCTGTCCACATTAAAACAACGCAGGGAAACAATGGGAAAAAGAGTGGGCTTTATTATTAACAAGTTTTATTATGTTATTAACATTTTTTCTACTGTACGTTAAATGCGAAAACTGAAGGAAATAATTGCAGTAAAAGCATGGTTGTTTTCAACAAATGACAATGAAAATTACATTAGAAAACATTCAGAAGCTACAATATTGCACGAATCCTCGTTACGGCTTTGGCGGTGTTAAGGCCCAATGTTAAATGTGACACATGTGGGATATTTCTCACTTATATGCATTTTTTAATGATGTTTTATTTCTTACAAAACACAATGTTTTTGATTAATTCATTGTTAATACATGAGGCATTATAATCAGCAATGGCATTTAAATACAAAGTAGCAAATATATCTGTTAAGTAATATGGTGCTTATGCAAGCAATATACTGTGCAAAAGCATGTTAGTTCACCAGTAAACTGTCAGTTAACACCCCAGGCAAGCTGCATGTTTGAGAGTTGAGAGAGCCGGGGGTCATGTATGTCGTTCTTCAGGTTCTATAAGTGTATATAATGTTCAGGTAATGCGCATGCTCTACAGAGGGTGGGAAAAAAATTCCAAAACTTCAAGGTACACGTTTGTAGGAATTCAAATGCAAATGTGGATCTCTGGTAGGCAGCCTTCTAGGAACTCTCCTGTCCACATTAAAACAACACAGGGAAACAATGGGAAAAAGAGTGGGCTTTATACACAAACTGAGTTTATTTACATTTTATTCATGAGGAATAGTCAAAAATGGCAAGTCACACACATAACATAATTTACCTCGAATTATTAAGTCCTCTTTACAGTTTCATCAAAACAACATACAAAAGACCCCAGTTATATGAACTCCCACTTACCTTCATAATCAGACTGTTTACATAAAGCCCCACTATTTAGTACATGTAAATTACACACAAAGGGATGCAGCGAATGGAGGTGAAATCAAAGTAAGCCTTTACAAACATGAAAGGGCACCAATAATGTGCTACAGAACATCTCTGAATTGAATGTCAATGAATGACACCTGGAGTGTAGTTACACCATCCTGTGGTTGCTACGGTAAATTCAGATGCTGAAATCAATACTGAATATACATACTGATCCCACTCCATTTACTGCTGCTGCTGCTGCAAAACAATGCTAAGACTCTCTCACTGTTTATTCGGTCTAGAAGTAGATAAATAACCAAAATGGAAGAACAAATCTGAGCCGCTGCCATCCAACATGCTGACCTTTAGAACAGCCATATAATATAATAACAGACTCTGTAAATCTATTGAAAAATAGTTGTATTGTTATTTAATGGCTGATCTAACTTTAAAAACGTAATGGTTATTAAGTTAAACTATTTTAAATAGCACTTATCCAAATATACTTTGAGTGATTTTTTTTTTTTCAAATTTATTTATTTTTTTATTTGATTATTTCTTTCTACTGCTACGTCTTGCCAAAGTTTGACGCAAACTTTGTGATACCCAACCTCCAGTCAGCCACACGGGCAGATGAGATTGACGTCACAAACTGTGAGAGTAGGAGTGTCATGTAAAGGCATTGCAGCTTTAGAGTGACTGAAACATTAGCAAAAATGCCGATTTACTTTCAGAGGATGTCAAATTGAAACGCAAATAATATCGGTCCATAAAGAAAAAAAATCCTAACACTGTGGGAGCCAATGGACCGTTTTATGCTAGTGACATCCTTCCCCTGATATCTGGACATTGTTTATGGGTTACATGCAGGTCAGTCCCACTCATTGTCCAATAAAATGTGCATAATCAAAGCAATAAATTTATAAAATTGGGTTTTGTTAAGAAATTGGAAACGCAACAAGTTTTATTATGTTATTAACATTTTTTCTACTGTTCGTTAAATGCGAAAACTGAAGGAAATAATTGCAGTAAAAGCATGGTTGTTTTCAACAAATGACAATGAAAATTACATTAGAAAACATTCAGAAGCTACAATATTGCACGAATCCTACGTTACCGGCTTTGACGGTGTTAAGGCCCAATGTTAAATGTGACACGTGGGATATTTCTCACTTATATGCATTTTTTAATGATGTTTTATTTCTTACAAAACACAATGTTTTTGATTAATTCATTATTAATACATGAGGCATTATAATCAGCAATGGCATTTAAATACAAAGTAGCAAATATATCTGTTAAGTAATATGGTGCTTATGCAAGCAATATACTGTGCAAAAGCATGTTAGTTTACCAGTAAACTGTCAGTTAACACCCCAGGCAAGCTGCATGTTTGAGAGTTGAGAGAGCCGGGGGTCATGTATGTCGTTCTTCAGGTTCTATAAGTGTATATAATGTTCAGGTAATGCGCATGCTCTACAGAGGGTGGGAAAAAAATTCCAAAACTTCAAGGTACACGTTTGTAGGAATTCAAATGCAAATGTGGATCTCTGGTAGGCAGCCTTCTAGGAACTCTCCTGTCCACATTAAAACAACGCAGGGAAACAATGGGAAAAAGAGTGGGCTTTATACACAAACTGAGTTTATTTACATTTTATTCATGAGGAATAGTCAAAAATGGCAAGTCACACACATAACATAATTTACCTCGAATTATTAAGTCCTCTTTACAGTTTCATCAAAACAACATACAAAAGACCCCAGTTATATGAACTCCCACTTACCTTCATAATCAGACTGTTTACATAAAGCCCCACTATTTAGTACATGTAAATTACACACAAAGGGGATGCAGCGAATGGAGGTGAAATCAAAGTAAGCCTTTACAAACATGAAAGGGCACCAATAATGTGCTACAGAACATCTCTGAATTGAATGTCAATGAATGACACCTGGAGTGTAGTTACACCATCCTGTGGTTGCTACGGTAAATTCAGATGCTGAAATCAATACTGAATATACATACTGATCCCACTCCATTTACTGCTGCTGCTGCTGCAAAAACAATGCTAAGACTCTCTCACTGTTTATTCGGTCTAGAAGTAGATAAATAACCAAAATGGAAGAACAAATCTGAGCCCGCTGCCATCCAACATGCTGACCTTTAGAACAGCCATATAATATAATAACAGACTCTGTAAATCTATTGAAAAATAGTTGTATTGTTATTTAATGGCTGATCTAACTTTAAAAACGTAATGGTTATTAAGTTAAACTATTTTAAATAGCACTTATCCAAATATACTTTGAGTGATTTTTTTTTTTTCAAATTTATTTATTTTTTTTATTTGATTATTTCTTTCTACTGCTACGTCTTGCCAAAGTTTGACGCAAACTTTGTGATACCCAACCTCCAGTCAGCCACACGGGCAGATGAGATTGACGTCACAAACTGTGAGAGTAGGAGTGTCATGTAAAGGCATTGCAGCTTTAGAGTGACTGAAACATTAGCAAAAATGCCGATTTACTTTCAGAGGATGTCAAATTGAAACGCAAATAATATCGGTCCATAAAGAAAAAAAATCCTAACACTGTGGGAGCCAATGGACCGTTTTATGCTAGTGAATTAAAAATAAAAATAATCATCAGTCATGCAATGTAATGTTTATCCTGTAAATCTACAGTATTTAGAATAAAAAAAATATTTTTACATTTCCACTCCACAACACAATAGGTTGTAAATTAAATAGCCATATTCACATTCAGCCTAAATAGGTTTGTCTGACTTCAGATCCTTCTGTTCAACTTCACAATGTCTCTGTAGATCAATTATCATCTGTTTGCCGAGTCAGTTTGACCAGATTCTGAGTGATCTTGATCAGAGTTGTGTGAAGGAGTCTCTGAATCAGGGGATGAATGCGACACATCTGTGGATTCACTTGCAATTTCCAAACATTCATCAGTTCTATCCTTCTGTTGTTCTGTGTTTTTTATTTCAACTGGCATTGCGCCTTCATCCTTTGTTTGACTGACTTCTTCATCCTCTGTCTCCTGTGTCAAATCAATTTTTTCGGTTACTTCGCTCACTTTTTCTACAGCGCATATGTCCATTGGCTCTTCCTCTTCCTCTTCTTCTGAGTCAAGATCTACAACTTCAGCTTCAAGTGTGGCCACCGACAGCTTATTTAACAGCTCCAAAGGTGAATCAGTTAAATCTGTATGTGCTTCCTGATCGGGAAGCAGGCGGGCCAAGCAGAAAGAGTGTTGAATGAATTCAGTTCTACCAGAGAAACAAGACATGGCCTCTTCCAACCACGATACAATAAGCTCCACCAGATCTTCACGCTGAACCCCAGATGCACCATTGATAGGTCGTTGTGCCCAACGAGCTAGAAGTAACCTTTGCAGCACAGGGCGTACACACATCTCTAGAGGTTGATGTCTGCCCGTACAGCCAGCTGGAACTATGGCAGGGGAGGTTTTGCTGTTACTGACTGAAGATATGATGCTCTCAGAGGTTTGGCTATGATGGCTATCCATAACCAGTAGGGCATTATTTTCATTTTGTGATTCGAGATGCTGCTTCCACACTTTGGTGGCCCAAATTTCTAGCTCTTCCGCTGTACTGTAACCTTCCTCTTTGGCCATAAGTAGAATTGAGTTTGGTGGGTTTCTGCTCAGCGTGTTTGTGCTTTGACTTGTGAAGAGCACTGCAGGTAGCATTGTACCATTTGCGAGCATTGAAAGGTAAATCTTTATGAAGGGCTTCCCAAACCCAGTAAACTGAAACGCAGTGTCTCGGTTTATTCTGGTATTCTCATTCAGCATTCTGAAGTCCACAAAAACAGAAAGCTGGTCCATAGCACCAAAGACACACTGTGGAATGTTGTTTGTCCTTATTTTGCTGTGCACTAACTCTATGTAGCGACGGCAGTTTTCCTCCATGGTGTTAGGGAGTTCCCGATCTACTGTAAAAGGGGTATCCAAGCCCAATTTGTGCAGCATCATGAAGCTCACGGCCCACTCGTATGAAATACGGAAAGAATTTATCTCATTGGTTTGGCTTTGGAGCTCTGAAGCTTTTTCAAATAGTTTTGCCTCACTGATAGGACGCTGCTGTTCTCGTTGAGTCAAAACCCACTCCACCAGACGATCAACGGCCTCTCCACAGCTTGTGCTGCTGCATTCATTTAATTGATTCTCTTTGTTTTGAAGCCAAGTCTTAATGATATGAGGTTTGGTGTCCATTTCTTTTGCTGCTTTCTGGACCCCAGAACACAGTGCAAGGAGCAGTATTCGACGCTGATGAATAGACAGAGTCTCCTCTCTGTTTTTCGCAGGTTGTGTAAGTGTATTGGTTACTGTTACTTCCACCTTCTGTCTAGCCTCTGTTTTACGTGGCACGTCTTCATCGCTTTCAGTCCTCTCAGAGTCCGAGTCAGTATCTTCATCTTCCAAAGGGGCCATTTCCTGGTCCACATCTTCATCTAGACCAGCATCAGTGTCACTTGAGTTTTTGTTGTCGGCTGTAGATCGTTTCAGGTCTCTTTCCAACATTTCAGTTCTGTATTTAAGTCCAGGCTCTGTGCCTTCCCTGGAAGGGAAATAGTGGGTCACTTTCCAGAATCTGTATAACATGAAAAATGTGGCAACTTAAGCAGTTTTTTGCACAATAGCTCCATATGCATTTCTTTCATACTTTTTACTTTAAAATGTAATAAATGTGCATGCCATAACTACCTCTGAAATTAAATGTTACATATTGTGTAACTAAATTATTTGTACAATTTTAAAATGTATCTACTGAAGGCTGCAGTTTTTTCAGATAGTTTTTTTTTTTTTTTAAATACGTACCTCTTGGTGTCAATGAATCCCACTTTTGGGTTACCTGAAGAGCACAAAATATATAATCAATTCTAACATCAGTTATAATAATTTACGACAATTAATATAAATTATGTGTTTGTTATATTTCATTTTAAATATTAATAATACAATGCATAAATCACATTCACAAACTAATGCATGCCAATTAAATTTTGTGCAACATTTGAACTCAGAATAAACATTCTGAAATACACTGATTAATATTTAGTATCAGTATTTGAATTTTATAACCTTGGAAATTAGGTGAGAAATCATGGAAATCCCAAAAGCAGCAAGAACGTTTGCACAGATTAACATGGCATGCTGTGCAGCCATATACACTCTCATGACGCATGTTTTTCAGGTTGCAAACTTTACATCTCCTTGTCCTGCGGGTAATTTTGGCTAATCGATGTCTGACCCCTTCTTGTGTGTCGAGATTTTCTTTTTTTACAATCTGGTGCTCAAGCATGCGATCGTGGACTTGGTTCTGGCGAGCAAATCTTGCCGCACACTTGGCCAGTTGGTACCCCAGACGTTTACGGTAGATGGCCTGGGAGAAATGTCCCCCCTGAAGCCACCCGGGTGGGTTGTCTTTTCGGGTCTCCCGTAGGACAATAAAAGAGTTGATGATGCTTAAGTTGACAAGGAACCAAAAGAGACGCCGCCAATTGGTGTCGAGAACCAGCCCGCCGAGTTGGTTGCACGTGAGGAGCTGATTACAGATGTCGACACCGCGCATGTTGTCCTGGAGCAGCTTGAAAGCCTTGGGTCTTTCAACAGCATAAAGCTCTCCTATCTTAGAAGGAGATCTTCTCCACACCACGTCCTGATGACCTGCATCCGCATTTGTTGAGAGACATACCAGCTGTTTGTTATCTTTCCATCTGGTGGCAAGAAGTGGGGTGAATTCATACTGTTGGAAATCTCCTTGATTGCTCAGTGGTGGTTCATCCCAAAACTCAATGGGCAAAATTGGACTTTGAGGGAGGACGGAACTGGAGCAGTATATTCCAACGTCATACAGCTCCCTCATGAGTGGCACAGACGCAAGTGAGCTGGACATAAAGATGTGGTGATGTTTACCCTCAAGGCCATCTATGAGTTGCGACACAACTGATTTTCCCAGGTCTTTGTGTTTCTCCTGATGCGTTAAGACCAGCAGTTTATGGCAATAGCCTGACTTTGAGTCACATAGTAGCCATATCATTGGCTGGTTATTTCTACTCTTTTCCTGAGCGATTCCCTTGTCATGGCTCGGCAGAAAAGCTTGATCGACTGTCAGACACTTGTTTGGCCTATAGGCCTCTAGCATGCTTGTCTGCAGGATGTTCAGCATGGGCTGAAAAAAGGACAACTTGTCAGCACTCTGGTTTTCCTTCTCCACAAGCATGCTGCTCATTCGAATGTGAGTGCCGATTTGCTTGAAACGTTTGACTGACATGGTCCTGTAAAAGAGCTCCCACGTTCTGGAGCCATAGCGTCCGTGATGATGGTCCCAGGACCAGTATAACTCTGGCTCCCCTAGGCCTTGAATTCCCATGAGGATAGAGAGACCAAAGAAGCCTTTGACTTCCTCTACAGACACAGGTTTCCAGGAAGGGTCCCCTTGCCCCAGAGAGCAGCAATAAGAGGCATAGCTATTGGTCTCAAAAATGATCTGCTCAAAAAGGATGTCAGGAAAAATAAGCTGGAAGTAGTCGAGGACATCGTTATTCCTTGTCATTATACGCTGCGGGCCACAACTGTCCATGAATTCTGGCACAGTTCCTTCCTCTTTGGGCACACTCCACTGCTTCATGGACAACCAGTCTGGCTGTGTCCCAACATCACTAGCTTCATCCCCTTGTGGACCCTCCACCTCCTCCTCAACCTGGCAGAACTCAATATCTGTCTCCAAACACTCTGTAGGGGAGGGGAGGGATTATAGGAACACAGAGTTAGTCTTCTCCTTGGAGTCTTTACCATCACCAATAATCCATTTCATAACACCATGCTCAATGTACATGTGGTTCTGATAGGTCAGTTAGCTTTTGAAAAAAAGATAACAATAAGCAGCTCAGAAGCAGCAGATAATTCCTCGATGGATAGTCCTTGAAGTTATTCATTTGTCATGTTTCTAAATTAATCCATTTAGGTTTTTTGTATTCCTTCTGATATTCTCCAGTTCAGGTGGTGTGCAGTAGGTTGTGTGTAAATACTCATTTACTCATCCAGAGTGCTCTCGCAAAGGCTTGCCAGTAAGTCCTGTAGAGTCACACCAAGGTCCATTTTGACAATGGACAAGCTTGAGCTCATACCCCACACCTGCGATTGTTGTTTATCACATTCTGTGGGCTATTACTCAAGACTGGCCACTTTGCATATGTTGTAGGTATATCTGTAATATCTGAGTGTAGCTAAGAATGCATGGGAAAAAAAAATTCCTCTATATTGTAGTTGTCGATCTACACAAATAATATTCAAGCTGTGAAAATACTGTTTGTAAAACAAATCTTAAGATGAACAGTTTGCACACAATGTTAAGACGCTCAGATATTAGAAATCTAGTGTTAAAGAGTTTGATCTCATAAAGATCTGAATTTGTAAGATCATAGTAGCAATGTATTTCAAGATACTATTAATTAATGTGTCTAAAGTATATTATTACTATAATCATGCAATTAATGACACATACAATAGAGTTGGGTGTCCTGTAACTACAGTAGTAAGAAAACAGAGAGAAAATCAAGCATGCAGGTAGGGAATCATGCATCAAGTTTTTAGTGACAGTAAAACACATATGCTTTATTTTTCTACTAGGTCGGAGAATACCCACCTTTACGAGTGAAGATACAATAGGAATGAGAAGGGAACTTAATGAGATGTTTGGCCATTAAGTTCCCTAGAGCAGTGGAGTATTCACAACCTGCACAGCTCAGCTTTACTCCACTACAAAAGAGCAACAAAACAGCTATAAGCAACAGTTTCAGACTTTATACAAAACATAACTCAAAACTCTTAATAATACATTACCTTGGTGGACCCTTTTTAGAAGTTTTTGGAACTCTTCCAGGAACATGATTACTGGAATTAATAAATTAACTGCAATCAATATATTGTCACACAGAGTATCTGCCATACAAAACCAAAACTAGCTAAACTTTAACCTCCAGTTTCGCTTACTTTATCATGTGGTTTGCATAAGCACGAGAACAGCAAGTGCTATAGAAGCAGAGTGAGCAGTGAACATAAGTAGGGTAGTGATTCGCAAAGTCTGGGATGTCAAAAGTGCACTCCACACATTTATGTCTGCCCAGCAGTGCCCTGGAGAGAGAAAGACCAAAAGAGCATGTTTCAAATTTCTGATTTCCAAGTGAAATAGATCCACAGATCTGTAAAAACGCAGCATGAGCTTACCTCTGCTCTTGGAACCTGGACAAGAAGTCAAACATCTTGCTGACCTGTTTCTTCCCAGGTCCATGTCTTTGTGATTGCTGGTCACCACTACAAGTTTGTGTACTGCTATTACTATTTTTCTGAATGCTAGCGGATGATTTTGAAGATGCCTGACCTGGTGACTTCTTAAGCCCAACATATGCCCTAATGGTCACCTGGAAATAAGATGACATAAAACATTTCACAAAATACATTATTGCACCCATTTTCAACTTGTTTTCAAACAAACAAACAAATATATTTTACTTTTGTCCCAGGCTGGAGTCCTTCTAATTCACAAGGTTTTCGGAAGGTCCTGTGGTGATTGATTTTATGCTCAACTTTGTCTTTTGTGAACAGGAACTGAAGACGGCATTTGTTACAGTGGTAAACTGTTGACTTCTGTAGAAAACAAAAAAGTTGCATAAAAGGTTCAAAATATCTGTTAATGCCTGTTGGATCAATCAGTAACAACACAGGATCTGTTTTGTTTTTCGTTCTCGAGATATTAAAGCAATGCATTGATCTGGACCCCTTCAAACGACTATATCACTGCCAGGAAAACAAACACAGCAAAAAGAATGTGCAGAATATTTGTTTGCATTCCATTTTAATTTATCTTTCATGATCTTGTAGTATAATTTATGCTCACCTGGTGACGATTATAGTGCTGCTGGTAACTGGTGGAATGCTTGAAAACCTTAAGGCAGTACTGGCACAGGAGGTGGCGGGTATCCTCATGCCAAGTACGAAAGTGGTTAAACACATCCGAGTAGAAGGAGGAGCGGTATTCACACACCTGAAAGTGACAAGGCATTACAGACACTACTAGTATTATATGCGACATTTCCGCTGCGTAGCTGAATAGTAAGGAACGGTATCAGTTATATTTTCACTCAAGTTTTGTTCTGCACAGCGACACAATTATCGGCCTGGAATTCTGTGGTGGAAGAATATGTATTGACGTCACCATGCAGGATTTGTCACTTGTTTGAATATTTGATTAAGGTACATTAAAATTTCTGATCATTCTGCTTAACATGGTCATAATTTACATTTCATACCATATGTAAACACCAGTGATACCAAGGCATGACATAGTGCATCTGTATAATGAGCACCACAGTGGATAATGTAACCATATCTGTACTGGCTGAGCTGGATCGGTATGGAATGAGGTTTGGCACGACGATGGAAAAGCAGCTATGAATGGAGACTGGTAATAAGGTTCATGCAGACAATATTGTCTCAACTTACCTGGCACACATAAGGCATCTCTCCAGGTTTGTGCGTGTTCTTCATGTGCTGCAGGAACACTGGCTCACTCTCAAAGGACCACTCACATATTTTACACTTGGCTGAACAGAAAAGAGTGACAAGCACTAAATTAAATTGAACTTACAGCAGTTTACGGTCACTGTAGGAAACCAATTTAAAGCAAACATGGAACATCTGTCAGTCAACAGAAATTAATCATTTACTGTCACTCTCGACAACATGCAACATCCGAATAGAACATGTACTAAAGATACATTATGTGCCACTAAAAGCCCTATGAAAAAAAAAAACTATTTTTGTGTTTGTGTTTTGGAGTAATCCTTCATATATAAATTTAGTCAAATAAACTAGTGCACATAGCAAGAGTATGTGGTCGGTTACAGAAGCTATCTGTATAGGCTCCTACTGGTTCCTAAAAAAATACTGTGCAATTTACATTTTTTGGGACAAAGAGTGGATTGATGAACAATCTCTAGAAAGCTAAATGTTTAACTTTATCTATGGTGGTATGATCTGATTCTCTAATAATAATAATAATAATAATAATAATATATATATATATATATATATATATATATATATATATATATATATATATATATATATATATATATATATATATATATATATATATATACACACACACACACACACACACACTATACTAATGTAAAATCCAATGATTTGAGAAGAGTTGTATAAGAATATATTTTGATTAAATAGCGATAGCCTGGATTACAGTATGCCACACCTCATTTCCATGTTTAACTGAAAAAATATATGGATTAAATAGTACACATCTTTGCGTAATTCTGGGTAACAAACACAATTGTGTCTGTAAACTACTATACAAAAGTGTGAAGTCAGTAGGAATTTGTGGAAAAACTTTAAAAACCCTTACAGACTCCTAATATGAAAGAAAAAAACTGGAAAAAGTTCTTACTAGATGACTCAATAGCAGTGTGGACGCTCTCCAGGTGACACTGAAGACGAAATGGTGTGGGAAAGCGGCGGAAACAGTGCTGACAGGATGTGTGTGTGTCCATCTCTCCATTTTGCTGCTCCAACTCAACATGGTATTTCATATGATTCATAAGTCTGCAAGAAGAACAAACACTTAATAACTGCAACATTGTAGAATAAATCATATCTGCTGGAATTAGACGTATATACCAATAATTCCCATCGTAACTCTGTCTGTCAACATACCTAATATTATTCTTCAGTCTCTTGTTACAGGTGAGGCATTTAAACGATAATGGTTCTTTTGAGTTGTCCATTGGTACATAGACTCGATTGCCTTCAAATGTGCCATAGTAGAAATCATCTACCAGCATGACAAGTCTATTCTGACCATCTCCGACCTTTGAAGGTGGGCTATCCACTTTGATACTGGGCAAAGCAGAGAGGCTTTTAGGCGGTGTAGCTTGGGTGCTCACAGCAGTGGCAGCACTACTCGTGTCAGTCTGGGCGAGATCTGGGCAGCAGAACTAAACGGGGATGGGTGAATGAGATTAATTGACAAAACACACACACACACACATATATATACATATATATATATAAATAAATATCTTCAGAAAGTGTATACTTACACACATATGACTCCGTAGAGCCTCGATCATTTTGAACTGAGCTCCACAACGGGGACACAAATGAGTAGTTGTTGATGCTGTTGTATGCGTAATAGGGATTGCTACCAAAAAAAATACAAAATGGTCAGTGCGGCTCTACTGTAATGTGAAACAGTCATAGTAGCTATCGCAGGTGCAGAACAACTTACTTTGGACAACATTTTGTGTCATGACAGGTACAGCAGAGGAAACTATAGGGCCGTTGTTTGTCTTTTGATTGCTCATGACAACAAATGTCTGTGCCTGAGCCCCACCAGGAAGGTTCACTGATTTCACAAGGCTCATTATATTCTGCATGTCCAAGGGTCCATTTCCTGGCTTTATTGTTACTGTAAATAGAAATGTATGACTGAATATTGCACTTCTTGATGCTGACTGGTCAGTCTAGTGACCAAGCTTTGACAAATACATGATGCAGTTTAAATAATTTTATCTTGTGAATATTAAATATTTAAACAATTTTTTTTAAAATGCAATTTTAAATCATAATCATAATTAACTACAAACCACTGTATAAAATAATTAATAAAAATACAAAGATTTCTGGAATAATTAAGAAAACTGCTCAACAGGAAAATCTTACAGATTTTAGTCGTGGTTCGTGCTGCGGAGGGCTGGGTAATTGTTGTAGATGACATGGCGGGCAGAGAATTGGCTGCAGGAGGGGCCATTGCTGTTGTGGTACGAATGGTGAGAGTAGCTGGTATCTGCATGGTGCTAAAAGTGCTGGGTGTTTGTGCCCTGTTTGCAACGGGAGCTCCAGTCCTTATTTGAGCTGGCTGGGTAATTATTTGGGTTGCTCCAACAGCTGGTTTAAAAATTTGTGTGCCAGGTGCTGAAATACACAAAGAAATTATGGTTAATAAGCAACCACAAAAAACAAAAAAAAAGCCCAGATATACTTCAATCGAAAACAAAGAACGAACTTAAATGACAATTTCGAACAAAAATTAGGTTTGTTTTGGCAGTTCGAATCGGGTCAACAAAGCGGATGTTTCGGGGGGGTTTGCTTTAGCTCGTAAACACTTTTGAGCTGCCGTTGGTCTGAGGCAGTTATGCAAACGGTGGGTGTGATCTGAAACTCCATCTTCTTTGATGTGGGATTTTTTCTTCCTGGTTCATTTCTCATTCAGTCGAGGTCAGGCAAGGGAGCAATATCTCCAATTTATATAACTGAGCTGCCACATATATATTAACAACTGTACGATTGCTTGCGGAGAGACTTAAAAAAATTAATGGAACGCAATTAATTTCTACAAAGAATTTACAGCAAAGCGTGTGACAACAACCCGGAGTCGTGCAAAAAGCCACGTAGAGAGAAAAAAAGAAGAAGAAAAGTGTCTTAAAAAAATGAAAGGAAAGGTAGCAAGCAAATAGTTGTCATTCTTCTTCTTTCAGCCTCGTTTCTTCTTTCTACTTGTTAGCATCGTGTCATGTTTACGTTAATCTACAGCCCGTCTCCAGCAGCGAAGGGGTGTCAGAATTTTCCATGTATACCGCCGTTCAGCCTTTTCGAACTTCTTTTCGCCGTCAAACAAAAGAAAGAACTTCTTTAGGAACTTCTTTAGTTTGTTTGAAGTATATCGGGCCTTTAGGAGCACATCAACATACCTTGCACTAGTGTAATGGGTCGAACAGTCTGGCCCTGTTGGACATTCAGTACTAAACTCATCGGGCTCTGGCCAGGCTGGACAGGGTGGATATTCTGAACAGGAAGACCCTAAATCATACACAATAAGAAACATTGATTAGTAAAAGAAAAGTTGAAATAATATTAAAGCAATACACAGGGATCTATGAGGTGAGATGGCAGCACCTGTGTGGTGAAGTAAATGGGCTGGCTGTTCGCAGCATTGGCAATCTGAGTTGTTCCAGGCAGAAGAACCTGTGACAGAGCCACGGTCCCGAGCCCTCCTCCTCCCGGGGCCAAGATGACCTGCTGCCCTTGCACTGCTTTAGGAATATCCGCTGGGACAGCAGCAGGAACTACACGTTGTGTCACTAAAAGAATAATCGATCCGATTAAGAAAATTTGTGCTTCTAGTAGGCGACATTGTAAACAGTGGGAACTTACAAAACACTAAATATACAATAGCCAGCATTTTAAGTAGATTTGTTTTAAGACAAGAATGCATTTTGGTTTTACTAACACAAATTAAATGTTTATTACACGTTTTGCCATTTTAAAGTTGAACAGCCCCACTCCTAGTTCACTTTCATGAAATGAAAAACAGCAGACAATACATTATTCATTATTTGTTCGTGTTTAACAAAATAGAGAATGCTGTATGGGTTTAGAACAGCATTCCTCCAACAGGTAAAATAAGTGATAATCACTCAACAATGCTGTAGGAAACAAATGCTCACATGTATTTGTGATCAGCGGAACTGTGTTTGCTGTATTTACTACAGGCGGTAGGTTTGGGATCACCACGGTTTTAGGCTCAGCTGGATTATCAACCTTTGAGGCAGGAGTTGAAGACGCTAAACAGCGTAGAAGAATAGGTTTTTGTTTAGCATAATAACATTCATTTAAAACAATATCATTAAAAGAATCAGAAAATATTGCTTTGTTACATGAAGTATTTACATGCGTGTAAATAAACATACATTTAACTATAAAAGGTTAAAGAAAAATCTATAATAATAATAATTACACACCAGTGGGAGTAATGCTTTCAGCATCTCCCCCTGAATCATCCATTGAATTTTGCTGTTGCCATGGTTCCAGCTCCTCCTCCTCACACTCCATAAACAAATCCGCATCCATGTTTCTGAAATATACAATGTTTGTTGAGCTAAATATTTTAACGGGGAACATGTGAAACAGCAAACGTGCCTTTACGTTTAGGCCAAGATGAAAAAAATACAATAATGCTATCACTGCCGATGGCATTTAACGAAATAAGGCAGGGAAATGTAGGGTTTGGTTTTATTTTGGACAGGTGACTGACATGTTTAAAATAAAGACCTCCACAATATTCACCAGGCTCTGACAGCATTCAGCTGCGACCGGTTTCAACGTCAAAACAGGCGTTTACACAACCACCTCATCCTGCAAATTACACAAATCAATAAACGAGTGAGTAAACCACATTTGGTATTTACACGCATTTGTAGAAAAATGTAAAATATGTGCTGCATTAGAATGGGTTTGATGGCCGGCGCTCCACCGTATCACTTCAGAAAAGCCTTCAAATACAATGTTAGAAGTACGCGCAATGTGGTTTCGTCCAACTGAACGGGGCTAAGAGAAAAGTAGTTCCTGTACCATTGCATCCAGTGCGTGAGACTGGATGATTTGATAGACCTAAACTAACGCATAAGCCTTAGGTTCATGTGCTGTAGCGATAAATGAGCTTGGAAACCCTAAGTGGGTCGGAACGAGAGCCAGCTCGACGTTTGCTACGAATACTCGGTCACAAATTATGCAGCAACCCCCTCGCGCGGCACCAACCGAGTGCGCACTCCGCATACTGTCCTCTGCGCACATAATAAACCACGATCACCTAACGCGTGAATTAAAGCGCGAACACACGAGATATGGTCAAATTGATAAATAATACTTACCGGAATATAGCCTATGTGTAAATATGCTCAATGTGATATATTGAAAAGAACACAAAGCCTGCCGGTACGTCACAGACGAGACGAATAAGTGCGCTAAATGGGCAGAGGTTCTGCTCTTTCCGTGTCAGCGATTGGTTGATGCACGCAGAACGCCACTTCCTGTTTTATATTCCGAGCTCCGATTGGCTGTAATCTCTGAAATAAGGAGGAGTGGTTACTGGAACAAGAAAATGGCTTCCTTCCTTGAAACGACAACATTTTACACTGTTTAACCAACTGCTGGTGTAATAGTGGAAAGCAGATAATGTTGGTATTTTATTCAACACTTTGCTAGTGTTTTGCAGTTAATCTGTCAAGACCATCATAAATTGGTCTTTTTGAACAGAAATTTTGATGTTCAATTATTTAACACTGGAAATATCTTCTATATGAAAATCCTGGCCAAGAATTATAATATACACGCTCCTTACATGCACAAAGCGCTGATAAGTAGGTTAGAAAACAAAAGCTTGCACTCATATTCTATTTTCTCATCACTGCAACCGAATGATTTTAAGGACATTCTGTTACATTGATGGTTCTCGAATGTGCTTTCTTCCCAGTGTGGACAGAACATCACATTTCAGTGTTTAATGCGCTACTTGTTCGGACTCACTGCGCCGTCGTTACTGTATACAGAGCAAAATATTGAACACGACCAGTCAGGTTCGAATCACGAACAAACGAATCTAATGAATAGGTTCTTTTTTTATTGAATCAATATCCCATCCTACGAGTACCGAACAAATGACTCTTCTGAACCGACTCTTTATAGTGACTCAAAATCATTAAAGGAGCCAGAAGGACCAGTTATCGTCTGGTTCGTGGGACCTAAATCAGTGCAGTTGAAAGCTTCTTCATACGGCGCAATTTAAAACAAACATTCAGTTTTTTTTTTTAAATCAAATACATTTTTTAGTTTGTTTAATAATTTAAAGTTAATATTTACTGTGCTCTTTTGACGCCTCTAAAAATGTGAAACCCCATTACAAAGTAAACACCTTTTGCCAAAACGTTATTATTATGATTATTATTTTAGGCCAAATGTATACATTTTCTCATCTGTAATACACGTAATAAAAATCACACATCGCTGTAAATGCAACAACGTAACTGAAATCGCAAAGATAACTAAATGATAACAATTTTTTTACATTTTGCATCCCACTTGAGGGCGTATGCGCACGTGCCATTTCCTTGTTCATGTGCCTTGTATTATTTGCGTCAACATACCCACGGTGTATTATTCTCATTTTCATAACATATTGTACACTTTTCTCCGAATGAAAAAAAATCAACCATTTGACTACTAATATTCGTGAAAGAAACTTATGTTCTCTTGTGATTCTGAGATAAACGCCGTTTCAAAACATGAAGAAATCCGCCGTTCTAAATGTTTATGAGGCGCACGTAATAAGCCATTTGGCGAAGCATTCAGGTACTAAGCTGTAGTTTAAGTTGCTTAAGCCCTATATATAGCGTTCTGCAAAGAGAGGACACAATGTGTCATTCTTGATTTTGTAGACATTCAAGGGAGATGGATCAAGTCACTACATATCGACTGTATTATGGCGCTTTCATCGGGCTGGCGGCAATCAGTAAGTTACGTATTGTTCGAATCTTTAGAACCTTTATTTCATAACATAAAAGGTGTTTAAAGCAATGGTCGATTAAATACACGAATGCTACAATTTAGCAATAAAGCATTTAAAAATGCATGTATAATTACAAATAACGTTAAATGCTGTTCTTAGGAACGTTCTATCAATCAAAGAATCCTGAAATGTTTCACCGTTTGTAAAAATTTAGCACCAAATCAAGATATTAGAATGATTCCTGAAGGATTATGTGACACTGAAAACTGGAAGAGTGATGCTGAAAATATTTCGCAATTTTACCATATTTCGTATTATTTTGCAGCCATTGTGAAGCCCAAACCTTTCAACAGTTTGTGTGTGTGTGAATGTAGGCTACACATGAGCCTATAGGACACTACTACCAGTTAAATAATAGTATGTGCTTTAAAATCTTTCAAGCACTGTGTGTGTAGCCTTAGTTCCATTCTTCCTTACAGCAGGCTTCATGCTGCTACGAAAATGGATAGCTGGTGGTGTCTGCAAAAGTCGTGCTCGTCTGGATGGAAAGACTGTCGTGATTACTGGTGCTAACACTGGGATTGGCATGGAAACTGCAAAAGATATGGCTCGTAGAGGTATGGCATATTATCGCAAACCCAATCTTTTAACTCTCTTTTAACTCTGAAATGTGAATGTGTGTGTATTTAGGGGCTCGGGTAGTGATGGCTTGCCGGGACCTAACTCGTGCTGAGAATGCTGCGGACTGTATTAGACGCTCCACAGGAAACGGCAATGTAGTCACCAGACACTTAAATCTGGCCTCTCTCTACTCTATCCGAGAATTTGCCAAAGAGTTCATAGCAACAGAAGAACGACTGGATATACTTATAAACAATGCAGGTCAGTAATTTTAAGAGTGAATAATTTGACTCTTAAAAGCAAGGGGTATAGAGAGACAAATCTTAAAGTGCCTTTTTTCTGACAGGTGTTATGATGTGTCCAAAGTGGATCACAGAGGATGGCTTTGAGACACAGCTGGGTGTCAATCATTTGGGACACTTTCTTCTGACCAATCTACTGTTAGGAATGCTAAAGAGATCCTCCCCCAGCCGTGTAGTTAACGTGTCCAGTATTGCACATGTTGGTGGTAATATATTTTGATTAAAAATATAGAAATACTCAGAATGCTAAGAGTTAAGAATGTTAAGATAAGAATTTTTTTTTTTTAAACGAGACTATATTATTTCTATGCTTATATTTGTGGAAAACACTTTTCAGAATTTTGGGGTCTGTATTTTTAATGCATTTATTTGATACAAAAAATTTTATAAATATGTATTCCATTTTTTTCACTACAAATACAAATATAAAAATAATAATTATTATATTATTCTTTTTATTTATTTATTATTAGTAGTATTTTTATGAAAACAGTGATGCATTTTTTCAGGATATTATCTTGAATAAAAAGCTAAATTTAGTGAGTATTAATATATATATATATATATATATATATATATATATATATATATATATATATATATATATATATATATATCCATATTTGTCACTGTTTTCCAACAGGAAAGATTGAATTTGATGACATGTTCTTTGACAAAATGCCTTACAGTCCTTTGCTCAGCTATAAACAAAGTAAGCTGGCCAATGTGCTTTTCTCTAGAGAGCTTGCACGAAGATCGAAAGGTAAGATATACTGCAGTTTTTAGTATAGCAAACAATTTGCAAGCTAACTGACAAAGCTTATTTGTTTATTTCAAGCAACAAGTAAAAAACATTATATGTTTTCCGACTTGGTTGGTTTTGTAACATACTATGTCAATGGCCATGTATAATCTAGCTCATATACAAATAAAGCAATTGCACGAATACTTTCCTGTTTTATATTTCAATGTATGCTTCCATCCTTAGGTACAGGAGTCTCCTCGTTCTGCCTGCATCCAGGAGTGATTCGAACAGAGCTGGTAAGGCATATTCTTGTACGGTACCCGGTGCTGAAGATTATACTGTCTCTGCCCTGTATTCTGCTGATGAAAACTCCCTGGCAAGGCGCACAGACCTCTATCTACTGCGCCGTCACTGACGGCTTAGAGAGCAAGTCTGGCTGCTACTTCAGGTAAATGCAATCATTTGCCACTTTATCAGTCATTTGTGAACTCAGAATGTTGCGCGTGTATGTGTTCATGCAGTGATTGTGCCGAAAAAGACCCTGCGCCGGAAGGAAAAGATGATGAAGCGGCAAGAAGGTTGTGGGAGGAAAGCGCTCGGCTGGTTGGACTGAACGTCCCCCACTGATACATCATACTACCACCTCCAACAATCTTACCAATGAGGTGGCCACAGATGTGAAGTCACGACAGAAAAAGTGTCAAGGCAAATTACACAGTTTGCGTCAGAAGATGTATTTTTTTGTATTCTTGGAAAAGTATAATCAAGAAAAAGTGAAGAGAATATAGCCGCCTCGCTGGGCTTTCAAAGAAACTGATCACATGTCAGATATATTAAACGCTGACAGATTTAGGGAAAGAGCAAAAAAGCATGTAGTGGTTTGTTTGTTAACCATCCAGCAATGAATTGATTTCAAGGATGAATTCCTGATGATGTAATTATGCCCATTCTAGTACATTTTACATCGTGCCTATATCTTATTAAAAAACAAGAGCTGTAGTGTGTCCAGTATGTGCATACATATAAAGTGTGTAGATTGTATTTATTATGTCTATATAGCTGAACCACTAGATGGCGGTGAAGATGTGCTTTTGAAAGCACTTGCCATGCTATGCATTCCCACTACCTAGATTACGAAACTGTTTCTCTCCACAATGGAGCACTGCAGATCAATTGAAAGAAAATATATGATGTGATGGAAAGAAGCAGAGACTGAATCACATGACCGCCTTGTGATGTGGTTGTACATATGCAGTTATGTAACAGTCACTCTACGATCAATATAAAACTGTCCCTCTTGTATTTGCCTTTGATTGGATTTTGCTTTTTTTCATTTTTATTGACTTCAACAATGTCAGTGCTCACTAAAGTTCATAAATTCTATTTGAGAGCTGTTTGATTATTTAGTTGTTTTTTTTTTTTTAAACATTGTAGCCATATCATAGATATTCATTTTTCATTTATATTCTTTTATCGCTATGATTTCACAGTTTGTTAAAAATCTTTACACACTACTGTTCAGTTCAGTTAAGTAGTTTGGACACATTATGTTTTTTATTAAAAGGAAAGTAAAGTCGAATTAAAACCTTTATTCAGAAAGGATGCAGTAAAAGTGACATTAATATCATTCTAAAGAAAAAGTTTCAACGTTGATAATGATAAGCACTTATTCTGAAGGATAGCGTGATGCCGAAAAGTGTAATGACTGCTGAAAATTTTGCTTTGCCATTACAGAAATAAATTAATTTTAAAGATATATTCAAATAGTTAATAGTTATTTTAATTTGTATTAATATTTCGCAATGTTAGCTAACAGATTTGTAAATAATCGTCTGATTAAGACTGAAACATTTAGCGAAATCATGCTAGCGGACAACAAAACTCTGTCCCTGAGTTTGCTTCGGGGAATTATTTGTGTGTGAAATTGGCTTCCAAACAACCGAGTCATTTTGTTGAATTCATTTCTTTGTATGCCCATTACTGGTAATAAGTGACTGGTAATGATGTGTCGTGTCGCACGTAGCAGGCACGGGACAAAGATTTCACTTAAACACGATTAGTCAAAAAAAGTGATTAATCACTTCTAAGGCATGACAATGAGCAACACCCTCAGCCATGTCTGAGTGCTTTTGCAACAGAGAATAAAGAAGAAATCGAATTAGAAACACATCGCTGGGCCAATCAAACCATCCACCCTCAGAGCAGCGTTAGCACATCATCTATGATCGACAAGGAGCGTAATTCGCTAAGATCATCGTATCCAGCAACGTAACGCTGGTGGAGAGCCGAAGCCAATCAGCGAGCGCTGCACGCGTGTGGGTCCTGTGGGCAATGTCCGGCGCCTGCCTGTCTCCACTGGCCTCATACGAGAGGAAGAGCATTAATGGAGGTGCGCCGTTTCTCACGTACGTTATTATAAAGTTAAAGTCATATTTGCAAAATAACTCTGTTTCACAAATCAAATAAATTTGCATTTTCTTGAATCGCCACAATGTGCTGATATGATCAGCGAATGAAGCACAACGTAACATTTGAGCAGGTTGCTCTGAGTATAATTTACATTGTAGCCAATATGGATTCTGCATTCAAATGTGTGGTTTGACGTTGACCTTATTTTTTAATGCTGTTATACTTTATAGAAGATTATGTCCACCATGGAATAAAAATCTAGAAATGTAATTGCTTTTTTTTTTTTTTTTTTGGATACAATTCTGACTTTTATTAGAATTACTCTTTTTAATATCTTGAAATTCAAACTTTTTTACTCTCTGGATTCTGGATAAAAAAAAACAAAAACAAATTGTACACCCGACCTGACAGTACAGAAGAGAATTAGGGCCAAGCAATAATAAAAAACTAAAACCATTTCATCATATAAGAAATAAATACTCAGAATTATGGGCAAAAAAAAATCTGAATTAAAAGATGCAAACTCAGAATGTTGGGGAAAATTCTGAATTATTATGGAAAAAAAACCCTTATAACTGCTGAATGTAACCTACATTTAAGAGAAAAAAAATCAGAATTGCAATATATAAACTACAAAAAGTTAGAATCAAAGTCACAATCACAGAATGTAAACGTTAAAATCATAAATCTTATGTGATAGTTGTACAAAATATTTGTTAGAAAAAAGTAAAATAACTTTTCCGTTTTTATTCCGTAATGAAAATAATCGTTTATAATACTAGTCAGCGAAAATTACATTTATGACTGTCTTTTTTTATAGTGCACTTCATTAACAATACAGACATGAGCAAGTCTATAAGTCGGAATTGTTGTGTTCTTATAAAACGACGTCATCGTGGCCATCTCTTTTTGTTTTGCCCCAGGGGTTAATGCTGTGCACAACCCCCTATCCATTATGCCTTGATGAGGCTTTTGGGAGGGTTTGTGGGAAACGGGAGGGCCGTAGTAGAACCTCAATGGAGACCAGTTGAGCTCTGAAAGGATCATAAAAGCTTCATGTTCCTGAGTCCCAAAGTGGCTGGCTCCAAGAGCCGAGGGGTCACAACAACTGCTGACCCGTTCTGTTGACTCGACTGTTAGGGGCCCCATTAAAGTCAGCCCTTCACTGGCTCTGAGGGAATTTGATTCAGCTTAACTGCTGTGTTTTTCTGGCCAACTTAGTGCTGGAATGCTGCAGACCCGATAATAATTGTACATGGAGAGGTCTTTCATTCGAAAGAATGGACTAGTGTACAGGACTCCGTTCCGGGAAAGCCGCTCTGATTTGCACCGCCTTAGGGGTCATCGTCGGTCTTTCTGTTATTTATGAGTTTCCCTGTACACACACACACACACACACACACACCTACCTCTAAAGCTATCTGAACCATAGGGTGCTTCTACAAAGGGAACTACTAATAATAATAGCCTAGGGACACAGAGAGGGAATATCTCATTCTATTACTCACAAAGGAACTGTTTTTTTATCTCGGGAGATAATCAGTTCGCCGAGAACCGCCATGCATAACGGTCCACTGAAACCTGAGAGCTCATCTTCCTGATCTTGGATTCGAACCACGGTAAACATGCCGCGACCGGGAGGGAAGGTGGAGGGCATGTCGGGGCGGTGGGCCGGGGGCAAGAACAGGTGAGGGAGAGTGATATCCGAGAAGGATAACCAGCGTCTATCACCAACAGCTGATGGGACAGCACTGTCATCCACCGGCTGCTTACTCAGCACGACACCCCCTGCAAATACACCTGCTTAGGGATTTTTAAGATCTGTGCTGATACAAATGTGCGCGTTTGGACTTGTTTGTCAGGGCCAAAATGACCTCACAAAATGTCCTCGGATTCTCCAACAACAAGACCCGACATTTAAAGTAATATGCGG
This sequence comes from Puntigrus tetrazona, assembly GCF_018831695.1. Taxonomy (NCBI): domain Eukaryota; kingdom Metazoa; phylum Chordata; class Actinopteri; order Cypriniformes; family Cyprinidae; genus Puntigrus; species Puntigrus tetrazona. Next base: position 22,809,570 of record NC_056714.1, on the reverse strand, counting down.
CATTTCATTAAAGGAATAGTTCACCCAAAAATTCTGTCTTTAATTACTTAACCTCATGCTGAATGCTGTGTATATAAAATGAATGCTAAACTAAACTAAAAATGAGTAATGCCCTAAAAAGTAATAGTTCTATTATTTCTATATTTTATTATTTCTATATTAGTTCTATATTTTCTTCAGAGTTATGATCAATAAAAAATAGCTAAGTAAATTCAAATAAAATAATTACATTACAAAATATAACATGAGCCAATGTGAGTAGAAAAAAACGTTTAAGTCAAAAGTTATCACCAACATGCTTGGCTGTGTGTTTGCATGTATTACCGATTAAATTGTCACACAATATGATCAAATATTTGCGGTCCAGTTATATTATGCTTATCAGGGTTATGTTCATTACCAAATTAAATATATGCTGAATATATAACTAAAAAAAACACAGGTGTAAAAACATACATCATTTTATTTCAAGTTTCCATGTCACCATTTCCCATTTTCTTTTAGTTTAATCTGTAGTAGTAAAATAGATTTAAAAAATTAATAAATAAAAATGCAAAATCTAAAAAACAAATATAACAGTATATCAGTGATATTAAAATGGCACTGACTGATCTAAGTTTATAATACAAAAATAAACAAATAAAAAAAAGCTGAGAGGTATTTTCTCGAACATCCTTCCTCCTTGCTGTTCTTTGTGAAGGATAGGTTACACAGAACAAGAGCGTAATCATACCCAGCACCCCAGGAGCTTCTCGCATGCCCTGAATCTACGGTGGTCTGATGGGAGTTTAAGCCGGGCTCTTTAGAGGAAGGCGGCGGATCAGGGCTGCTGTGTAATTAACGCTGATCTCTGACGGAAGCTTGCAGCTGCTTGGGTACAGTAATCACTACAGGCTGCCTTGTGCTATACAGACACATGTGGGCAGGCTCACAAATACAGTAAGAGCGCTATAGAAACAGCTGGCAGCACGCTTTTACAAATGCAGGTCAGTATGCCTCGACAAACACACAAGGATCCACGGTGTTGTGCTTTTCAACTTCGAGACCTTTCTTGACGAAACTTACTGATGTTCTGTCTAGAAAAGACAGCCGGTAGAGATTTTGGACTATATCATATCCATTGTGGTTTGTCCAACAACAAAAGTCTCTCACTGCTCTCGTCTAAATCACTTTTGGGTCTTATATATGTATTTCATTTACACAGGATATGAAGAATATGCAGTGTTTTTTTTCATACATTGTAGGTAGCATTTATTAGTTTTTTTGTTTATTTGTTAGTTTTTTGTCCTGTTGCTCGTAACTAGTTTCTTATTTTACCTTTGGTTGTTTCTCCAGTGACCATAAATGTTTTTCGATATCGACATTGGCAACAAGAATTATAAAACGTATATATGGTGCAACAAAACGATTTAAAATCTATTTATTCTCATAAAGACTTCATTTAAAGCGAATAATAAATATATTGTTACCCATAAGATTTTGGTCATATCACCAACCCCCAGTGTGAGGTGTTCAATCAATGTTATGATACAGTATATTACAGTTATACAAGTGTCTTTCACAATTGAAATCATTTATGGATCACTTTTTGTTGCCATTTTCACAAGACAGCTGGAAAAAAAAGCTTACTGTGCTGTGCAGTTGTTATTTTGGAAGATATTCATTTATTGTGGTTTGGTAAGAGTGCTTTATTTCTTTCCCAGCATTATGATCAATACTGATGCATTTTTAATCCTATCCATTTAGACCTAATCAACCTCTCAGACATCTTTCAAATGGAACAGGAAGTAAATCTGCATTACTTTTATTGTGGTAATTAGAGAACAACCCAACAATAGTGTACCACCAACTGCTGCTAAAATACTAAAAAGTGCTTTTGTGTTTAGAACAAAATCTGAACGCTTGTAATTACAGCTGTGTATGGAAAAAAAGTAACACACCAATAATTGATCATTATGATTAGATTACACTAGCCATGAATTAATACCCGAAGTGTATAATTTTTCTACTGTCAACTACAGAATTAAATGATGCTTCAAATCATGTGGATTGTTCACATTATTTGGTACATTCACCTTTTTAATATTCAGTCATATTCAGCCGACTACTAATGAGTTTAGTAACTGACATGAGAGCCTTATAATTAAAAACGGAATTTAAATTACGCTGAATTTGATCAGTCTTTTTTTTTCATATAGAGGACAGAATTATAAAAAAATCTAACTTAAGTTTGAAGCTCGGATGTTGACTGAAAGTCACTGTGACTTTGGTGCATGATCACAGGCCTTGTAATGAGTGAGAGAGAAGGCTGTATCGATCTCCAGAGCTTCGATTGCGTTATCTAACCTAATGTAGCCGGCAGACATTTTCAAGTGACCACACTGTGCTCTAAATGGAAAAAACACAAAACTGTGTCTGTTTGTGATGGGGAAAGATCGCACGGCACACAGCAGTGCTGTGCTGCAGTGGAGCATGTCAATATCCCAAACCCAGTGACCTGCTTTGAACTGACTGGACAAGGTGGTGCCAATAACAATATTGTGTAACGGCTCTGGCGGAGTCAGGTTACGTTTTGTTATTAAACATATCAAAATTTGCACGTTGCGTGAATGAAAAGTTTATTGACCTCTCGCCAATTATAAACACAGATGGTTTGCTACATTAGTTCGTTCAAATTCTCACTCTGTAACATGAGAAATGTAATTTTTTATTCAAATCACCACACATAAATTCAATACGGCAAATGTTATGATATATATTACAAATGCCCGTTACATTTATCACTATTTATTTATTTGAGCATTTTTGGACATTTCCTGTGAGATTCATTTGAAAACTCATTCTACGAGAACGATTTAAATAAATAATCATGATATTTTCTTATAGATTTCCTAGGTCTGTTAAGGTTAAAGCCCCTCTGCTCTAAATGGTATAGTTTTATTTGTGGTATGTGATGGATAGGTCTAATGACAAGACAGGATCTCTAAAGGATGAGTGAGAGGGCACCGCTCCCTTTTTAAAGCTTATAAATAATGTGCAACCCAATAAAAGATGCTTAAATAATAAATGGGGGCACTCAGATCGCACATAAACCTCAGACAACCTGCAATGCCTAAAATGACAGAGTGTTAAAACGGGATCCACGGCAGATTCTCATTAAAAGCCTGAAGTGACTATAAAAGACAATGCAATTGATCGTGAAAAGAAAAATAAATCTGATGCTCGTGTCAAAAAAACACTTCTAATTTCACTAGGTGCTTATGCACAAAATGGGATAATGTTTCTCGCTTATTACATAATCGAGGGTTCAGCAACTCCTTGATGGTATGTATTGTTCAGCGATGCAAAGCATGTAGAAAACTGAGTGCTAAGAGAGAGAATTAAGAAACCTGTGTGCATTTCTACTATTTCCTTAAACAGAGTTTCAGACTCGAAAAACGAAACCGCTGCTAGTCTATTGTTCTATTGTTCTGAATAGTGTCGAAATGTTTTAAAGAGAGATAGCAGGCAGAAGAGAGTGTCACTAAAGGTCCCTGACGTTGGTCTACTTTATAATTGATAGGTCTCTAGAGTTGAATTTCATGGCTAGCATTACAAGATCCAGTCGTATTTCCTTCAGGTAAAGCTACGCTAGTTTCAGAGCACAAGCAATCCATCTTTTGTCCAATACTCTGTCTAACCACCAGAAGATTCTTTTTCACTCACAATGAATATGTAGAAATGAGTATTAATTGAATTAACTGATTTTTCCAGTGAACATTTTGACGCGCTGGACTGTTGTAATGTGACACTTCAGATTGCTAATGACACTTTGCACTCAGAAGTGTTCTTCGCGGTTTTTTTGTGTTGACTGGAGTTAAGGCTTCACAGTAAAGTCTTTACCTGAGACTAATTTACCTGAGCTTCTGTTATTTCATACAGGTTACAGGCCCAGGGGAAATAAATAAATAAATAAACAAAAAATACTAAGTAAATAAAGAAATGCACTAATTTTATTATTCATTTTAAAATATTTTTTAATGCTCGAGTGTTATTTAGTAAATACATTTTTAATTTTAATAAGAAATAAGGTAGTTAAATATTTTTACACATTTTATGAACAAAAGTAGGGAAACCGGTTTCCACCACTGAATATAAAAAATAAAATAAATGAAAAGGTAACTGTGCCTTTTTATCTCACAATTTAGATTTGGAAAATTTCATCTTGCAATTCTGAATTTTTCTGAATTGTGAGAAATAAACAAGTAAACTTGCAATTATGAAAAAAACAATTCTCCTCAGAACTGGGCTTTATTTCTCAAAATTGCTTTACTATAAAAAGTTTATATCTCACAATTTTCAACATACAAACTCGTGAATTGTGAGAAAAAAAGCCAGAATTGCGATGAATTTCTGACTTTATTTCTCACAATAGTTTCCCTCAATTCTATCTTTATATGTCACAATTCTAGATTTTTTCTTAGAATTGTGAGATATAAACTCACAGTTGTGTTAAAAAAAAAAAAAATCCAGAATTTATATGATTAAATTGTGAGATGTAAACTCGCAACTGATAGAAGAAAAAAAATTCAGAAATGTGAGATAAAAATCTTTTTTTATTCTTTATTCAGAAAATGGACTTCCATACAAAAGCATAACAAGTGTTTATTTATTTATTATACAGTTTGGTCCCAGGGCGCACAGAGCAGTAACTATTGTTGCATAACTGGCTTGATGTATGAGTCAAATACAGAAAGAATGCTCTGTACCTTTGAAAGACAGCATCAGCTTTATAGCCTCTGTTACACTCTCCCAAATCCACCTGCTTTCATTTATAATCCCAACGAAGCTGGGACATTTGCTCAAGAGTCCATTCTCCATGCGATTAGCGTTGCGTGACCCTCTGACGTAATGAACAGAGCGAAACAACACGCTGTTGTGGTACATTCTGGAACTAAACGTAGAAGAAGCTGCTCTTTTTATATGCAACATCAGTCATATTTTTCCTTATCAGTGCAATTTTGAATCAATCCAATCAATCAGTTCAAGAGCCTGTTGGAAAAAAAGAATGTACACCAAAATGAACAACAATCCCAGTACTATTATCGATAGTAAAGTGCTCCTGTGTTGCAGGCCATTTTGAAGTGGTGAAATCAGACCCTCTGTGTCTGATATTTCCTGAAAATGTCAGTGGGACAACAAGTCTGAAAAAGGATACAGTTCCACAACTCACTCTACACTAACATTTTACTACCTGGTCACTTAAAGGTTGATGAGTAGATTCATCAGTGTCAAGGAGATGAGGTTTCACTGAATGTTTCATTGACTAGTGTAAGGTAACAATACAAATGACAGAGAGCCAACAGTCTTTCTCTGAAGTGATGGGTATATTTCACAAAGTTAGTCACCTAAAACGAGACAAGGAACATAGCGAAGAAGGATAAATACTGCTCGAGTAAACGGAAAGCGCTAAAGGCGTACTGAAGGCCGCACATTGTCCTGTCCAAACTAAAACAACAAGCCAATTAGGGTGGAGCGGATTTATTATTGCGGCGGCTTTTCTGTCGAATCAGCCTCCACGGAATGAGGATGTGGGATGGAGTGTCGTGATTGTCTGTCTGTGTCAGCACAAGCTGACGTGCCACTTTGAATTTTAAGGCTTAATTTCACATTCCACTTTCACTCTGGGCTGCGATAAACCAGTCTTAAAAACTCTTGCCTTTAAACTTAAGTATATGTTTCTGTCCTGTGTGAGCGGCCAATGAGACGTGGTCAGAGTTACTAAACATTCAGCTTCGTTCGAAAGAAGAAATCTTGAGAGAAGAACATAAACACGAGAAAGGAACCCATCATCTCCTTATAACAACCCAGCCGACATTCCAGTTACAATTCCAGCACTTTAAGAATTAAAGGGAAAAATTTGCATTGTTATCATTTACTAATTTTCTTTTACATGTACTATCAAATCTCATGTAATTTCAGTGCCTTTATTTTGAGGTATTTAATTGGTATTTCAGAAGATTAGAACCTGCAATCATATCTTTGAATTCAGTCAGCTTTGCAGTATCTTGTGGCTGAGGTCAAACACTATTCAAAGCAGCATGGCAACATCTGGTCATTATATAGCTGTTTGCTTGGATCAGTTTCTTCTCTGCATCTGTCACGAGATTCCACTGTAAGTTACTACACTTACATCTGTTTCTTCTCAAATCTGGAGACAGATAAGATTCTTCTATTCTTGTTCACGTCTGTTCTCCACCAGCGAAGGAATTGAGATCTGGTGTGCAACCTCTATCTCAATCTCAGTTCATGCATATTTTACAAGGTGCCTAATTCGTACGATTTCATATGATTTTTGCTACATTGTACAGCCATGTACAATTTCATGTATTTTGAGTAATTGTCCTGCTGGAAGACCCATGACCTCTCTCAGATGGATTGTGGATTTGTCACATACGTTTTGTCAAATGCCTGTCTGGCTTTTTTTGCCTTTGTGTCAGCAATGTTGTCCTCCTGAGTCTCCTACCATAGCCTCCCTTGTCATTCAGATGGTGACGGATAGTGCGAGCTGATACTGTGTCTGCAAATCTGATTGAATTTTATTGGAGGTTAATCTGGGTTCTTTATCCACCTTTCAAACAATACTTCGTTGTAAATTTTTATTAATTTTGCTTTTCTGTCCAACATCCAGAGAGGTTAGCTACAGTGCCATGGGCTATAAACCTATTGATGATATTATGCACAGTGATCACAGGAACATTCAAATCTCTGGAGATGGACACGTAGCCTTATTGTCCATGTTCTTCCGCAATTTTGCGTCTTATATTCACAGACAACTTTTTTACGCTCCTTCCTTTTCTCCATTTTAACTGGTTGCAAGTGTGATTACTATATTGCCCACACCTGTTACGTGCCACAGGTGTGTCTAAATACAAATTACAGGAGCATATGCTTCTCACAAGGTGCCAATAATTTTGACCAGTCCATTTTTTAGTTGTATGTGAGTTTGACTTTTATTCTTCTGTTTTTTTAGTGCAAACAAAAACAATAAGCATGTGAATACCAAAGCATTTGCAATCGGAAGAATTTTCAGAAGTGAAGGTGCCGATATTTTTGGAGTATGTATGACCTACACCTACACCTAAACCTCAAACAGCATAAAATCATACGGGTGACGTTATGCGAATTTGTTTGAATTAGCCACCTCGTAAAATATGTACAAATTGGTTGTGATATAGTGTTGGACCTGAACCAGACGTGACTGTGGTGCTCAATCCACTGCTGTCCTACAAATCAATATAAAAACCAGCTAATAACACACATTTATCCTAGAAATCAATAGAGCTTTTTGCACTCAAAGGCAAATGAGAATGTTGCCTTTATAAAAAAAAAGAAACAGAAATCACCAACATTAAATTTAATGCATAATGCATTTATTTGTTAGTGTTAAATGTCCCACTTTATCTTAATTTGTTAAATACTGCAAAAATGCAGCTTTATTTATGGGATTATTCAGAATGTCTTATACTTGGCACCCCATTAACAGTAAGAACTAATTACACATACATGTCTTATTATACAAATAATTGTCATATCTGTGACAGCTGTTTTAAAGATTGCATAGATCTTTAATTGTAGCATATTTGAATTTTACTAAATGTCGTTAAAAAAAATTCGCATTTGGGATGAATAAAGCATAAAATAAGCGGATATTAAAATGATTTTATTTGTGATCCATCATGTATCCCCCCCCAAACAACTGTCCCACTTTGACATAGTTCGCCTCATTTCTTATTTCGTTTGCCATAACTAATGTTTCAATGCACTTTGCAACACAACTACACCCAAACACTGACCTGAATCTGCTCAAAACAGATCCGTACACAGCGTATCCTATCAAATCACAGAATATTTTATAATCTTGGCCGATCAGCGGCGAAGAACCAGGCTAGCACACCTTGCAATCAGGTCACTGCAGGCCTGCTGATAACACAACACGTTCTGACGCAGAGAAGTCTCTTCATACAGAATACGGATGACCTTTTAATCACAATGAAGTGGGCCTGAGCACTTTATAAAGACGGTCTGTTCTTGTCTCATGGTCTCGATCAGGTACGATAAGGTAGCATTCATTTTAGGACAGATATTATTAGCGGCACAAAATGACTGATTGTGCGTCTAACTCTTCACGCGGATACTTTAAACTGACGAGAAAAGTGACCTGGAGCCTTGTGGCTGTTTGTTTTTCTTCTTTTTTTCTTTCGGCAGCACTTGAAAGCCTTACGAGAGGCCACTCTGTAAGCTGATTTCCGCTGCAGTTGCGCAAGAGCTCTATTTAAACTGGGACAGCACCGCTGCTTAATTCCACTTCAGTGCTGGATTAGCGCGTGTCATTACAATGATGCTACCGTATGATTACCTGGGTTTATAAAAACCAGCATTAACTAAAAAATGGGTATTTACGCACGCAAGGACTAGAAAAACGATTTCGCATGAAATGACTCTGCAGAAACATTCTGTTACACTCGCAATATTTTGTGTTTTCGCAAAGCATTACATATTAACAGCTTATGGAAGGAAAGAAGATCTGCACCATTGAGCTTGTTTTTGATTTGCTAGATTGCACCATTTTGTTGTTTTCAGCCCATTCCTAGATGGATTTGCTGAAAGCCTCTTGTAGCCGAGCAGAAAGATTGTGTGGTGAATACTGATCTCAAGGAACGAACTCTTACAGCAACGCACACAGAAAGCACATTCATTTCCTCAATGGCAAATGACAGCACTGAGAATTCAACACATACTACTGAATTACACTTACATTTCTAACTAAGACCCAGCTGAAGTTTTACACCCGGTGTGAGAGCTTGTCTGAATTGCATTCCGTTTCAATACGGCTTTTAAATGCTCTAATTTCTCACGGTATAATTAGAATTTCTAACAGGTTAACAGGCTCAGTTTATCAGATAACCAACCGGTCATCCTGTGCCTATCTCTGCCAAAAAGCCATTATGACTGACCCATACCGAGCCTTTAAATGTCTTAAACTGTCGGTGTTATGCCTACCATGTTTCATAAATAATAAAGCTGCATAATAACACGTTTGTGTTTGCATTAGTAATGATGCATAGCTGTTATGTTGACGTTGTCAGTTAACTTAATCATTTCTCTCTAAGAACATAGTAGGGGGGCACTTCAGACACAAGCTTATCAAGGCGTTATGCATTACTATTTTTAAACTCTTAAGAAGGGCCATGATGGGTTTAAGACGACATGTGGACATGTTTGTATTGCTGCAGAGTTACATCACTTTATGGGAGCATTATCTTACCACCTATGAGTTGTTGGTCTGTGAGAACTGCAAAATGTTCTTTTTATTCTGCATTCAAGAATTCATATTTATATGTACATATTCTATACCAGAGAATAATTCAAGAAGTTACAGTAGTGAACTTGCCCGGGAAAAACTAACCAATGGCAAGGGAGATTTTTATTTATTTATTTTTTTTTTTTTTTACTTTTTTTGAAGTTTTTATATAAAACATAAAAACTTCTTCCTTCCTGAATGAATGAATCAGAATCTGTCATTACATATTAATATTTAAAACATTAATTTCATAATCTGATGTATGCAATTTGTAAGTGCAAATTATAATTAATTATACTTGTCTCATAAAAAAGCCAGTGTTTTTTTTTTAACTGCCCATGGAATCAATTGTAGATGCGTTCAGATTTTATTCATGTTAATAATATTAACATTAAGTGAGGGAAATTCTTTAAATACTGCTTTGAAAAATAATGTTTTTTTTTTCTTGTGCTTGCAGGTTTATTCAGATAGTCAACCTTTGTGGCTCCAAATGCATTAAAAAATCTGATTGGCTGAAATTCTGGAAAGATGCTGCAGACTGAATCCCATCCTGCTGTTTCTCATTGGAGGGCTCACCAACTCTGACTGTCAAAATGACTGAAATGTAACCAACCCACAAACTTATTTACTGTATTTTATTTACATTACCCGTCAAAAGATATTGAACAGTAAGATCTATATGTTCACGTTTTTGAAAGAAGTCTCTTCTGCTCAACAAGTCTGCACTTATTTAATCCAAAGTATCAAATAATACATTTTACAATACAAGCAAAAAATACATTTTTGAAATTTACTGTTTCGTATTTGCTTATAGTGTAATTTTAGCATCATTACTTCAGTCTTCAGTGCTACATCTTCAGAAATGATTCTAATATGCTGATCGAAAAATTATTATTAGTAATTATTACTATTATTGTGTTGCAAACAGGTGAGTAGAATTTTTCCAGGTTTCCCTGATGAAATGAAAATTCAGAAGAACAGTATTTATTTGAACGTAGGGGTGCAACAGTACCATTTTTTTAAGAACTGATCTGATACCAGCATTTGTCTTTTGTAGAATTTCTTTACTTCTCTGTGTTGACCTGATCAATAACTCTTTTTTTGTATTCATCACAATCCACATATAGACAACTTCATTTCAAGAAAAACTGACAAATGAAAAAAATACGTAATCTATGAAAGAAATACTATTATAAAGTTATTTAGTGGTTCATTTAACAGCAAAAGATAAACTAGTAGTATATACTATAAAATTAAAAGACATTTCTTTTAAATGTATAACACAGTAATGAAGGCAGCAACATGTGGTAGATAAAACAGTACAAGAAAGACTATTAATAATCTTTCATTGCGCAGGAAAGTATTATAATACGAAAGACTTCAATACAGACCGGCATAAAGCGCTTATGGGCATCCCGTGTGAAAATGAGGCGTTTGAAACAACACAGAGTTGTAATTAAAAAATTTAATTAGTTGTAATAAAAAATAATATTATCAGAACTAAAGCTCATGAGTTATTGTGATTTTTGGAGGGCTGTGGGGGTAAAAATAAAGGTTTACAGAGCTGTACCTTAATTGATTTTTTACAGGTAAAAATGTGAAAATAAATGAAAATAAACTTTACAGTACTGATACTGTAAATAATAATAATAATAAGGTAATAAGACTGTAAATACATCATTGTACTGTCAATTAAATTGCAGTAACAATACTGTAACCATTTTACAGTAATTTACTGGCATTCAGCTGCCAGTAACTTATTGTAAAATGTAACCTTTTTACATATTATGCACACAAAAACATTTATTTTGGATTAATCGTGATTAATTATTGTCCATGTAGCACTTATAATTCTACAATATTGCACTAAAATATAATATATAATATATATATGGTACACTACCATAAATGATTACTTCTGTCAACAGAAACGGTTTACGGTAAGAATGATTCAGTCATATTTATTAATGTGATGTATTAAAGGAACACTCCACTATTTTTGAAAACAGGTTCCTCCAGAGTTAATAAGCTGAGTTTTACCGTTTTGGAATCTATTTAGCTGATCTTAGATTCTGACAATCCAATTAGACCAGTAGCATCGAGTAAAAAAAAAAAAAAAAAAAGAGACCAGTATCCAGTTTCTATATTTTTCCTATTTAAAACTCGACTCTTCTCTTCTCACTGCGCCTGCTGCGGCCAAACTTTCTTTGATTATTATGTCAGAATGAGAGTATAGTTCCAAATCATATCGACCTAGGAAATCACAACATTTCATTTTCTGCCGCTATAACTACAGAAGTGTTTTAAATATAATAATATTAATAATATTTGTAAATAAAAATATACTAATTTTTGAACGCGATGCTACTGGTCTAATAGGATTCAATGATCTATGCTAAGCTATGGTAAAAGCGCTATCGCCAGACCCGGAGATCGGCTGAATGGATTCAAAAACGATAAAACTCAACTTATCTCTTGGGAAGTTCGAGAATTAGCCTATTTCAAAAAAAAAAAAAAAAAAAAAGAGTGTTCCTTTAAAGCCAGTTCGTTTATATTTTAACATCGAAATCATCTTTTCTTACCTGATGTTTTAATTTAAGCTAATAAATAATAACGCAAAATAACAACAACACCACAGCTCTGAAAACAGTGAAGGTGAAGAAAACGCTCCAAAACAAGCATATCAAAACATGTCATGAGCCATAACTGCTCAGATCACACATTTTACATCAAAGAGGATTAAAGTATCAAAAAATATAAACACACACACACACACACACACACACACACACACACACACACACACACACACACATATATATATATATATATATATATATATATATATATATATATATATATATATATATATTTCTAAACAAACTTTAAAATTGACTTGGTCATAGTAAATGTTACATTTTTACCACAGTACAGAATACTAAATAATATACTGCTAATATTAACAAATGTTGAAATCATGGGGTAAGTATTAATCCTTAATAAAAACTCCTGAATAGCGTAATAGTTTTTAACATCTAATAATAATAATAATAAACAAAAACAACGCCGTTGCACTATTATTAACTGTCATTAATAATTAATAATATAGTAAGTGTAAAATGACAGCACATTCTTTTCGGTACAGCAAGTCCCCCCCTCTGTCTTTCCAGTGACATCATTGTGGTGTCCATAGGTGGAGCTGTCGAGGACAAAGAGAGAGGGACCACACATAACAGCCATAAGTTCTCCAGCTCACAGAACTCCACAAGAGACACACACATGACGGCAGGAGATCGACCCACACGACACGACGGTGAGGATGATGGCACCAGCACAGACTCGTCTGCTGCTCTAGAAAGTGCGTTTCTCACAGCCTTCCGCGCGACCGCAAAGAAAAAGCCACTGGATGAGAATCAGCAGGACGCTGAATGGAAGTAAATAGACAAGAGGAGGCGTAAGATACAAACGGGGAGCGACTCGATCGACACCGAGCTCTCCTTTGAGTGCAACGTTTCGAGTCCACGCCGGGATTTTGTTTCGTTGCAGACGACACACCGAGCGCGAAAGGATCTGGATATAGCGGCTGGGGAGTCGGGAAGCTCCGTTTTATTGAGCCATGAAGAAGAACAGTTCAACAAAGCGGGTAAGACATCGAGTCAGTCCACTCTATTGTCGATGAGGAGCGCCTCGAGCCTTTGTGCACGAGTATGAACACTGCAGCAAGTACGCTTCACTTTACTAAAACAGCCGTTCACAACATTTTTGCGATACACCAGTACATGATATATATTTTATTTGAAGTCGATATGATATTTTTTCCCACGCCTTTTTTTGGGAGGCAGCTTACCGGGCTTAAAACACCGAAAGGAGTACAGTTATTTTATATACGTTTAAATATATACTATACGTGCATTAAACTATTTAAACTCAAATAAGTGCTTATTTATTATCATATCACAATAAACAGAACCCGATTGCTATGACCAGAAGGCAGTAGGCTGTTACAATTTGAAGAAAACGGAATAAGACTGCCGGCATATTAAACAGAAGTTTTACAATTCTTTTTAATTCTATGATTATAGTATAATTTCACAGACGCTGAAGCATTCATTCTGAAACCCCAAAAGGAAACTCCCAAAGGATCCCACGGTTTGAAATATGCTAGTTATCTTTGGGACTACAAACTGAGCACTTAACATGCACTATTAATGACTTGATTAAATTGCTGTCTAAAATGACTAGAAAGCATAATAAATGTTACTTCTAATGTTTCCTGTCTAGACCAGCAGGCAGAGAATTTCAAATAAAACATGCTGACTATATGCATGACTAGCCGAGTTAAAGTCTTTTTCTGTATAATAAACAGATTATGCATATTGATCACTCTGTCTGTGAGATCAATGCAGTAGAAATACATATTTTCTCGCCAGTATTGTGCACGCACACAGCCTTTTTTCATCACACTCAGTTTAGACTGCAAGATCCCAGCTCGGGTAAAAGGTTGAGGAAACACTGGTGTGTGTATTGTGCCTGTGCTGTGTGAGAAAAGCGAGTAAGCGCCAGGAATGTGATATGATCTACATGACAAAGACAATGACATGGTATTTAAGAAAGTCTCTCCCTCCAGTCTCTAGAGACTATATGATTGTGTCTCATAACCTAGTGCACTGCCTTCCTAGACAGCACAATGTGCATCGCAGGCCTGCTTTTCCAGCTTTGACATGCAGACAGTTGTAATCATAACCAACCTGAAGTCTCACTGGCGTGTCTTTAATTTCTCTGAACACAGGGCCCTCAGGACGCCAATCAACAGTCCATGCAGCCCGACAAAACTGGCTGGATTCGCAAGTTCTGTGGCAAAGGGATTTTCAGGGAAATTTGGAAAAACAGATTTGTTATACTGAAAGGAGACCAACTCTACATTTCTGAAAAAGAGGTTAGTTTTGGCCAAATCCTTTTTTATTTTAATGCTTTCACTTGACTGATGAAATGCTACATCAATTGTGTAACATGCTTATAATGATATTTAGTGCTGCTTTCAGTGTGAAAAAGAAAGAAATCTGCTCAGTTTGCTTAAAGGCATAGATGAATCACATTGTCCTCATCTCTGAAAAACTATATATATATATATATATATATATATATATATATATATATATATATATATATATATATATATATATATAAATGCATAATCCACACTGCACACACAAAACAATTCCAGTTAAAAATTTAGGAGACACATAACTCAAACTGTCACTTTTTCAATTCAGCATATGGTGGTAATAATAAATGTTAGTGTTTCAGGATTACTGATTGCATTACTGTCATGTGTATAATTGGTCAGTGACAATTCATTTTAAAACTAGAGAATCAGGTTGTTCACATTTGTTAATATTAACAAATAATTCACAAAAACCCAACCAAGTAAAACATAAAGGTTATATTACGCGAAACATATGCAGGGGTGGTTATTTATCATTACTGGAAACCTTATGGGTTTTGAAAAGCATGACGTGAGTAAATGATGACAAGCAAAAAATACAATAAAAGTTCAGCAAAAATCAAAACTCTGTCATCATTTACTTGTGTAATTTTTTCCCGAACTTGTACGTTTTTTTCATTGGAAAGGAGAGGTTTGGGAGGGTTGATGTTAACCGGGGCCTGTCAATCTACCAAAAAGGGCGAACAAAAAGCTTCATAAAACATTAAAGTAGTCTATACAGCTCATTTTTCTTCTTCATTGTAAAAAACAGCAGCTTGGACTGTCTACCCTAAAAAAACCTCCAGATTTGAAAAGTACACAGTACACAGAGCTCTGTCTTACAATGTTAACACCTTTATCCAATTGCTGACATAGTTCTGGAGTTAGAGCCGGATGTGCTGAAAGGCCAAACATGATGAGATAAACATGTAAACATTCACTTGGCCGACTGTCCAAATCCTATGCACCACATACTGTCAGCATGTGCCTGACATTGTGCCTGGATGAAGTGAAGGTTTAAAGAGAGGTTTAACAAGTTCAACAAGCATGAAGGAATAGGAAAATAAAGGGCCTTTATTCAGGAGCGAGGCTGATTTACTGCAGTGTGGGAGGACGAAGGGAAGGAAAGCAGGATTGAGGTTGAGTCATGGTCACGCAGAAGACTGTTTGCTGTGCTCAGCATCAGATCAAACAATGCCGAGGCAGCATATGGGCTCTGGCTCACAGCTCAGAGGGAGGATTGACCCTTTTAGTGCTTAACAGACTGAGGTTTCATCATGCTGTCGACTAGATGTTTCTCTCCAGCTGTCTAGACAGACAACAGATTTTAATGATCCTATGCTGTTGTTTTGGTATCATGTTTCCTAATAGATAAATGCCAAAATGATCCACATATTTATATATTGGTCTGAAGCTTGAGGAATTAAATATAGTTCTAAAACATGCTATAAGGTATCTGGGCTTATGAGCTTACTATTTTTTTTTTTTTACAGTCTCCCAAGAGTTAAAGGGACAGTTCAGCCAAAAATGAAAACACTGTCATGATTTACTCCCCCTGATATTGTTCCAAACTCACACAATTTATTTCTGCAGAAACACAAAATAATTGATAATTGCGCTTTCAGTGAATAGGAATTATGCTTTCAAGTTTCAAAGGTACCATAAAAGTATCAACAATTAATTGTAGGCAGCTTTCAGAAAATTTTTACCATATCTGTAATTTATGCCAAAATACCATAGTTACTACAATATTACTGCTAGCCTCAACAAACAAATTAAACTGGCAGAAATATTCTAAGAGCCCATGTTAATGGCTACCAACTAACATTTTGGAATTTTGCTTGGTGATACTCGACTGTGCAAAACAAGCTGCCATGCCAGGGAGATGTAGGTGGTTACATCAACAAAGGGAAGTCTGTTGTTTCACTGGACGATTTATGAATTCTGGAAAAATTCTATGAGTAGAGCTTCTGGCCTCATCCTCATCCAGGTATTTTTAGCTGTACAAAACATTTTGTTTTGCTGCTCGTTACTGAAAATTACCATGTCCTATCATTTTATTTTAATGTATTATCATAATAATGAACACACTGGTTTGCAGTGCAAATAATTTTACCATTTACTGCACATCGTTATTTTCCTCGTTATTTACTAGGACTTACTTCTGCTTTCAGGAAAAAGGTGGATGAACTGCTTTGAGAAGTATAAGCCTCTTTAACAAACTCAACAAAAATTTGAGTCATTTGCAGGGTTAAGGGCCAAAGTATGACAACAGCTGTCCTCTTCCTGTATGTGATTCTGCTTAAATCAAATTAACATATTCAAGTCAGATGATAGCAGATTGAAGGGTGGCAGTAAACTGAGAATGTGTCCTGCAAAACACTTGCAGGACAGCTCACAGGAGCAGATGTCACGCGGGTGTTGTTTGGGGTCAGATTCCTGGCCGCTGATGTGGCAGATGTAGGGAGAGTCCACAGATGCCAGGAGAGCTTTTTCCCACTCACCCAGGACTGTCACTTACTCTGATGCATTTCTCTCACACAAATACTGGATTATAAAAACTTTAACCAGGTGTTATTTCCGTTCTTTGCTTGTTCCTCTTAAACTAAATGGCATCTACCAGAACTTCAACATGAAAAGACAATATCTGCCTGTCACCCTCTCAAGTCCAAATAAGGAAGTTTTGTTCTTCAACTATTTTGAAAGTATCTTATATTTTTCTTCTGCTTTTTGGAGTCTTTATATGGTAGACATGGGTTTAATGGCCACAGCTGGTTCCTCTTTACAATGTTCTTTTCCCCTTTGCTCATCTGCTTTGCCTAAAATGATGCCACTGAATCTGTAGAGAAGTCACAGTACTTCTGTTTGGGTGACTCACAATCAGCCTCCACCCTAAACAGAAACCTTGAAGCCTTGTCAAGTTCAATACGACTCTGCAGTGTTCCACCTTTGTTTTTTTTCGCATCATAAATAGCCAAGCGCCTGAATTAGTTTGTGCATCCCGTTTATCTCACTTCAGTTTAGATGCCATATGCGTTGCACTCCCTAATAAAGAGATCTGCAGATGTCCTGAATTATTCAAGCAGTGTGAATTAGTGCAAACGGAAAACCTCCTAAAATTATGAGATCATGCCGCAGCGGAATAGTAAAAGTAACATGTCTGAAAACTTCATTGTATACATTATATGTACGAATGCTCAAGGAAAAATGTGTGAATTTTTCTTTTTACAACTGTCGGCATCGTTCTCTTGGGTGATGGGGTGCGCTCGTCCAGCTACATTTACACAAGTAGAGTCGCAAATGAAATCGAGGGATGAATCATTTCACACGTCAGGGCCTGGCACAGCTCTGACTCACTTGCTGGAAAGCAAGATCAGCGGAGGATGTCGTGCCCTGTATAGTCATCAAACCATTTCTTCTCCGTCTGGTTTCTTTAGGTGTTTTCTTCTGTTCTGCAAAGTATTACATGGGCTCTTGGTCACACTTTGTCAGATAATTGTTACTGCAGTTGGAAGCTGTTTTAAAGGACGGGAGAGAAAAAAAATCCTCCATGTTGCGGGCTGGTTTTCCTCTGGAAGAGAAGTTTGCAAAATAGCAGCAGGAAGTTCAAAATGAGAAGCTTGTTGGATTTAAATTATAAACTGTACAACTGGCTCTCAAGAGATGGGTCACGACACAAACACGGCTGCAGGCCTGTTGTGGTCAGAAGAACTAAAGTAAAAAATATTTAGGGCATTTTTTTTTTTAAATGGACTTTTAAAGAGAGAAAAACAGTTCCCGAATGTTTTGTTGTTTCTGTCAAAGACCTCGCAGTTTCTTGAATGCAGTTTGTAGTGATATGAATACATTTTTGCACTGTGTTTTGTCACAACTTTTTGACAAACGAAAAGCTAAAGCAGATAAAAAACCACTGTGCTAGAAGTCAGAGAGGTAACACCTTCAAACTGTCCTTCGTTGGTAATTCGCCCTTCCTTCCCTCACTCGATCAAGCAAACATCTTAACCCTAAGATCTTTCCCGCAGCTTTCATATCATAAAGCAGCGTTGGTCGTACCATTTAGAGATTTCCACTTAAACACTTTGCAATTAATTTTTCATGTGTGGGCCGATGGGACACATTGCAGAGGAGTATTCATTTCAGATTCCTCTTCAGGGTATTTGGCTTCTCTGATACACCCTCTCAGCTGTAATGTTTTGTGACCCTAATGGATGTTTATGAAAGGTTAGACCGGGTAATGGAGAAAGTAAATATAAATTTGAATAGCGAAATTCCATTCAGACGGAACCTGACCAGTCCTTTGAAAGGGTGAAACACGAAACGACTGCCGCTCATCTCTGAATGATCCACCTGGCCTCAGACTGAAACAAAAGGACACCTGAACAGGAAATTCTCTAGTTGATTTGTTGAATAACATGAATGCGAATACACACTAGAATGGTGCATTTGAGCAGTTAGAACATGTGAACAAAAAACAGCAAACCTTAAACTTTTTTTTTTTCCTGAGGCTAATTTAAGTTGAGCTCTGAACTGCTGGCATGATGTCAAAAATAATGTTGACTCGTGTAACACAGAGGACCGAGTAATGGCTGCTGACCACAAGCTTTTTAACAATAGTGTGCAATGGAAATTCAAGAGGAAATTTAAATTCAGAGCCTGAGACTAATTTTATAAGAAACTGCATAATTGGAGAAGTAAAATTGTTAATCATTTTACTGGATTCGGTTGATTCCTTCCTACATTTTGTTCTTTGAATATCCTGTTTCAGTCTGAAACATTTATGAACAGCAGTTTGCGGCAATATTTGAGAAACACGCTCCATCGACTTCCATTATAAGCCCATCGATGTAAACACAAATTTGTGGCAAAACATTTTTTCTGTGGGACTCAACAGCACGCCACTGATGCTATTTGTAGAGCTCAAGTTTTTTGAACCTTAAACATTTCTGTAACCTCGAGCACAACAAAAATATTGTTTACAGCTCCAGACAGATTTAGTTACATAACAGAAAGTAGCTTGATTACAGAGTACATATCAGACGGCCTCGCAAAACTGTGAAATTTTTTTCTGTAAATTGTAATTTACACTGTAAATTGTAAATTGTTTCTGTAAATCTGTAAATTGCTTACACATAATCACTGTAAATTCCCCCTTCTCATCTGTAATTTAATTTGTACATATTTATCTTTGTTATTTATATTTGTAACTATATCCTGCACTTGCTGCTTATTGCACTCCTGGTTAGACCTAAACTGCATTTCGTTACCTTGTACTTGTACATGTGTAATGACAATAAAGTTGAATCTAATCTAATCTAATCTAAAATTATTCTCTCAGTAGTACTCTGTCCCTTCACTCTTTCTGTTGATTTCTGCAAACAGTTTTCTCTAGTTTTCTTTTGGTTGTTTAAGATGCTATTTTGATCTATTCACACTGTGTGTGTGTGTTCTGCAAAATGATGAGTCTGTTTAAAGCTTAATGTAAACAATTTTAAATATAGATGATTTATTTGCTTTATTTGCAGTTAAGGTCATTAAGACGAAAATTGGCTCGTTGCTCAAGAATCTGCCAGTTTTTATTTAAAGAGGCAGCTTTAAATGTTATGAAATCCAAATAAAGCGTAAAGACATGGTGTCAGATTCATATTCAACCACTTAATTAGACTGCACCCACTCAGCATAACTACAAGAGTAGTAGTGTAGTTCACATTCATTCAATGAATTTAACCACTAAAGTACTCTATATTCTTTGTGATCTCAGATTACAGACTACCGTGCCTAATTTGTCATCAGATATATCAGGTTCGTTTTACATGTAATGCAGGTGAAATATCCAAATTTTTAATGCGGTATCTTTTTTTTTTTTTTTTTAACTTCAGATGATTTCTATGCCTCATTTTCATCACTATAGTGCATTATAAGTCCAAACAGTTTAGTTGTAAGGAGGAGTTCTTAATGTCCAGTATTGAGTAAATACTGTGTACTGTGCTTCGACTGTCCTCTCCTGGAAAAAGGATTGGATCAGATTGCCAGTTAATTGCTGCCTTTGTACTGCTGGAACAGTAGATGCACTATTTGTACAGCCATTCCCTGTCGTGACACCCCATAGTGCACTGGGTGTGATGCCAATCTCTTAAGTACTGCACTGTAGAGCGGCTCTGTAGTACAGAACACAACCAGATGTGTGCTTGCGTGCACAGACAGTGTTTTTGTCTTTAGTAGAGCACTAATGGAAATTGATTGTGACTTAATGAGAACGTTTGGCAGGTGATGGCAAATCAGACCGTGGTGTTCATTGGGAATCTGGGTTAAAAGGTTCTCTTCTTCCATGTTTGGACCAATGATATTTTAGAGCTATTCTAGTCTCTCCTAGTTAAAAGTTAGTATCATTGGTCCTTCAGGTGCCCTTAACTGTTGTGATCGCACCAACTAGACTAAACCAAACACTGACCTCAAACACATCAAACAACAGCTTTCAAACACTGTGCTGTTTTTTTCCATACTGGGCATTAAAAGTGTTCATTTTAAATTAGCCTTTGTTGGAAATAATTAAGCGATTTACATTTATTTTCTAATTTCTACATACTAGTTTACAAAACTCGCACCACCACCCATCCAGAGATTTTAATAATGATAATAATATGGATGATTCATAATGAAATATTAGTTAATTAGTATAAATGGTAAAGTATTAATATTAGTATTAGTCAATATTTTTTGTAAAAACAATTTAACTACTAAAATCACTCCTTAAACTTATTTAAGAACAAATACATAAATATTGAGATTTATGTAATCGAACAAATTGAAAGCACAGCAGTAAAACCAAATCTGTACTTTTCTACAGGTCAAAGATGAGAAGAAAATCCAGGAGGTGGTGGATCTAACCGACTACGAGAGGTCTGAAGAACTGCGCAAGGCCAAAAGCAGGAGCAAAAAGAATCACAGCAAGTTCACGCTTCTGCGTTCACGACAGCCAGGCAACACGGTCAGTCTCTACAGGAAGTTGGGGTTCACAGCAGAGAATAATGGCTAATGGCTTTATGTCTCAGTCAGCGCTAGAGCGCTGCTGGGCTGCTTCATTAGTCAGTTTGCAGTCATGCTGTGAGACCTGTTGCACAACTCAAAGATCTGTGTCTCTCTACATACAGTCAAATATATTTTAGAGCAAAAGAAATTAAACAACAATAAAAAATGGGGTTTCAGCTGGTTATTCTTTCATACAGAATGTAATCAAACTGCTTTTGTAATTTGGAACACATACCAGTTCAAGAGTCAGACCAGTTTTCGATGCCAAAAACTCACTGTGTGAACACAGCTATTAAGTCTAAAGTCTCCAAGAAAATATTAGACAATAAATTGTACTCCAGCATAGTTGGCATGCTGGTTTCTAAGCACAAACTTGGACCGACCTCTGTAGTCATCCTATCCTGAGTAATTGGCTTTGGGTAAGAACAGCTCAGCTTATTGCTTTCACTAGTGCACCACGGGCCGCCATGAATATCCTGCATCCTTTAGACCAATGCAAATAGTACATCTTACCAATTGTGTTAAGGCTTCTTATTTCTTAAAGGCAAAGTGTGTGATTATTTATGTTATTGTTTATAGTTTTTTTCTGTTAATTCTGCCTGCAATTAATGCTTAATTAAAGTTATCTCTCTATCCATCCATCCATAAACCCACAAATTTTGAGGCTTCTTGAACCTTTTCCCCAATTAAAAATCAGTACAAATTTAGGAATATAGAAGGCATTTTCAATTCAGTTTTCCTGGCTCAACTTATTGTAAGAGTAAGGAAGAATCTGTAGACAAACAAAAATCACTTTTGCAATTCGATTCCAATTTGCAATTGGAAAATGAAACTTTTTTTACATATAATTTTTTTTGTCACAGTCTGCATTAGTTATGTAGATTTAAAGCTTTTTCTGGATGTCTAGACTCTTGTCTAGAGCACATTTTTAGCATTTCTGATGAAACATTAGGCGTTACGTCTGACCAATCCTTTAAAATCCAGCACCGAGACAGGGGTTAATCCCCAGGAAACAAACATGGAGGGTCTTAGGAAAATCCAGCAGCAGCCATACTCCCTCCCAAACGCACAGAAACAAGGCACTACATGGTTAATAAGTCCCTCTGCCCCACATACAACAGCTGTTCCATATGCAGCTCAACAGGGGAGACACCCTAATACATGAAAGTCATCATCGTTCTGCTCTTTTCTTTTACCTGCCTCTTTTTTTGCACCTTTAAAAAACTAATTTTCATACCAAGGAATTCATACATTAAAGAAATCATCTTCTACATATTTCTAGCATTAAGTTTAACCCCCTGATATCCAGCTATGAAGCAAGTTTTCTTTTAAATAACATTTAAACAATTTTCGCTGTTGTAAGAATTTCACCTAGCAACCAACCAAAACACATAGCAACACACTAAAAACATTCTGAAATCACATAACAATGCACCAGAATGTCTGGTTTTGCATCAGGCACAACCAGTGCACAAACAATGTTTAAAAAAATCTTGATTATGTAGTTTATTTAATCAAAAATGCAGTTAAACCAGTAACATTTTTACATTTAAAAATAACTGTTTTCTATTTTTATATATTTTAAAATGTAGTTTATTTCTGTGATGTAGGGGTGTTCAATAAGTCTCTATATTCTGTGCATCGCCACATACATTCACATTAATGTTAACACAAATGTTCACATAAATGTTAAATGTTTTTTTTTCTAAGTAGCATTTATGTTCTGCAGAAGTGAGTTCTTTTGAGTGAGTAAATGATTGTAAAAAAAAACAACAACAACAACACTATTGACAGATGACAGAACTATATCTTTACCATGAATGAAACAAAACACAAAGAAAAATGACTCACTACTCTAAAAACTGTTGATTTAACAAGAATCAATCTATATGGTATTTTATTTGGTTACACTTAATTTTATAGTTACACATATTAGTAGCTTATTAGCATATTTCTAGAATATTAGCCATTTATTAGTGCAAATTAATGACATATTAATGTCTTATTCTACATGACCTTATTCTCCATCCCTAATTCTACCCTATACCTAGACTTAACAACTACCTTAAGCAACAAAAAAAAAGAATCTAAGGGAAAAGTCATAGTTAATAGTTATCAAGTGTTCTAAAGTGTTACCTTTTATTTTTTGACAAATAAAAAAATATACCTATTGTACCCGACAATAAAACACTATTATTTTTTATATTATGTGCATTTATAACGTGCATCATTATTCTTATTTTTTAATAACAAAGATAAAATAAAGAAATATTTTTATCTTTGTCTACTTTGGTCTAAATGTATGCCATTCTTTGTTATATTTTGTTTCCTTGTAAGGCTTTATCTTAATAATAGGGAAATTAGTTTGTCTGTAATGGTCAGACAACTCGCAAAATAGTAAAACCGACATGACAAAGAATCGTGATCCTTGATATTTATTAAAAAAAAAAAAAATCTTGATATATTTTTTGCCATATCGCCCATTATCAGTGTTTTGCCGTTTAATGTTTTTGTGAAAACGTGAAATATTTTTGTTCAGAATTCTTTGAAATAGTAAACATTCGTTACATTAAAAATTTGTCATTTTTGAACAATTGAATGTATTTGTGTTGAACAAAATCATGATTTTTTTTTTAAATATATAATTAATAATTAAATAAAGACCGCAGCAATCAAACAGACAAGATGTTTTTTGGTTTCCCACGATATGTCCCCTTTAATGGTCAAAGTGATTTGTCAACAACACTACAAATGCATAGCATGGGGCGCATAGCAGTGTCTTATCTACACAGCTGCAGCATCAACAGAAGGGCCGCCTGTCACGGCTCCAGCAGACTGTGTTTGGAAGGCTTGCAGTGTTGCTGCCTAATATGGTGGTTTTTGCCTCACGCTGTTGCTGCATCAGCTGTCCATAGAGACAGAGCCATATGGCCGTACCTGCTCATTTATGCTTGGCTCACTACATGTTTGTGTCCGCCCAGCACAAGACTGAAGGAATTTTCACCACGTGTGTAGGTGTAAAATGAAAAGCCAGCAGGGTTCAGGGCATATTGGTCATACATCAAACTGTGTTTGCTCTATAACCTGGTCTGTGCTTGGATTATTGGTCTTTCCAAGCAGCTGCACACTATATTAAAGTTTCCATCTTCTGTCACACGCAGGTCCCGAATCTGGTGTTTCTGGCTGTCAGTCCAGAAGAGAAGGAGTCATGGATCAATGCACTAAATGGAGCCATCACCAGGGCCAAGAATCGCATATTGGATGAGGTAAGCAAGACATTTCCATATCTTTAAGTTAGCAATGCATTGACCGGCCAAACGTATTTTGTACACCTCCATTAATTAGCTAAATGCAGGGTTAAGGATATAAAGGAATAGTTTACACCCAAAAAAAATTACCCCATATTTTACTCATCCCGAAGCCATCCTAGATGTATATGACTTTCTTCTTTCAGACGACCACAGTTTTTTTTTTTTATTTACCCTGGCTCTTCCAAGCTTGATAATACTATTATTTTGATAGGTAATGCTCCTTTGAATCAGATATATCCACATAAAACTAACCTACATGCCTTCGTTATCACATGTCTTTTTGTAACTAAAATATTTCTAGTTTTCTAGTTTCTGACGGGCGTACGAACTATGATGCTACTAGCATTATAATTTTAAAACTATAAATACCTTTGTTACAAAAAC
This sequence comes from Puntigrus tetrazona, assembly GCF_018831695.1. Classification (NCBI taxonomy): domain Eukaryota; kingdom Metazoa; phylum Chordata; class Actinopteri; order Cypriniformes; family Cyprinidae; genus Puntigrus; species Puntigrus tetrazona. The sequence goes on along the minus strand of NC_056714.1, from coordinate 22,784,522 downwards.
CCCAAAGATCTGCTTCAGAGGACATGTCACAGTACTTTTGGATATACAATTACGGAGCTTCAAAATAATGGCCGCTATCCACCCGCACTACAGAGAATGGAAGAGCCAGGATACATTTTTTACACTGTGAAAAAAAAAAGTCATAAACATCTAGGATGGCTTCTGGGTGACTAAAGTATGGGGTTATTTTCATTTTTAGGTGAACCATTCCTTTAAGCGACCATCCCAAAATCTCTAGCATAGCAACAACTGAACACCGTAGGAATTACATGCAATGTTTAAACAACCTCCCACAACTCCCAACACCAGAACCTCAGAACTCCCTAGCAGCGATTAGCATAGTCAAGCACCACTCCAATTTCTTCCAAAAATGTGAAATCGCAGATTGTCATTCACAGGTCCTCAGAGGAGTCGCTTTTATGAAAACTTCTAATCGCAAAGTTTCCTGCCCTCTCATTCCCTGATCTTTTCACAGTTTGTTTGCGAAGGGATTTGCTCAATTTAAAAGCGGGTCTATAATCACGCTCGGCACACAGTGGGAGAAAATGAATCACTCCGCCAAAAATAGACGGCAGTCACGACTTTCAGCGTTAAAGCAGCCAGATCAGAGCCTATCTTCACCTTCAGCTTCCGATAATGAATACGATTTATTCTGGCCGTGTTGTCGGCGTCCTCCACGTTTCATTGTTTGGTGCCGTAAACATACACACAGGCGTTTCAAGTAGGCTGACTACGACACAGCACACCCAGTGTACTAGATATTCATTTCAATAAACCAGAGAGACCATGTGCTTTCCTTTTCACATGTCATTGCGGTGTGATTCATACCCTACATCTAGTTTAATAGGCGAGATCTCTCATACCAATCAACAGAAGAGGAAACCAACGAGTCAGCACTCGATAACAGCCGGTTACGTTCAGTTCTTCTGTTGAAGCTTACTAGACTGTGGTTATAGCTGTTCAGTGTACCAATTTAAAAATAAGAGAACGATACACATAATTCTTTTTGGGGTTGTCACGGTACTAACATTTCAGTAGCTCATACAATACTACTAGTTTCACATTACCACGACAGGACCTAAACGCTATTTTTTTTTAAATACATTAAGTTATAAAAACAGTAATATAGATAAAACAATATCATTAATACTGCTAATGAAGAAAGAACTAATAACGATAAAAGGGTCTTTTGCATTTGCATATTTTTTAAGTCAATTCAATTCCACCAGACCTAAGTGAGGGAAGCACCATATTTCATTTCCGGCAGGAATGAAAATGAGCCCGTGAGGGTTAGAAATACGGCATGTTCAATAGATTGTACTGTTGCTGAGCTGACAAAATAGCAGTGTTTTCAACAATATCTTTCCGTTTTCCAAATTTCTGTTGACTCTAGCTTTTCATTCTATTTGATTTTGAATTGATTCTAGAATTATTCACTTGGGATTATTTCACTAACAGTTATTTAGACCGCTAAACTCGATTAGTAACAGAGAAACCAGTTGCACACCGGGATTACTCGCCAACATCTACAGTATAAAGACGATAGGTCTGCATTATTTTCCACTCATCAATGAAAACACATATATCAAAAAGAGTTATCAATCATAGCATTTGAAAAATCAGCATCGGCCATATTCTTTTTCTGATATGCATGGTTTGGTTTTGCAAATTATAGTTTGCCGGCGCGCTGCTTATCTGTTGCCAAGCACTGCAGCATGTTACAAGTATGAGAAATGTGTAGGCAGGTTTGGTGACTAGACACTGAAAATATATGCATTCACAAGCCACAAACAACACAATGCACAAAAACACAAGAACATTTGAGATATTTTTAACCTTCTGTGAAACTCACCACACCACAGAGGGTAGAAATAGGGTACAGGAAATAGTCACTATGTTGGTCACCCGTGTTGTCGGTTGGTTGGCATGAGAGTGATTTTTTAATGCGAGATCATTCCTGTTTGTAGCACAAATAAAGCAATGAGAGTAACACATTATATTTTAACCCTTCAGAACAAATTGTTTACACAATTAATGAGTTTATGTTAAAAGCTCAAGACATAATACAGTCAAGTCAAAATACAGCTATTATACGCAACAAAGAAAATCTTTTAAACCAATATTTTTGTTGTTTACCACCCCTCCCTTAGTAGATAAATCCTGAGAAAACACAGTGAGATTAGCCAAACGCTCCTGGCCAACAAACAAAAGCCATCTCAGAACACAGAGTCTTGGATTTTAGCATTTACAGCATAAGCTTTCTCGTGAACAACAGGCTGCAATGACAAATTCTCACATTATTCTCAGATCATTTTTGCCCAGAACTAAACATTGGTCCATTCTGCCGAGATGTTTGTGTCATTATTTGTTCATCAAATACAAATAATAAACAGACCCAATGACAAGTCGATCAATATACTGGCTCTCTTCCTGCAGGCTTGCGTGAGACATGAGTTTCTATGTGACTGATTTGTTCAGTTGGGCTTCATTCCAGTTCTTTTTTGTCTGACCCCGTTTAGGTGACAGTGGAAGAGGACAGCTTGTTGGCCCATCCGACGCGTGACAGAGCTAAGATACCCCATACTCGCCGTCTGCCCACCCGCGGGCACATCATGGCAGTAGTAAGCAGTCCATTTGCTCTGAATATCTCATTAAATATGAATGCTGTTTTAGCAAAAGCCTTGAATGATACATGTGAAGCAGTCCTTTAAGGTAACAAAGTGTGTAGTTTATCAGATTTTATTGATAAAATACTTCCTCTCTAATACTTTTAGCTCAATTTAGGGTCAAACTATAAGAATCTTTCTGCTTTCCAGGTCAGGCCAGTTCAGATTTCTACTTGCCCTACTTGTTTTCATTAAAACTAAAAACAAACAAAACTCACAATTTTTATATACATTTTACAAAATTAGGTTAGAATTTTATTTTCAATACTTTATATGTTTAATATTACAATATTTACTAATATTATTCATGTTTAAATATTACATTTGTTATACTATTTTAAATATATCATTTATTATTATCAATCTTTTTTGTAATTTATGTTTTTTGATTAAATGTTAAACTTTATGAAAAAAATTTACAGTTTACAGTATAAAAATGATGCATGAATTAAAATTACACAAAGAGCTCAAAGAACTAAAAAACCTTTTTGCTGGTAGATGATGGCATACACAGCAAAACGGTAATAATCAGTTTGCAATTTTGAAACCTATTTTTACTAATTCTACTAAGACCATAAATTTACATTTACAGTAACTTATCTATGTTGGTCAGATTGATTTTACATTTTTAAGAAAGGTATGCTTGAAGAACAAACAACGTGGCAGGACTTACACTCTTCACCTTTAAATATAATTTAGTGCGTGATTAATCGCATCCAAAATAAATATTTCTCTTTATATATGTGTGTGTACTGTGTATATTATGGATATATAAATACACACATATAGAGTATATATTTAAAATATTTACATGTACTTATATTCATATAATTTGTATAATTTATATATAAAAATATTTTTAGTATATAAACATAACATCTTTCTATATTTTCTGTTTTTATACACAATAAAAATAAACGCTGCACACATATATTATGTAAACAACTTTTATTTTAAAATGCGAGTAATTGCAATTATCGCACTATTTAATTTCAGTTGTCATCACAATGAATAAAACCATGCAGAAAAACTAAAATCACCCCACATTTTTCAGGCTTCCACCACAAACTCTGATGGCATGCTGACTCTTGACCTGATCCAAGAAGAAGATGTCCCCTCCTCACAGGGTCAGGACCCTAACGAGGATACCCTCGATAAAGCTGCTTCTGATCGCACCCCAGATTCCTCCATCGCAGACACCTCAAAGCTCTCAACCTGTAACGAGACCCCTGGAAAGTCCCAGAGTTTGCCGCGAAAAAGCGAGAGCACCTTCGACTGGTCAGAGAACCACAGGACGCCGCAGCTCCGCAAAAAAACGTCCACAACTGACAAGAACCGCTGTGCTTCCATGGATGAGATCCTGACGCACTACGAGACGCGAGCGCTCCCTCACTGCTCCACCTCGGCGCCCGTGCAGCCCATCAGCCAGCTCCAGGATCTCATCACCCAGAAGCTAGAAAGAACTCAGGAGCTGCTGACGGAGGTACGGGTGCAAGGCAAGGGAAGGGTTCGCCGGCTGGGAAGAGCTCCAGTCCGGACGGTCAGCGCATGGAGGCGGAGAAGCTTCTGGAAGAGGCGGCGTCCACTTGGGGACAGGCTCGGGACGTGCTGGAGGAAGTGAAAGAACTCAGAGCCTTGTACAAGCAGCTTGACTCCGCCTCTTCCGTCACACACAGTCCTCCACAGAATGGCAAACTAAACAGCCCTCAACAAGCAAACCACCGGAAAAGCATGATGTGAGAACATACGAAGTCCTCCATGGCATCATTTTTCAACGGACTCTTCCTGTTGACTGCTTTAGTGTTGCTGGAAACGCGCTATAAGTGTATGTATGAATTGTTAAAGAGCAAATCTAGTTTCTTCCACTCCCTAATATCAGAAATACAAGGGCTTGGTGGTTTTACCAAACACAAGCTGTTGCGTCGTAGCCTGCGGTATCAATTTTCGAAGTGATGTCGACAGGGACAGTAAAAGCACCGAGTCATTGAGCGGCCCATCAGGGTAAGACAGGGTGGGAAACACCAGACGGTGGTGATGTTGTTATCATCATCAGCCCATCACAATGTGAATGTTTTCCTTCTGTTTCATAATACACTGGAAGAGCTTCGTTTCGAAATGGTCGCAGACCCCCGGGGTCATTTTTGTAATAATAATAATAATAAGAAGAATAATGCCCAGCACACTTGCTCTGCTGTTAACACAAACCAAGCTCATAATAAGATGCAATCAGAGTGCAGCCAAAGGCGATTGGCGGGAACGATCACAGATAGCAGAGCGTGTTTCTTGTCCGGCGGCGCTCAATATCCCGTCAGATGGGCTCTAATTGTGAACAAAGCCATGAACATGAACACAGATGACGTCTGGTGCCAGTGTTGCTGTGGAAAGTCAGCTGCCATTAAAGACGAGACTCCATGCAGTAAAGGAAACTATTAATAATAATTACACATTTGCACTATGGAGAATGCTGTAAAACGAGAGTGACACTGGCAAGCTATCTTTTCAAACCTAAGAGGCAGAACAGACAATCTACTGTAGGTAGGGAAACATGGGTCGTGTAGCTCTAAGTCTTTACACCTAAGTGGTATTTCCGAAAAAAAAAAAAAAAAAAAAAAATGTTGGTATCTCTCAAAATCAAAAGCTGCCTTAGTGTATTTTCAAAAGGGCACATGCAAACTGCATTTGAAACTCTTCAAAGACTCTGAATGCTTGTATATTTTCATTTTCCAAAATTTCGCCTACAAGTTGCCTGCACCTGAAGAGAAGCTTTTACAGCAAGATTTTATTTTGCTTGCGCTTTGCTTTGCAGGATTTTTGTCTCTGGGGAACTATGCAAGGTTGCATGGGTGAAACTCACGAATCCGGTAAAAGTCATATTTTTACCCCAAAGTTTCTTTGAGAAAAAGAAATAGTGTATTGCTTAAAATACAAGAAACTTACTTGCCGTTTTAATTTACAAAGTAGTTAAATCTTTATGAAAATGAAGCACATTTCCCCAACCAGTTCTTATTACTGTAATTAATTCTAATAAAAAAAAAATTAATTACCAGTGCATAATTGATGCATTAAAAGAAAAACCCAAAATAATAAAAAAGAAAAAATATAATTTTTGTGGAATATATAATTAATTTTTTTTCTCCTTAATTTGAGTGTAAAATGTGACCCAGGCAGGTTTAGTGAGTTTTCCCCATATATAAGCTTGAAATAATCCACAGGTATCAGGATTTACTGGCAGTGTGCAGTACGGTATTGCGTTAAACGACCAAAGGGTATGTCTTGCCAGTATAAAACACCTTGTTTTACAGTTAGTAGCTAAATAATGTGTTTGCACAATTCTATGGGTACAGGTCAGCCTGTTCTGTTACGAAGACTTGATTATAAACAGTGTTATATTTTTTGTACATTTTATTGTAAAGTGCTTTTTTGTAGAGAAAGACTTTGAGGAGAGTTTTTGCTTTTTAGACGTTTGACTTTGCTGGAAACGCTACTCAACTGGACATTCCTTGCTTCTGGAATCTTGTCATAAAAAAAACTGTACATTTCCGCTTCCAAAGGTAATAAAGCACAAAGCCTATGGCAGTCCTTAGCTTTTTAAAGAAGTACGGTTAAATAATTGCTTTTATCCACTACCCCTCACGTTTTAAGTTCTTTTCTTATCATGTTATCGCCACACAGATGCCAAAGGTTTTCTGTACCTCATACAACTCTTATCTCAAACGGAGCAATGGTTTGTGATCTTTTCAGGTTTAATCAGATGAACTGGTTTTGTTTGGTTAGCTGACTGTGTTATGATCTGATTTTTCTGACAGTGCCAGCCGAAGGTGAATCTAATTACCCGAGCACCTGTCAGGTAGCCAGGATCATATTAGGGTCATATTAGATTACATCAAAACCAATCCTGACATATTTTCTATCGCACAGGTCCTATCACATAGAATAACAGAAACAGAGCCAAATTATTCCTGTACTTTGATAGTCATACATTAATCATTTACGACACGTTTACTTTAAGTTGACATCATAAACAATGTGACTGCTTACAGCTGATGTTTCCTTCATGCTTTTTTGAAGTGTTTATGTATGCCATAAGATTGTTCACCCGTTGACGCTATTTTTCTGAACTCCTGCAGACCTTTCATAAAATGTGAACGTGAATGAAGAGGAAAATCCCTCATTTGGCTCTTGACTGTGTTATTGTGGTCAGACTAGTAATTTTGCATAGAGATGTTGTATTTGTGAGCTAGTGCTTCTGTGCTAGACTGCCACTGGAAAGGAAAAGTCTTATGCAATCAGAAACTATTGATTTTGTCTACATCGTGTAACAGAGTCAGGCTATGTTAAAGAAAACACGCACATTAATACAGAAGAAAACCTGAATGTTTTTGGAATTTTTCGATTCCATTATCCTCACAAACCCACAATCTCTCAGACGGACAGTTAGTTACAAGCTGCTGGAAAACAACTCAGATACTCAAATGTCTTTTCTGCTATGGCTAATCACATTTATATGGACAATTGTAAATTTCTGTGTACATTATTATACATTTCTGTAGCTAATTGTAAATGGGGGTCAGTTTGCAATGTGGAGAGCAGAACCCTGTCAATGGGTGTTTGTAAGCTCAGGACCGGCTAATCTCTGATGTACTTGAGACACAACCACTTGTGCAATTAAAGTGATCCTCATTCAACATCCCTGAATTCTGAGTGTTCATAACTGCAAAACTTTACAAAATCTTAAACCTTAAAAAACACGCGTTTGGACTGTGGGAAATACCTGCTATGAACATTGGAACATTTTTCAAACCAACCTAGAAACGACCTAAAAATGAATATTATTTGAAAATTAAATTAAATATATATTTCATTAAATGAATAATTGTGACCACAATTTCTCGAATGGTTCACGCATGGACACTGAAATTAAGCAAAACAAAAACCCAACTGGTGCATATATAATACTGAGGGAGCTATAAGAACACGACAAAACTCAGCAGGTGCTGGATGCGTTAAACTGCATGTCGTTTGAAACTTAAGCGAATTGACAGACAAGTGACAGCAGAAGCCACTGATTGGCTATGGGCCCAGTAGGGTGTGTTGCCATGGCAGTAACGTTTCACCTAGTTAGGGCTGTGTCAAGAGGTGTCAATGCATTCCTTGCACCCTGCAAAGAGAAGCGAGAAGGCGTTACCAGGCTCTTCCCCATCACAGAGCTGTAGGATGTACCCCAGCAGTGCTTCATATCACAAAAGGGTTGTTAAACCATTATAAAAAAAAATGTTATTTGAAACGAACGTTACCTGGAATTATTTAAGCGAAAGAAAATTCAGCTAGTTCTCATTTCCGTTTGGTTTAACATTGAGGAATGCTAATGTAACAAACTGAAATTAAAATATAAATCTCTAAACAGCAATGTCTCAGACAGATGTGATCGTTTCTCATGCTGTGCAGACGCAAGTTTCACTTCTGCAAAGAATTCTTCCTGTTATAGGTTTATGAGAGCAGTTTCCTATTATATCCAGCTTTAACTTGTGGTTGACACGTGGTAGCTGGTTTCTAGCTGGTCTAAACGGTTTTTTAGCTGCCATTTGTTGGTTGACCACCCAGCATGTTAGAACAATCAGCTTGGACCAGCTTATAACTGTCTCAGATCAGCAGAAACCCGTTGACGTATCATGTTGGATTTTGCAACAGGGAGACTGGATGGAAGTTTTCTGATTTTAGTTTAAAAGAATATATAGAGTTTCAATATCATAAGTAGACCTGCTTCTATTCATAGTACCGCGACGCTTAGTGAAAAGTGACAATGAAAATAAGAATCACACAGCCAATAGCATAAAAACACTTACGCAACATCACAAGCAAACCCAGCACTCTGAAACTGGCAAGAAAGGTTTCCATGGTGACCTTCATGCGAAAGGACACATTAATATCAAGCAATAATTAATCTCAAAGGTCCAGTGGGGTGGAACCCCACGGCTGTTGAGCTTGTCCATGTTCCCATGAGACAATTCAGGGGGACTGATGGGGGGCATCAACACACACTTAACAGAAAGGAGATTACGTCCAAGCAAGTGTTTTAATGCTTTTAGTACAGATTTGAGACCGTTTATTACATAAATCTATAAGGTAATTGTTTATAATCTGAAAAGATCCAATCTGGAAAGCTGCCTAATAACCAGTCATACCTGTACAGAATTGAGCATTAACATAAAACTACAAGATAGGTGACACATTATCTTTTGTATTTGTCCATATTTTATATGAATGTATAAAAGAAACTGTATTTATCAAAGGCAACACACATAAAAAGAACTTTATCAGAACTGAAGCCCCTTAAAATAAAATGCTTATGCTTCAAAAGCATCCCAACATTAAACGTGCACAAAGTAATTTAATATTATTAATTGTTTTGAATGGTATAACAATCAATATCATATTTGTAGTTGTGCTGATATTCAAGAAAAAGGCACTTTCTCATTGCTTAACTATACTGTATGCTAAGAAAATTGTGAATTATAAACAGTACCACAAATGTGAATTTATTGTAATATCTGACTAACTCATATGTCCTGTTATGCTTATTAACAAGCTGCAAGCCCATTATACAATGATCTGCAGTTTCACTTGCTCCCTTTGATAATACTCGCTAGTTTGTCATTATTTTAAGTACTGAGTTAGAACAGAGATGTGTATGAACATTACAACTGTTTAGTCACTTTTGTTGAATTGCATTTCATGCAGATTAAGTATTTCAAAGCTGTCCTACTCCAGTAAACAGAAAAATGACCACTAGGCCTACTTTAACACACACACACACACACACACACACACACACACACACACACACACACACACACACACACAAAAGAGGCAAAGTCGTCTTACATGTACCTTCATGTAGCCCTACTGTTTATATTTTGGTGTGGCTGGGAATATCTTTACCTGCTTCAGACTGCACGTGCTTGCAGGCGTTGTAAGATTTGTTTTCTTCGTTGTGACTAAAACGTGACAAAACGAAAAGTTTGCGGGTTGTTTCACTAGGTTGTCGGTAATTATTCCGAAATTACACGACGATTTGAACGAATCTGTAGCTGTGAGACAGACGACAACCCCTGAAACCGATTCATAATTGACACGTAGTCGTAAGAGTGAAAGATTTACGAATCGATTTAGACTGTTTGATCTGGGAGCGATTCATAACTAATCGACTCGCAAGAGAAAATGGCGTCGCTGATTAGGATTATAATCCCTTTTTTTTTTCTATTGACGAAACTTTTTTTTTTTTTTTTTTTTTAATTCAAATTTGTTGTCCTAATATCTTATCCTCAAAACTTTTAGGGAATCCTGAGGAAAGGATCGAGGAAAAACTGCAAATACTGTGAGTTCTCTAGATATTTAGCGCCATCTTGTGGAAAGAGTAACACTTGACGGCCAACAAGGCCTTGATTTTATTTGCACCTGATTATTTGGTAAAAAACAAAGAAACAATAAAATAGAAAACGAATAGAAATCATCACATAAATTTAAATGGTTTCCATTAAAATACCATTATGAACCATTTTTCCAGTAAACCATTCCCAAATTCCTTTTTGTAGTGTGTTTTGGTTTAACGTCCCACCAATAGATTCCATCACATAACACATACTTTCCATTAAAACTAATACAATTCCCATTATAACAATTAAATCCATTACATGTTTTGGTCAGGGTTTTTGAATGCCTTGCATAACAGCATCCTCTCCTGAGGTATAATGTATCTGGAACAAAATGGACTCACCATATAAAACCTGTTCAGTCACCAGGCTGTTTTTTTTTTTGTGCATAATTAAAATAAAATGTTGATGTTGGCCGTCGGGTTTACCACATAACTGCTCACAGCTATAGAACAGCAATAACAATATACTGCATCCAGGTATTTGAAAATACAAGGGTTTGTGAAATATAGTTGTATTTAGAAAATAAAACAGAGATGCAAACAAAATTGAGCATTAAGAAAGAAGTGACCAACAAAGATTACAATGTTCTCACATACAGCAGACCAAAAGCTCACCTGTGGTGGAAACGTAGATACATATTTTAGAGATTTTAGAGATGTGGTGTGCCAACTCTGAACTTCTTGTCTGAATGAGAAAAATAAGCCATATTTTCTTATATCAAAATGGAAATTGTATTATAAATAGAGTAGAAAGACAAAAAGGCATTAGAAATGGCATCAGAAGTGGCTATTTTATGTGAGATTGGGAAAAAAATTATTATTGCAAAAAAAAGCTATTTGATTAGAAGGTCAGTGTGAAAATCTCAAGGTTTCAGAGGTTCAAAAGCTCTCACGACTCAAGATAACATTCTTTTTTATTTACTTATATTGAATTTTATTGTCCTATATTGTCAGTCTCAGAAAGTGTCTCATTCAAACATTTAGGGAATCTTGAGGAAAACGGCAGTCTGTGACAGATATTCAGCGCCATCTTGTGGAAAAATTAACCCTTGACAGCCAACATGGCATTGATTTTATTTTCACCTGACTGATAACTTTCAGGGGCCTATAATGGTCTCTGACACTTAGAATCGGACGTCTCTTGATTCTTTTTTATTATCACATTGATCACTGTTTTTGAATACCTTGCATAACAGCATCCCGTCCTGGGGGTTAACATACCTGGAACTTAAACGGATTCACCGCACGAAACCTTTCCAGGCAGCAGGCCGTTTTTGTTGTCGTTTTTTTGTTCGCATTATTAAAATGAAATCTCTCATAACCCGATGGCATGGTTAGCAAGAGAAAGTGGTGACTTCAAGGTATTTGTCAGAACTTGTCCCATAACGATTTCCTGAATGTTGTTGGCCAACAGGTTTACCACGTATCTGCTTCTAAAACTTAGAACAGCAAAAACAATATACTGCATCCAGGTAACAGAATATACAGGAACTTATACAATATAGTAGTTATGATGAAAATTGCTATTTTATTATTAGAAATAAAGTAGAAAAGCAAACGACAGAAATGACCTTCGAAGTGTCTTATGTGAGATTGTGAAAACAATCCGCACAAAGGTATATGTTTTCTAAAAAGCCATTTGATCAGAGCCTTCTCACCTTCCCAGGATCCTTTGTTTTCATTCCATTCGTGTGAATCTTTTGTTTATGCAAAGACAGTAACGTTCCGTCCACAAAAGTGTGAAATTTAAACGAAGCGAAAAATGTCAAGATGAAATTACAGATAGATGTCTAGAGCAAGTTTGGATTTGTCCGTGCGCAGACCTCAAGGTTTCTTATCCTATTAGTGGTGCAAAAGCTCTCAAGACTCGTCAAGAAAAATCAAAAGAGTAAAAACTCAACTCAAACTTAACCTTAAGACAATTACTCACAGATAAATTTAAATAGGTTAATGCTTTCGGCTTGAAATGTTACACAACTGAAACCGAATGACTGATCTAGAAATGTTGTCACAAGTTTTCCTGTAACTATTTCAAGCCCTCCCCAGTCTTAAATCCCCTTTCGCTTTAGCATGTGCTCATATAGTAAGACAAGCGGTCAGGATCCCAGCAAATTCTTCTGTCTCTTCCAGCATGTTCACACGGCTGCTCTGTCTCTGGGTGACTGGGGTGTTACTCCTGTCCCTGAACTGGGGTAAGTACAAAAACTGTTACCCTTAACCTATCACAGAACTAGAGGACATTCACACATATCATAATATGCCATTGTGTCTGTAAATTTCTTCTACACTGCAAAATCTGTCTTGGAAGTGGGTCCTACCTTCGTAGTTCTTCGGCTTTATTTGTTTTCCTTTGCGAATGGATTTGCCTTAAGCTTACTTGGGTTTATTTAGCAAGAAAAGTAGTGGACTGAATGCTTTTATTCGTTTCTCTTGACAATTTGAGGAACAAAATGTGACAGGGCAAATGAAAAAAAGTGGTTAGACAATACAAACTCATACTGTGTGACAGTTATTACTCAGAAATGTCAGATTTCAGGAATCTAAGGTGATCTGCTTGCCTTAATTTTCAGGATACACTGAGGTTGACACAGCTGGAAACAATGGCTATCATAGCTTGCTTATACTACCATTCAAAAGTGAAATTTTTTTTTTTACTTTTTAAAACAAACTTAGTTCTATTTATCAAAATTGATCATGCTTTCCACAAAAAACATTAAGCAGCACAACTGTTTTCAGCACAGATAATTATAATTATACACCGATACTGGTATCGTTCTCAAGCCCAATGCTGTACTCATACTCATAAAAATGCCCCGATGCCAAACACAAGATCACAGTTAGGAGATTTATGTATTATTACAGCAAAATGCACGATTACAGTACTAAGCCTATGCAATGGAGCAGATCTAATACTATTAAATTAAAGATGATGTACCATAGAGCAAAAAAAAAAATAAATAAATAAAATTATTGGGCATAATTAAGTGTGAAAATAACCAAAGGGTGTACAAAAACAAAATAAAACCAGAAAACAAAGACAGACAGACGTAAAGGTAGACAAACAAATCAATAGATAGATAGATAGACAGATGAAGATATGAATATCGGTATCATTTGGCAAGTACAAAGCATAAAAGTATTAGTATCGGGCAACTACGGTGCATCCTTATTGATAATAATAAGAAATGTTCCTTGAGCACCAAAGTATTTAAATGATTTCTGAAGGATCAAGTGACACCGAACACTGGAATAATGGCTGCTGAAAATTACATTTTAAAATATATTAAGATAGAAACCAGATACCAAATCAATAGAAATAAACAAATATATATATATATATATATATATATATATATATATATATATATATATATATATATATATATATATACACACACACACACACATATTTATATATTTATATATATATATATATATATATATATATATATATATATATATATATATATATATATATATATATATATATATATAATGCAATTCTACAGTACTTCAAGTTGTTGTGCTGATGCCCATCTGAGGGGTAAAAGAAATGAGCCAGCTTTGGGCCTTATCTGCGGTGGGGGGCATGACTGGCATTGTTCACATAGATAGCATTCACAGGGAATTTCCACCGCAATATTGCTAATGTTATCTTCATCTTCAAGAATCACGCAAGAATTCGAGAATGCTTTCGCCCCGCTCTTGGCAGATCCAGTTAGCTCTGCAGCCAATACGCCAACAGCACTAAACAACAGTGCCTAAGCATAACAAACATGACATTTAAAGGAATAATTCACCCCAAAAAAGACTATTACTCACTCTCCTGTTGCTCCAAACCCTTATGATTTCCCTTATGATGGAGAGAAAAGAAAAATATAGTAAACGGTTAAGTGAAAGTCAAACCGGTTTGGAGTGACATGAGGGTGAGTAAATGATGACAGTGTTGTTATTTTTATGGTTAAACTCTGCCTTTTAAAGCCGCTTAAAAGCTTTCAAAGGTGAATCAAAGGCTGAGTTTTAAAATGACACCTCTTTCAATGTATTGCATGGCCTGGGATTTAACCGAGAAAACATGAAGAAACACATCCTTACTGGCTTCGTCTTACACTCAACAAAATATGGCCCAAGGTTGTGTGTCTCAATAACAAAAGAAAGCAAAAGGGAGGAAAGACAGGATAGGAATTTCGGGGAAAAAATTAGTTCTTTAATCTTCTTTAAGGTTAGAGCACATCTAGATCGTGTTTCTGCCTGTTGTAAAATGTAGGCAGAAATAAACCTCCCTGACAGTTTGGCAAAGTCAGTCCCGTTTGTTTCTGGTGGAACAGATACTATGAAGGTTCGGATTCTGTGAAGGTCACTAAAACCCATTCAAACACTTGTCTTTACAGGAATAATGCTCTCTTAAATGTAAAAAAACCCACCAGACTGTTTGATACCAAAATATTGCTATACCTAAAGAAACATTCTTATTGATTGAATCACAGTCAATTGTGGTTGAGAAAGATGGAGTTGGACACAGAGGGCTTGCAATGGCATGCTTAAGAAATTCTTCTTTTTTTTTTTTAATAAATAAAACGGATGATTACCTATGAATGAAAGAAAGAATGTTTCGATGAAAAGTTCCTCAGCACAGAAAAGTACAGACGAATAGGAAGGTCCATCTAAGAGGCTAAAACGGTAAAACTCAACAGGCTGCTGCCCTGGAAATCATATACAGCTTTGGCTCAGTCATCTGCCTGTTTCTTCATCTCTTCATGCTTTCTTCTCATTGAGCATATCATTCTTTGGAATGTATGACAGCATCACATGAACACAGGCTCAGGACAGAGAAAGCACAACTTCTCCATTCTTTAGCTGAGGCTAAATGCGAAATCAATATAACGAATAACAGTTACTCAACAACCCAAACAGTTTCAGTTTAAAAAGTTACAATAGCAATAACACGATTGTATTTATTTATTTTAATTTCATGGCTCTGAGAATACTTTTAGTCAGTTTTGATTAACTGATTAGTCAGTTCTGGCATTATGTATTTGCGCATCATCACTCTGAGAGAGCACATTCATATATATGACTCACTGTATAATTTATCTTTGCCACGTTGATTTTTATTGCATAAAAATAGCATATTGATAAAAAATCTTGAATGCATTTCCGCTAGTACATAACATTTCCAATATTGTGTATTTTGATGTAAAGCTAAATCTGAAAAAAAAAGAGATAAACTATAGACATATTAAATAAAAAGTCTCAACTTCATATAAAATAATAGTATCTCAATACCGATTCAGTTTTTTATTTATTTTTTTAACCATATATCATCACTTGCATATGGGTTATTATTGCATAAAAAGATAGAAAGGCACTGCGGTGAATTAAATCATTTCTCAAGACTACCTTCATACACAATTAAAGAGAAATGTGTTTTTTTTTTCTAATCTTCCCAGGTACTACATTAGGCAATGAAGACTATGATGCAAATGTGACACCGACACCTGATTATGACTACAATGCTACATTTGACTACTATCTGTACAACAGTTCAGATAACACTATCGGTAAGCTGCAGTGTTATTTTTAAGCATTGATGAGTGCAAAGCAGACAGCTATCCCGAAGTCTTTTGAGACTTTACAATGGACGACAGCAGATTTCAGGAATATCTGAACGCTGCGATTTTTGACCAGTCAGAACTATTCCATAGATAACAGTCTATCTAACATTTATAGATAACGTTAACCAACAGCTATTTTTAGATGATGTTAAGCAAACCTCCACTTGGTCTACTTACACTGCTCTCTAGTAAATGTGTCGGTTACTAAATTAAAATGAAGTTAGTTGCAGTGGCAAAATGTGTATTAAATGTGACCGTTTTGTTGTTTTCCTTTTCAGATGGCATGCCAAGCATTAACTATGAGATGTACGAAATTCTCCGTGATACTAAAAATCAAGGAAATACGGTACAGCGGCGTGATCTCTGTTGTTATCCACAGGCATTTCATTTCTAAAAGCCTGATTAATCACTTTCCTTTTTTTTTGGTACTTGTGACTTGAATGAATCAAACTAAATTGGCTATTATGTAGTAAAGTGAAAGAACGAATAATTAAGCAGACTCTTAAAAGCAAGGGAAAAGAGAGATTTGCTAGAACGAAAATATGTCGAAATCTTTTGAACAAGCAATTGTTCGACGGCTTTGTTTTGCCGCTAAACAACAATGTCCGACCGGGACAAATATCCGTACTGACCGCTTAATGAGATTCTGTTGCTTTTTAGGATGCGGTGTCTGTGTATAGACAGTATGGAATATTAACAGGGCTGCTGGTGCTGCACTTATGCCAGCAAACATGAAAATCAACTATAGACCGAACAAAAGTGAGTTTTATTCATCTTTCCTCTGTGATGCTTTACAGTACATTCACAGCCTGTTATTTTCCTAGAAATGCATTTTTCATCATTCTTCTATAAATCTATATTAAGACGCAGCTATTAATCACAGAGACTTATGACTAATTATCTCTGTTGAGTGCACCATTCCGTACTGTTAGCATATCATGATGTCTACAGCAATGTTAGTCATTTCTTGAATGTTTTTTTTTATTATTGTTTATCTTGTTACCGATAGATACCGATGTGCCCATGTCATCAAAGAGGAAGAAGCACCAGAACATCCTCTTTGTTGCAGAGTGACATCATTACTGACGTTTCACCGAATTAAAGTCTGGAGCTTTTGAAAAAAAGAAAAATCTTTTTGTTACGCTTGATGTATCTGCGCTGTTCAAGGCAGTTGAACTTTTTGTATGCGATTTGAAATGATCACAGATTTTTTGCCGTTTCATGTGCTTTTTTTTTTTTTCATCTGAGAAGCTTTTATGACAATGTAACCAACAATTTCACTTTTCAGTTTTGCATAAAGGATGAAATAACAATACTAAAAAAAAGCTATGTATTATAGTTTTTGCTAATTGCTTTCACAGCTTGTCTGATTAACAGCTCTAAGTGTGAACTTTATTTATATATTTCACACGTTCTTAAAGAGGTACTAATATAATAACTGAATAAATAGAGGAGATAAATTGAAGATAAACTGAATTAAATTAGAAATAGAAAAAAATGATTTTTTTTTTTTAAATTAACTTACGTTAAAGTTTAAGTATAACAAATATTTTTAAGAATAATAATGTGACATATGCATATTTGTGCTTTTTGCAAACTCAAATTATTACTGATTTTTGGGTGACCTCTGAGCATTTTATACCTTTTTTTATGCTCTATAGTTGTCAGATTTGCTGCTTGAATTAGCATGTGTCGTAAATAACATTTGTCTCATTTACTGTGAGAAAAGTCCCAGGGCATTAAGCATCAGTCTGCTGCACAAATATGCACTAACATGTCTGACAGTTTCCTGAGCAGACTGCAGTATTCTTTATATTCTTGCCTCAGTGACATTAAAACAGGGTCACCTTGCATCTCCAATCAGGAGCCAGGAACAAGATATAATTCAAATGAATGGTTATCTAGATGCATTAAAAGAGAATTTACCTTTTGGGTTCCCCCTATTCATAATATCAAACAAGAGCGGAAGTCCATTCAAAAATGTGCGAGGCTTCCGGTGTCAATTCGCTCAGTATTTTTTTTATTTTAAGGTATTGTCGTAATTATAAACACACCGATTTCTAGAGTAAATAGTTTTACCGTTTACTACATTTAGTTACTACTAATTAACCTATACATCGGCTAATCGGAAGTCTCGCGCATTAACAGAAAATAGCTTCCGCGCTGAAAAATACGTTTATAGTGTAACACAGCGGGGCATGTTGTCACAAACGAAACGCA
Source organism: Puntigrus tetrazona (assembly GCF_018831695.1). Taxonomy (NCBI): domain Eukaryota; kingdom Metazoa; phylum Chordata; class Actinopteri; order Cypriniformes; family Cyprinidae; genus Puntigrus; species Puntigrus tetrazona. The sequence continues at coordinate 22,766,589 of NC_056714.1, read as the reverse complement.
TGCCCGATGAGCCGTATTTTATTTCCCGGGCAATAACGTAAATGAAAGAGCTAGATTTTTAATTGCAACGAGATTTAGGTTAGTGCCCATGCGATTAAAAAAGGATTTACCGAAAATATTAAAGTAAAAAAAAAAAAAAAACCGCTGTAAAATATGTAAAGTAAGAAAGAAGCGCTCTCGGATGCCCCACGAGGCGCTTGAAATCTCTCAACTCACGCGCGAGCTGATGGATGAGAGAGATGCGTGATCTCATCATATATTCAGTGCGTTCTCTCGAGACCGCCGGAGCCCTCACGAGTAGCGGGTGTTACTTACAGAACGCCCACCTACACCACATTTTTTTGACTTTTGCCTTCGAACACGGCAGACGCGAGATGCTGGCTGGAAAAGGATGCTTTCTTTGGCAGTATCGGTGTTAAAACAGCTGCTTGCGTTCTCAGCTGTGGATGCAGCCGATGATCGTGTTGTAGCACCGACCGCTGCGAGAAATGTTTCACGTTCGCGCTGTGAGTCATGTTTCTCTTCCGTGAGCGCTCTTATTAGCAGTTTTGATCTGTGATTAAAGATGCCGAGGTTTCAGCATTTAAACAGCACTAGTATGCCGAATCACAATTATGAATGGAGCTACGAATACTACGACGACGAAGAACCCGTGTCTTTTGAGGGACTCAAAGCGCATCGATGTAAGTGTTTGCTGCATTTAGCCCATTATAGCTTCGTGTGTTTTCTACAGTTTTTCTGTGGGACAGTGTAAGATACTATGAGATGCTTGTTTAAATATAAAAAATACTACTTTAAAAACGTGTATTGAAAAATAACTTTATCCAGAACTATTATGCAAAAGTATATAATATATATAAATGCATGTGTAAATATAGAATTGTTTATAGCTACACTGAATGACTTTAAAATGTAGCATTTATATATTATGACATTTTAAATATGCTTGGTTTACATATATGTATGGGGTGTATATATATATATATATATATATATATATATATATATATATATATATATATATGAAATAGTTGCATGTAATCATGCAATATGCAAAAATCTTGTCAGTTAAAAATGTAAAAAAATAAAATAAAAATATATATAGTATGCATTTTTACATCACTCAGCTTTGTTTCCTCCTGCAGATTCCATTGTGATCGGCTTTTGGGTGGGTCTTGCGGTTTTTGTCATTTTTATGTTTTTTGTTTTGACTCTTCTGACCAAAACAGGAGCACCACACCCTGAGTAAGTATATATTTCAATAATCTGTGAAATATCGGTTGTGTATATCAGGCTTTTTTTTGCAAGGACGGGACAGAACAGACCAAACAAAAGTGCAGACAGTGTAAATTCCCAATAGGTCAATTCATCTCTCTCACATCTGCACCACAAGCACGATGTACTGGACCGAGCCAGTGTTTCAGCATGATTTTTCTGTTACCCGCTGCCTGCATTTTGGCCACCTAGCTGCCTCATTATCCTTAGTTTCAGAGAGAGCTCTCTCTCTCTCTCTGTGTCCGTGTTTGTGGCCTCCCTCACTCTCATTAGCTCTCTGCTAAGTCAGTGACTCCGATGTAACACTTCCTTAGACCAACAAAGATTCTTTTCAGGAAACTTTGATCAAACCAACAACAATCTGAAGTCTTGGTCCAATTAGCATGAAGTCTGGCAACTTTAACCTTCATAAACTATATGAAATATAGGCACTGCGACAATCCTTCCATGCTGGTTTAACACAATCTATTCTTGCATGTGTCTTGTAGCATGCTCATGTTTATTAATGCACTCAAATGCACCCATATGCATGCACATACATAAACAACAATTATCTCTGTCTGTGTTCTGGTAACCAAGTAGAATTCATTTAAAAGCAAATTAATGCCTTCTTTCTACATTCAAATGTATTGGGCAAATAATCCTAGGGGCGTTTATTGTTTATTGCATGTAATTACACTCAGTTATAATAGTGCAGGACTATTCGTCCCCAGCCTCTGGTTTAATGGAGCAGTTGGGAAGCTCAGGGGCTGGGCTGACAGTCTGTTTAGTGCTCTTTTAATTAAAATGCTCTATAGATGTGAGTCATCCATTAACACAGACCAGCAGAAACCTCTTACACTCAAGATCACTGAAAAGAGAGGATAGGAATATGTGCTCACACACACACATACAGGAGGAGGATAGATATAAGATGAGGGTGCTCCCACACTCCAGAAGCACTGGTGCTCATTTCACCTCTATTAGAAAAAAGAAATAAAGCTGTTTAAACCTGGTGACGAGGCTTTAAGTTCAACGCTCCCATCTCATTCCCTCAGGGCCGCTGAGCCTTATGAGAAACGAATGCGTCTCACAAGCTGCGGCGAGGGTCTGGGCCGCCAACACGAGGCAGACACCAGAATGAGTCTCTCTCGGCCACTGCTGGAAGAGTCCCGCTCTTTTTTTCACTGTTACATAAACGAAGAAGAGCGAGAAGGAGGCAGGGCCACGGCTGGTGCCGCCCATGGACGTACCGGCAGCGGAGACTCCAGAGACCAAGTTGAAACGGTCGGCCTAGTCGTGCAAAGCATGGTCATGGACACCCGGGCAGAACGAGAGGCGGCACTGTTGGTGCATTTTAACATCCCCAACTTCGTGAACTCAGAACTGAACTCTGCGTTGGGGGAAGATGAAGATTTACTACTAGGCGATCCTCCGATCATAATGGACGAGGCCCGTCCGCGCTGTACCCATCATATCATCGACTAACCCACCAGTTCAAAGATGGACTTTTTCACTCATTACGGCTCCATTATTGTCTTCAGCTCAGCCTGTGACCTTTAATAGTAAAGAGTGATGGTGTTTCGCTTCAAAAGTTCTGCTTTTGCAGCGCACGCTTCAAGGCTGAGCTATTTTCTGACATCTGGGGTCTACAGTGACTCATGATGTCAGTCCGCAAGATCAAAAAAAGATGGAATTGCACGACTGGGATTTGGCGAATGTGTTCTTGACAGCAGCAACAGCATGCTAAAAGACTGTTGGAAGAAAATGGCAGATATTAAAAAAAAAAAAAAGAAATAATTGACAACAATGCTGTTTCTGGTCGTAGGAAGAGATTCCGTAAAATGCAATGCCTTATTGGTTCATACTATCAGCATGATTTAAAAAAAAATCTCTTGATGTGCAGCAGGAAGATGCTTTATGCAGCATTGTACCTATGTAGCCTAATGGCAAAATTACTGAAAATTGTCTGATTCTCTGGACTTGTTCTGTGAGCAAATGCTTGAGTAGAAAATAGCTCGCTGTCTGCACCTGTCGACTAAATCAGTGGCTTTCTGCAGAATATCTACAGAATACTTGCATACTAGCTCTCGGTATTTGTCTGAATACAGTTGTCTGAGCTGCTGAAGCAATTCAATTGTTCGGTTCTGTTTTCTGTTTTATTGAACAACTACTTGCCAATAAAATTCAGTGGAAAGCTTACCGTGGTGAAATTTTCACATAAATCCCTGAGGCTGATGATACATTGTGCAATTTTGCTGGGCAACTTTTTTGAGCAACATTGCTTGAGCACTTTTCAGTTGAGAACACATTTCTATCTGGATAATTTAGATCAGTCTTGGGACCTGTGTCTCACCTGGTTGAACGTTTACCTCAACATTTCACAAAAAGTTCCCCAGTGTATCATCAGCCTGACTCTAAGATTACACCTGAAAGAAACAGCTTGTATTATTACTTTTTGACCTCACGGACAGATTATAAACAGATGAAAAATGTAATAGAACTACAGTACTTTGAGAGACCAATATAGAGAACCGAATGTCTTTAAACTAAAAAGTTGCTACTTAGCAACCACTCAGAAAACCTTAGTGACCACTTAGCAATGTCCTGGTAACCACTGAGAACGCTTTGGTCACACGTGATGAGATATATATTTACAGAGTGACATTATTTTATCTTCAAACTTGCAGAAAAATAATTAATTTACACGGGTAACAGCTAAGGACGGCTTTGAGCTAACATCAGATGTGACACCAGCTGAAGATTGAGAGGTTATCAGTAGTGCATTCAGTAAAGGTCCCATATTGTACACCTTTTTGGAGTTTTATTTTAGGTGTTGATGTCCTCAAGAACATATTTGCATTATAAGTAAACCAACAATATGGTTTTACAGCTCCTTTCTCAGGAAAGGGTTGGTTTTTGCATGTCTAATTACTATTCATGAGCCTCTCTTTTGAGTGACACACATAAGCAGGCCAAGCAAATGTAACAACGGCACAATGTCACAGCACCAGCTGGTACAAAGCATAGGTCTCTGCAGGCAATGGAAATGACCAAATCAGGGCCTTTTTACGGCATGGCTGACGTCCTAGCGAGGGTAGGTTTAGGGGTAGAGTTAGGTCAGGGGGGTCGTTTTGATTGCATGATTGAGAAACACCAAATGGTTTGAAAACACCCAGAAATTGAGAAATACCAGCTTTGCGGAAACATCAATCTCCAACAAATGAAAGACTGGATGGGGCCTATTCAAAACAACACCGATTTGGCTACATAATCAATGTAACAGAGCCTCAAATTAGAAATATGATCACATACCTGATGCCACTACTGCCAGACAAAAAAAAAAAAACATGATAAAACGAGCGGACTGGAGTTTGCATACTACTTATCAGAAAAGGTATAAGAAAGTACTTCTTTTGTTATGGGTGCGTCTAAAGTTTTATTGCATCTCACGACTATGTTGTTTATGAAATAATATCCGTGTGCATGTGTGTAAAACAACAATTCATGCGTAATTGTATATGCATTGTTGTGACTAGCTGGACTGGGGACTAGATATTTACCTCATGTTAACAACCCTGTCAGATCCTTGGAGTGAGCATACAGGTCAGCCAATCTGGTTTCTTCTAGTTAACCTTTTTTGACATGTTTCGATGTTTTTGCTTGGAATTGAGGTCTTTGCAGAGCAAAAGTGGAGATCTCAATTTCTGCGAATTCTCAATCAATTACATAGCCCCTAGCCCTTCACATCATGAAAAAGCCATGAAATTTTTGATTTGACAATATGGGATGTTCTTTTCTGTAATTATGCTCATTTCAAAGGCAGTGATTTTATCAAGTAAATTTGTCACTTAAAAATCTTTATACTCCACGCCTTATCCACAAATGTATCCTGCGGGCCCAATTAAATTATATTTTGTCAGGACCCTTGGAGTTTATAAACAGTGATGCATGCTGATCAGTGCTTATCAATCATCACACAACGCTGCAGCTCCATCTCCAGCCACTCATGCAGTTTATATTCTTTAGTAGTTTATTAGCATTCAGACCATGTCCTCTGAACCAAGCGCTGAGGCTAGTAATAAATCATGACGTCTGCAGTATTTGTTGCGCAAATACTTTTAGGCTGAGCTTTTGAGTTCAGCATTTTTTTAGAACTCTTCTGTGGGTGGATTATCAACAGCAATTTTACTGCCGTTTGTTCAGGCTTTCTGGGTTCTGCTCAAGCAGATGATGTAAAACCATCGGAGCAGCAAAACAGGACAAAATGTGTAAATAATAATTAACTTTAATACAAAGTAACATTTGGATTTATGCTACAAATTACTAAATTGTTTGTATTTGATGTTACACATCCTGCATGTTCCTCAACAATAAATAAAGCTTTTACAATATGTAATTATAAATACTCCCACACATTTAAATCAGTGATTAGTTCTGTCAGGAAGTCTGCTAGAAATTTGAATGTTCTGAGTGGTGCAAAGACATCTCAGGATTGGAGGGGGAGGTATGCGTGGGTGCTGGCGGAAGTGTGTTCGGGGGCGGGAATGACAACACCCTGTCTCTGGAGTTCACGGAGCACGTCCAGTATGGAGTCTAGCTCCAGTCTGAAGACCTCCAGCTCTTTAGCCTTGCCTTGAGCGAGTCTCTTCCAGCGCTCCACCTCACCCTGCTGCTCCTGCTCCACCACCCGCCGTGTGTCTGCAATCACCTAGAAACACAAGGCCACCTGACATTAGTGCACTCAATCATAGGGGAGAGGTTGTCAATCAAAAGACTGCTGTTGAGATCCATTAAAACAACTATATACTGTAGAGCAACAGAAAACTAGATGTGTGCTGACTGTTTACAGTCCATGTGTGTAGTACATATTAGTACACTCAAGTTGAGTGTTTACGGTCACTAAGAAATCACTTATGCTCATCAAAATTGCATTTGATATAAAATGTATTTCAACTAGTAGTTCACAAACAAAGTGGTCTATTGTTTTTTGTTTTTAATTCATTCTTATAGTTACAAATAGCATGAGAGGGGTTTATCGTCATTGTTTTTTTGTTTTATTTTTTTTCCCAAACATTTTTCTGTCACACCATAAGACACTTTGATATGCCAACTACCCATATATACACAATAAAAAAAAATTCAATATGTTGTAAAACAATTTTCACCATCATTACTCCGGTCTTTAGTGTCACATGACCCTTCTAATATTATATGCTTCGCTGCTCAAGACACATTTCTGTTTAATGGATCCTTGCTTAATAAATGCATTTCTTAACTTTAAAAAATCTTACTGAACCAAAAAACCTTTTGAACTGAACTGTATGTATAGTGTGTGTGGGAGGGTTACCTGCTGAAGCTGTTTCTCGCGCTGATTATAACGGAGCTCCATGGACTGAATCTTCTGCTCCAGGCTAGTGAAGTGTCTAAGTTCAGGACTATGAGATTCTTTGGCCAGTTTCAGCTCTTCCAGGAGTTTAGAGAGCTGTTGGCGCACACATACAGGAAATAATGAGGAGAAAATGAATAATCTTGTGATTAAAGAACAGAAACCTTGGTGTCAAAGTCTCACTCGCTACCTGATTCTGTAGGGTTTCCTCTCTGATCTTAGACACAGCCAGAGCATCTTTGACTCCCTGGAGCTCCTTCACTTGCCCCTGTAAATGCTGCACTATGATCTGAATGGAGAAATTTAGAATATAAAGCTTCATTACATGATGCCTTTATCCGAAGTGACTTGCAATTAGATATTTTTTTCTTAGCAAACAAACCTATGACCTTGGCGTTTCAAAAATTAGGCCAAGGCAACACAACAGGCCGATGCACATAGACATATAAACAGAACTGTTGGAGCGACTGACCGACTGTGTGTTCACTTGATTGGTGAGTTCAGCGACTTTGGAGGAGGAATGCTCAAGGGCATGGCAAGCCATGAGGCGTTCAGTTTCTTTTTGGTGATCAGCCTTGACTGAAGCAAACTGCTCAGCATTCTGCTCTTGAATCCTGAAAAAAAGAGAAATTATTATAACATATTTAATGCATGTCATTTATTGAGATTCAGATGACTAATTTTGAATAATAATAATAATAATAATAACTATTGAAAATTATATACATCCTTTACATCCTACACTACATTCTCTAAATTCTCCATAGTTTCAATATGTGACCCTGGACCACAAAACCAGTAATAAATGTAATTTTAAAAAAAAATTAAGATCTGAAAGATGACTAAAACTTTCCATTATATGTATGATTGTTAGAATATGACTAGGCAGATATACAACTATTTGAAAATCTGGAATTGGTGGGTGGGTAAAAAAAAAAAGTAGAAAATCTATTTAAAATTGTCCAAATAAAGTTCTTAGAAATGCATATTACTAATCAAAAATTAAGTTTTAATATTTTGACCCATACAATGTATTTGACAGCAAATGCAATGAGGCTATTGGTAAAACACAGATATGCTCAGATTCAACCAAAAAGACTATTTTTGTGGTTCAGGGTCACATATTATAGATTATTTGGATCATTTTATTTCATTTATTATATTTTATCATATTTTATTTCAATTAAGCACATTTATCTTACTGCAAAGAACAAATTTTATTTTAAAAGTACATTTGTACAAATAAAATCACTGAAATAATCTGTTTAGCATCATTTGTTGTACTGAATATGTATGCCGAATTAACTGTTGGGATGATAAGCTGGTTTTCATTACTTTGTTACAGTGGCCTTCATTTTCTTAATGACAAATATAATTCCTTTTTTTTGGCTTGTGGAGTTGACAAGCTCAAATTCCGTGAGGAGAATAGGCCCTGTGATCTATTGTTCATGTTTTGTTTTGCACATCAAGGGTTCTGTAAAAGGTTTATAAAAACATGACTGAAGCACTTTAAGAGACTTTACCTGAAGAGCTGACTCTGTGCATGTGCGACTGCAGCCTGTAAGGAAGCTTTCTCTTGTTCTCTCTGTATCTCTAGCTGTTCCAATCTCGTCCTCAAACTGTCATTCTCCAGTTGCACCTCTGAGATGTGTGAGCCTGAGAATGCGCCGGGATGGTAGTCTTTCTCGTCTTGGGTAGGGGGGAAAGTCTCAGCTGCAGGTTTTTTGGGCTCTTTGGCTGCACCCAAATGTCGCTTGGGCTCATTGGAAGCACGATCGAAGCCAGGACCCGACAGCATGGTTCTCCTCTCCCTCTGCAGGCGCTCTACAGTACGGCTCAGCTCCTTAATGGTGCTTATCTTGGAGCTCAGTTCCTGGGTCAGTCTCTCAATGCGTGTTGCTTGTGCCGCCTCCGCATGGAGCTGGTGGCGAGAGGGGCTGCGGGCAGGCTTGTCTGTTTGCGTCTGGGCCTGGCAGAGTTGTTCTTGCAGAGAGGCCACCTCTGCCTTGAGGGAACTCTCTTGCTGTTGATAGGCCTTCTTCACTTCCTCCAGCTCTGCTTTCAACCCCTGAGTTTGTGACTCAGAAAATTCTGATGAAATGACCCGATTGTTCTGGCTGTTCTCAGCCAAACGCTGCTCCAGATCTGAGATCTGCTGTTCATACTGTAGCTGAAGATGGAGAGAAGAACATATATCGAATGTAAGCATATTTAATTGAGCTGGCCAAATAAACATAACATATGGCTCATTGACCATCATATGAACATTCACTAAAATTAACAGTTTAAACTGATTTATAACAATGAACCAAACTTAATGACTCTGTTCTTTTAATGCACATTGTATTAGTCCATAAAGACTATAATATATTCAATAGTGTTTTATTTTAAAAACAGTTTTATTGCTTTATTGTTATTGTACATTACCTTACATTAAAAATTTTGGGGTCAATACAAAAAAAAAAAAAAAAAAAAAAAAAAAAAGAAGTATACTTTTCCAAACGAATGCCGTTCTTTTTGAAACTTTCTATTAATGAAAAAAATCCTTTAAAAAAAAAAAAAAAAAAAAAAAAAAAAAAAAAAGGATCAGTTTCTACAAATATTTGCATTTTGAAGGGTCACGTAACACTGAAAACTGGAGCAATAGCTGCTGAAAATTCATCTTTGCCACAAGTGAAATGTATTACCTTGAAGAAATAAATAAAAAAAATAATAATCTTGAAATAGAAAATAGTCTTTTAAACTTATAATATTTTACAATATCACTTGTATTTTGATTAATGCAGCCTTGGTAAAAATAAGACTCAAAAACATAAAATCTTAATGCCCCTGAACCTTTGAATAGTATTGTGTAAATCACTAAATATATATTAATTATTAAATTTATCAACAAGCCGTAAATGGCAGTTATTTCTTCTATATTTTAGTCAAGCAAGCACACATGAGAGAAATGATGCCATTCTGACAGCGTACTCAAAGCCCTGCGAAAAGGACTTTAAATAGAAACCCAATTTCCTTGGCAAACGTTTTTTTTTCTGGAAACAGATTGATCCAGCTGTGAGCTCTGCTTGGAAAAAAACGACAAATAGTTTGAGTTGCTTTCCCCATTACTAATTAAGAACAAAAATGCTGTCCGTGAGCTCAGAGTCACCAAGTTCTAATAGTTCAAAGTTCTTTTGATTTTATAGATTATACGGATTGATTGCTCAGTGCTTTTAAACTATACTCCTGTTGAACTAAATCTGAAATGAATACTTTGATTCTGTGATACTGTTGCTCCATTGTTCTGAGACTGCGCTTGGCTGCTTCATCACGGCCCTCTAGCTCCGCCTCCAGTCGATGGACACGTCTCTCCAACAGAGCTGCAGTCTGAGAGGAATGAGGGGCAGCTGGGGGACGAACATCTAATCCATTATCTTCTGTGCCGGTAGACGCAGCGGCCAAAATTAGGGCTGGCAGGGAGTTTGGATGCCTGCGTTTCAAGAGCTCTTCCATCTGTTTGAGCTAAGACAAGAAATGGAAACATGAGCGATAAACGGAAAAGAATGCAAGAACTTCTATTGATGCAGCTAATGTTAACAAATACACTCAGGAAAAGGAATAGAAATCCATTCATGACTATTTTTAGCATTTAATAATTGGACAGATACAGCAGACAGTGACAGGAAAATGTTAACCGTTTGGGAAATCTACATGAGCAACACAACTTAAAGAGAATAGAGAGAACGCATACAATAACCATTGAACCAATTAAATGTAAAAGTTATTCAATCAATCATCCAGGTGCACATCAGTCAAAAAAAAAAAAAAAAAAAAAAAAAAAAAAGAGGTTTAACATGAAGAGGAGGTGGTGAGCAGTGCTTGGAAACCTGACCATCGAGGCAGATGGTCTGTTACTCACAGACACGGTTGGATAATTCCACCTCTCAGCAAACAGAGCACAAAGAAGAACGTGCCCTGAATGAGCTGTACCTGCAGAATAAGACAACAAAAGTATGTGGACAGCCTGTGTCTGACCTGTCGTTCAAGGTCCTGGATTCTTTTAGCTTCACACGCTCTCTCTTTTGCCTTTCGTTGTTGCTCATTGGCCCTCTTGCTGACCTCCATTTTTAGCTTTTCCACCTGCTCAGTGAGCATTTGTGTCTCAGCGGTGGCAGCTCTGAGTCTGGCCGCATCTTTGTCTAGTAGTTCCTGGTTCTCGGCATACCACTGCAGTCTCTTCTTCAGCTCTGTGACTTCCTCTCTATGTTTTTCCTGGAGCATCTTAAGCTCGAAACCTTTATCACCTGCGAGACACATCCAGATGCTTGTTTACATCGAGATGACAAATACATTGCTGAAAATAGACTGCCACTGTAACGCTCTTACCTGAAGTACAGTCAGCCTGAAGCCTGGCAAGGTCCCGCTCTTTCCTCATCATCTCCAGGTCTACATGCAGGGCTTGCTTCTCCTGTTTTAGCCTGTGGATCTCATTTTGCAGTCGCTCCTCCTTCTTCTACACGCAAAGGCTTTTGTATTAGGAATGCACTTGAAGTGCCATCTAGGCAACTTATTAGGCTTTGGAAAAGTTGTTGATACTACCTGTGCGGCTTGCACCTGACTTGTCAACTCTGCAACGTTGAAGCTTTGGTCAGAAATGCTTCTCACTCCAACGGTTCTTTGAATGCTGTTCATGTTCAATCTGTCCCTGGGGAACAAATATGTATTGCTTTTATATGAGCTGCTGCAAAGAACAGCATGAATAGTAATAACCTGCCGTGATGTGTTTTAGATCACTCTACCGAGACACTTTTAGAGCACTGACCTGGTGAGGGCAAGCTCAGTGAGAAGTCTCTGGTTCTCCATGAACAAAGCCTCCTCGTTTTGTTTGCTTTGAGCTTGGAGCGCTTTCATTTGGAGATAAAGCTTCTCATTCTCCTTTATAGTTAAAATCATAAGAAATTTTTTTAGACATGTTTTGCTTAACCTATTTGTAGTATATGAATACTAATGTCCAAAATTCTAATATATTCAGTACATGTATTACACTGAATATAGTTCCAGATAGAAAATTTATTGGATTTGGTTTGTGGAAAGGCCATGAGTTCTTCTGTAATTGCAGAAAATGTGAGAAATAATTATAATCGTTATTCTAGTAATAGTGGTAATAGTGTCATTTTAAAAGAACTGTTTAATTACATGCCTCATTATGCTGGAAAATGATCTAAAAAATTAGTTTTGTGTTGTATCATTCATTGACATTCATAAGACCTATTGGTAAGAAAATATTTAGGGATAGGAAATATATATATATATATATATATTCTAATATATGTCTGAAAATTAGAAGAGACAGACAGAGAGTGTCTTACTTGATGGTAACCCTGAATCAGAGTCTCCTGCTCCTTCATCTCTTTCTCTATCAGCTTGAGTTTCTCTTCAGTCACAGGGTCTGAAGCTTCACCAAAACTCCACTTTCGTTTGTTACTGGACTCCTCTGCACGGTGTAACTATGGAGTTAGCATTTAACAGGGAAATGAAAGACGATTGTTTGCTCAGATTTTAGGGACAGTTTTAGGTGAATTAACTTTCACTTCCTACATTGCTGTTAATTTTGAGTGAGCCTTTCAACAGAGTGGGCAGAGATGTGCGCTCTTCCTCTCAATCAACCTTAAATAGCTTTAGTAAGTCCAATTGATTAAGGTGCTTCACCATGTAAATGAACTGGTTACAAAAAAAACAACAACAAAGAATTTGAATCATTATATATTTTGTGCTAAAAATCAGTTTGAATCACAATATTACCATTTTAGGTAACCGCCAAAAAAATAATTGATATTAAATGATTGAATTAGATTTTTTTATGTCAGTAAAAAGGTAAGGATTTCAATTTAAAACAAAGGAAGAAATCTGGAGAAACAATATCATCACCTCCTTTGGTAACCTGGCAAAAGAACATTTAGAACTATGTCAACGCAAAAGTGAACAGAGCATATTGGGCTCTTGGATTATATACAGAAAATCTTCCAAGACAGCCAATTTGTGAAGTATGAAGCATTCACATAATACACTAGTGCATCAGAAAGGTCACTTCTGTAGCTTAAACCATAAAGCAATAAGATTTTATGCCATGAATAAATAATTTTTTCTTATACATGTTGTTGATTTTGTATACATGTTATACTTCACCAAAAGGCATGCCTCCATGCCTCGTTTTTGGTTCATTTTATTTGGAATACAATGTTGATTTTTGTTAAGGGTCATTATTTTCTAGCGGAACAAAAAGCACTACCAAATACTGAGCACAGCGTGGCTTTTATTTAACAATGTTTTTTTTCTGTTTGATAGTCCTTTGAGGTTATTCAAACAAATGCCTAGAATAAACCTTACCTAATGCATCTGGACTAAAAGCACAACTCATCACCGGTAAGAGTACTGAACAGTTTCTTACAGCACATACAAGTAAAAATCTCCATGGGCTGAGCAGCTACAGAAATATGTCTGCTATAGACGTTATGATTGCTTTACCAAAGCATTCGCGTGCACTTATTGTGTGAAACATACAATTTCCCCCACATTCACATTAAAGAAGACAGCTGAAGGTTTTCGATTGATTTTCTAGATACAAAGATACACGCTCATATGTGCTTTAAGGCTGGATAAATTGGCTAGGCCATGAAAATATATGTACTTGAGTGGTTTTTAAGTCCTCTGACAGCACCAATTATAAAGTGGTAAACCAGATAGATCCCTGAGGTTTGTACAAAGCCTGAAAACACAAAACTCACCGTTGATGGCACATGGCCATGGCACAATAATCCCCCCAAAAGAACAAAAGCTTCTTTGTTTGAATATTTTCTGAATATATTATGGAAGTTTTACTGCTATACGGGGGCTTACCTTGCTCTGTAACACATAGGTCTCCTGTCTGAGGGATGCAAGCTCTTGCTTGTGCTGCACCTGTAACTGTTCTTCCCTCAGATGGAGCTCTCTCTCTCTTTTTGCGAGCTGGAGACGCAAGCGCTCTAGTGATGAGCGCTCCTGCTGAAAGGTTGAACCACCATCCATCTTCTCTTGTATTACCTGATGCTGACAGACAAACAGAACAGGACAGGAAGTTAATGGAACTTGGGGGATTTGATCCAATGATCAGATTCAGTCCGAGTTAACTCACGCCTGTCACTGCTTCGGGTGTGATCCCGTCTGCTCGAGGAGGGATGTTATCCTCTAGACTGCTGGCTTCAACCTGATGCTGTAGGAATGTAGCAAAGGACTGCACGGATGCAACCAGTTCACTGCTTAGTCTTAAACTTGTGTCTAAACCTGTAAGAGATTCAAAAAAGTCAAGATGACTATTTGAATTTAGATAATTTTCTCCTAAATTCTTATTACTGCAACATATAACAAAGTGATAAAATGATTTCTTATTTTCTTTTTTTTAGTAAACATCAATATTTGTGATTAACTGTAACTGAACTGATGCATCTAAATTGAATGTAATTAAAAGCTGCTAACAGCTTTAGTAAATACTATATATATAAATGTTTGCATTACATTTTTACAAGTGTATTTATTTATTTTTTAAATGTCAGCAAATGTCATGAAAAGGTATAATTTGATGAAAGTAATGAACATGTATAAAATAAAAGATAATAAAAAATGTTCTTTTAGAATTTTTTTATTTTTTTATCATTTATTCAGTATTTTGAATCTTTTTATTTGATTATGACAGTTTTAAGCTATGTACCTTTGACTGTTTGTGTTTGGCTGAGGTTTTGAGTCTTTTTAGGGGGCTGGTTCAGAGTTTTCCTCTGTGTTAGAGGAGATGGAGGTTTAGCAGCTTGGCTGGTTCTGCTGGGAGCAGGTGCTCTGGGTAATGGCCTGCTATCGGGTTTTTTGGCTCTCGCCGATGGAACAGGAGTTTTTCTAGAGAAGGCTGATGTAAACACATTGTTTCTGGCAGGAACCTGAGAGAGAAGTTAATAAATCCAGCATAATCTTCATAAATGTGATTATCTCATACAATGCGATTAAAGAAGCCAAGTAGTTACCCACTAAAATTATATCAAATTTACTTTGACGAGTCCGTGCTTCTATCGTTCTATTTTCATTTACCAAAATCCACAGAAATTACATGATCTAATTTACAATGGAAATTCATCAAGCAAAAGACTCATAATAGGAGTCTCTTACCTGGCGCTTCTTGGGTTTGACAGGAGGAGGTTCTATGGAGGAGCTGTCCTGTTCCTGCATCAGCCGTTTGATCTCGTCAGCGATGCTCTTCTGAGTGTATTGAAGGGAGCCTGGATGCCCCTCCAAAGCTGCATTACCCCCTCCACATCCTTCATTAGCTGAACTGAAAGGGCTTCCGTCTGAAGACATCTTTAAAGGACTATGATTCTCGCTGCCTCGAGGCACAGCCTCACTGCAAGACAAAAACTTCTAAAGCTGCTGAAATGAGAACACATGACTAATAGTGAGTTAAGGTAACTACTGAACTCACATTATGGGCTGCAGAGAGAAGCCACGGGTGAATCCAGTGTCTGGTCCAATCGGACGCATCAATTCCTCAGCAGTGGGTAAATCTGTGGTACATAAATGTGACAAATTTGTGAAAACCATGCCATTTATTTTAGGATTATTTAATGAATTCAAAGTTCAAAAGAACAGCGTGTATTTGATATGGTTTATCATTTTGTAAATGTTTGTATCAATTTAAGCTGCAGTCCATAACGTTTGGTGCTCTGGCAATTAATGAACAGAACTGCATGTGCCTCATGGAAGAACATTGCAGCTGGATCTGTTTCTCTCTGTTTATGTCTATGGCAAATCACGCAGGTATTGTGCTACCCCGCAGTGGTACCTACCTAGACTAGTCTAAACTTTATATTCTTTTATATCAGAATATAAAAATTGTGTTGTGATTCAGGAATCAGGACAATTCAAAAACACGGTTTGAAAAATGAATTCATGGTGCACGCACTCACTTATAATATAAATTTTGAACACAGAAAAAAAAGCAGCTTTAAATGCATCCTTTCTAAATAAAAGTATAATAGCTCTTGAATTTTTACATTTTGTTCAAGAAACAGCGCTTGTAAATGGGCTGATCTTAATAATACAATAATTTATTGTTCTTTCATTTTAAAAAAGAACAAAACTTCTGTTCTTGCTTTGGCAAGCCTTACATGGATTTGCTGCCAAAACAAAGGCACTGAAAAACATGTGAGAAAAATTTTGCAAGAAATGCCAGAGGCAGTAGTTTAGTCCGCCTCCCCCTCTATTTATATTCGATCAGGGTGACAGACCTCCAACAGAAGACTTTAAGATTCCAAGAAAAATAGTCATTGTGACATCCTCAACAAAATGGAGTTGTTTAGAGTCAGCTAGCGGGATTCATGCTGCAAACAAAGCCAACGTTAAAAACCTCACGTACTTAGGTTTCAAGCATAACTGGAAGCATTTGCAGTGGAAAAGCTGCAAATCAAAAGGTTTAAAGCACAGACATGCCCACGGTGACTGGCAACAATTAGCTAGGTGCTGAGTCTGACCTGACTCCACGGTGGAGGCAGGCTGAAGTGTAGAGAGAGAGAGGGGAGTCCTGCTGCCCTCGGCTGGTTTGTCCTCACACTCCCCTGCTGAGCTGCTGATCTGCCTGTATGCCTCCTGCAGTGCCTCCATCTCACTCCCTCCACTCTGACCATACGACTGAACTTAGATATGGAGGAGAGAATGTGTTAAATCACTTGTTGCAAGTTTCAACAATTCAAGCTTGAAGCAAAGAAACAGGTTCTCAAACCTGCAGGTTCCAATGCTGGTGTCTCTGTTTGTTTGACGTCTGGCCATTTTTCTTTCCTGGGTGGCAAACTGGGAACTGAAGGAGGTAACGCTCCATCCGTGGAATTGAGAGAGTCATGCAGTGACACTAGGACATAAGGACATAATTCACCTCCTGATATGATGACCATTCACAAATTTACACACGGAAATTGTAAATTGCCGTTTACCTTTGGCCAGCATTCCTTGTCTTTCAGGTTTCTGAGCAGGAAATGGTTACAATTAGTGTGTATGAAATCGGATTGTGTTTAATGTTATATATGCACCGTCATATATTGAAAATGTAGCACAAGGTGTGAAAAAACCCCCCCAAAAAATTGCATTTGCCATTTTGACGACAGACCTATGGACATTAAATGCAATTAGCATGTACTATAATCTTTTTTGAGACTATCTGTCTGTCCCTAATATCGTACATATAAATACATAAATGTCATCCTTAATTCTATAAAAGCCTCCAGCATCTACCATGAGAAGTTGACTGACATAATGTAGAATAAAACAGCCTTTTGTATGACAAAACTATGACTACAGTAATTTACTTTTGTCATTTTAAGAATTTGTTAAATTTAATGTTAATTTAGTATTAGTTAGTTTAGTCATTTAGTGTATTAATGCAATATTAATTAAGATGGATTACTTTTGGTGTTTATTTGCAAGAACAAATGAAAAAAAATAAAAACATTAATTAAAAAAATGTATATTACAAAAAAACCCAAAAAAACACTACTAATATTTGCCAAATCTTTTGATTCTGCATATTTTTCCAGCATTTTTGTAAAATATTGTTTACTATTAACAGTTGAATTTCTAGATAACTCACTACTGAATTCATCAGTTTTTAAGGCAGAGCTCATTTTATAGTCTTAAAGTGCATTAAAAATGTATATTCACCTTCTCCTGAGGCCCCTCATCACTTTTCTCACTGGCCTCTTCCTCAAAATCTTCGCTATATGCAGGCGATGCTGACAGAGAAGCAATATACAAGCGTTTTATTGCTTCGGAAAGCAATAACAACAAAACACATCCCTTTCAAATTTCCTCTGCTCTGCTCTTACCAAGAGAGTCTTTATTATTTCTCTGTCCTTCTTCATTTTGTGAATCCATTTCTTCTCTTCTAAAAGGAACACTTTAATACAAAATTTAAAGAAGGGACATATGCAAATACTCTTTCACAGAAAGCATCCTTGGAATTCATTATGCTTTAAGTCACATTAAGCTTTTTTCATTTCTTAGTGCACCTTTGTGGGCTGGTGGGGGTGGATGGATCCTGTTCTTGGTTCACTGTGGAATAGTCAATGGACGAAGAGGACTCTTTCTTCAGGTTGGATAAAAACCTGGTATTTTCATCCTCATCCAATGTATCCAGCCCCAGAGCACCTGTACTTGATATATGCTCCATACCAGAAACCATCACGGTATCTGTGAAGAAGGTCAAACAATTGACAATTACAGGTCAAACAAAGAAAGCGAAGATCAATATTATGAAATAATAATAAAGACCGACCTTCAGGCTCAAGACTGTCTCTGCTAAAGATGACTCGGTCTCTATTCCCTTCATTCTCCAAGAATAGCTCATTCGACTGTTCTTCATCCACCTCCTTAATAGACGGAGTCTTCCTCAAAGATTTCAGGAAGGACCTTCCTGTTGATGACATCCCTACAAGTCAAGAAAACACAAGTATTACAGAGGCCATTTTTCCAAACCCTTCTTTAGAAAGCACATTATTATTCAGAGCAGCACATATTCAATTAACTAGACATCAGAGAAATTGCTAACTGGCACAACATGTTCTTGAAACAGGCACTATTCCAAGTATTTTTTTTTTTTTTGTGCTGCAAACACAGCTGCAATCACATATAACCAAAACAACAGCTCTGGTCTTTTGTGCTCAAGTACTACATAGAATTATGTATCAAGGTAAAGCTACGAACAAATAAAAAGCAATAATGGTAAGCAAACAGGACATTAAAAATCTAAATAATAATTTACTGATACCACCATCTCTCTCGACTGAATCACTAGCATTGCTTTCCACAGACAACTCATCAGAACCAGACTGAATGGGACTCTTGTGTCCTGATGAACTGGAAGGGTTATCAGGCGCAGGGCTCGGTGCACAACAAGAGTCTTCCTCTGAGACCCTCTGCTCTTCTAAAGAATAATTATGGTCAGGTGATAGCATCTTCTCATTTACTGCATTATGTTCAGGACTGCTGTTGTGGGACGCCCTCTGATTGGACAGCTGGCTCACCCTATCAAGTGCTTTGCTACGAGGTTTAGGGGTGGGTTTAATAGGAACTATGGTTTATAAGGGGAATGAACAAAGGAAGAAAAACAACATGAAATTAAAAACAGGTAGATGCCAATATAGAGTGTAAAATGACACTTGAAGCAACAACCAGCTTGTCTAAATGAGTTGTGTTTAATATAAAATAAAAACTAAATACAGGACACACACTGACATCTATTAAAGATAGTAGCAAGTAATACTATGGTAAAAGAGTGAAGTGTGTAGTTTTCAATGTGACAGGTTTAAGGTGCTGTATGTAAGTTGTTTACTCTACGAAAGCATAAAAAAGCCATAATATGCTCGCACATATTTAAGAAACATGCTTACATATTTATCTGAAAAACAATGCTACAGTCACCATTTTTTCGCCTTTGAAAATGTGTGTGCCGTGTCGGAAATGTCCATCTCTGTTTTGGTCTGTGTAATCCGGCCACTGGCAATTTACTTGATTGTATTTCAGCCCCCGAGTTGCCAGTTAGAGGAACACAGCATATTTTGTTAACAGTCATAGAAGCTGCCAAATGAAAGAGGTAATTTCCTGTCGGTGTCGACAATCTGTGTGTGCATCTGAGAAGGAGGAGGCCAGGTGAAAAAAATAAAAAAAAAAAATTCTCCAACATTGAGAATTTGGACTGCAATATCTAGTTCCTACATAAAGCACCTTTAAGAAAAACTATATTTTTTTGCAATTATGTTGTGTGGCTCAAAATTACACACTTCACCTTTAAGGTACAACATCGACTAATGAACAAGGTGTACCCAGAGGAGGGCTTTCTTTGTGTCTGGACTCCACCTGAGGGTCCACAGCTTGTGACGTTTTAATTTTAGTAAAACGGCGTTTAGTGGCTTTTTCTGCAAAAATGATGGAAAAAGAGAAAATCAGAAAGAAAAAAGAGAGACTGCACAGGCACGACGTTTGTGTTAAATACAAAGAAAGAAAAAATTACTACAGCTTGATGGATAAAATGTGAACTTGGAAAAATGACAATAAGTGGTCCCTCTGGGGCAGACCTTTTCATTTATTGAACCGCTAACAGTAATAGCAGCAAATGATACATCGCTGTGAGCAGCACTTCAGAGGTTCAAGGTACAGTGAACAAAACCTTAATTCTTGGAAAAATTACTATTTATCAGACACAAAACTTGTTTAGTGCTGAGACAACACACTGCTTGAACAGAAAAAAAAATGTTTTTATAAATGTACAATAAAAATTTCTATGAAGCTCTTTTCTTTTAAAGAAGCAAATATAAATCACAGATTATTGCATTACTGTTCAAAATTTCAGAGTTGGTGGTATTTCTCATGTTTTTAAATCTCCTAAGAAAAAACAATATTACAATACTATTTCCTAACAATATTATTTAAATATATTTCATTTATCAAATCTTTACATTTGCATATATAAATATATTTAAATTTTATAATAATAATAATAATAATAATAATAACAAAAAACTAATTGTTATGCTGTGGAATAAATCAGGTCTAATCATATCAAAAAAAAACACAGGCATCAGTTCATAACTAGAATTTTAAATAATATGTAAGCCAACAACATAAAACAACAGTCGGCTATTCTATTCGGAGCATTCTAGTCAGAAAAATAATTTGCTGAACAAATGGCTAAAAATTAATCAATTGAGCTGCATGCAAGTCATTTAGAAACAAATGGAGCGCAATTCATTGTTTGCGTTTTAGGGATTCTTGATGGCACATCTGCATCTTGATTTTGCATTTTTTATATCGTATACTGCTTTGTGCTTGCTGCCCTCAAGTGGACAAGTGTCTAAACTACCATATTTGTTCCCAACATTATCATTAGGCAGATACACCTTCCTATTCTAATGTGCACCCAATACCTTTATGACAAGAAGAGCACGTGTCCCTGGAAATCGGAGTTAAAAGTGTCTTGCTCGAATGAGATCTCAGAAACTCAAGGTCTGGACTATAAATCTTTGGGTTTCAATGTCAAGCCAAAGATTATGTTTAAGCTCTGGCTGGATATTCTGACTCCAGCGCTCACCTTGTCCCTCTTCACTGTCCTCATCATCCTGCCACCACGGCACAGACACCGAAGTCTTCTTCACCGGCCTGACGGGCGCTTGTCCCAAGCCGTCGAGAACACTGGGGCGGCTGGTGCTGGTGCCCAAATCAACAGAGTCATCAGAGACAGACTGGTGGGGAGCAGAAATATACAACAGAATAACATTAACTTGAAACTGTGCTCAGCAATAACGCAATGCATGTTCAATTAATAAACTGTTTACAGAAAACGAATTTGTAAAACACAAGTTTTATACCACAAGAAGCATAAACTTTCCAAAGGTTTTACCTCAATGTTAAATATTATAAAAGTATATATTCAAACGTAGGTGACATTAAACAGAAAATCGTCAAAGGTTAACAAATATTGTACCTCTTTCAAGAACTGCTCGAACTGCTGATCCAGCTCCTCTTTAGTGAGTCTATGAGCCATAATTCACTGAAACATTGCGAGACAAACGCTTTAGAATTAGTGCTGAGTTGTAAACACAGGCGTTATTGTAAAAAAATAAATACATACAAACAAATAAACAAAGTTAAATCACACCGATACACAATCTAAGCGAGAAATCGTCTGGAAGAGAGAGACAGGTAAGTCTGCTCGCGCTGCATTGTAAACAAACACACTGTTATTGAAGAAAGCGAAGATGATTCACTTATTCACTTATATGTTGCGTGTGATTCTGGGTTTCGTTATTAGCTCGCTAGCATGTTTGTTATGGCAACGTTCAGCCTGTTAGTGAAAGGGAACCAGGAAGTAAACGACTCACCCGCGCAGGACTTGGAAATGAATATGCAGTAAATAATTTAACATTCACATTGTTTTTGGATTGACGCTGTTTATCATAAAAAGTTTCCCGCTACAATAACCGGGGGATTACTGAGAGCTTATTGGCCATGTTACGTCACATGCGCCCGAAGATTTGATTGAGCGGTTCAGTTCCGTGTGTCTGGGTTGCCATGTTGGGAAAAGACAGGTATTTCCCTCTCACGCTGCTGTTTAAGAAATATTCATGGTATTTGTTTGTCATTTACCTTGATAGTTATCATAATTCAACATGCTTTTAATAAATGTAAACGTTTTAGTAAACTAAATGCAAATAAAATATAAAAACAATAATATTATTAAAACATTACATATAATTTATCATTTGTACATATGTATATATAAATATATTTTAATAATAACAAAAACAAATTGGTATGTTGCATAATTGCACAAAGTATAAGTCAACTTTTCATTTTTATAGTGCATATTAGTCATTCTTACATATACATGTGCATACGGGGCAGAAAGGCAACCTTTTCATTAAATTATTATTATTATTTTTCTGCATATTTTATCTGTTCATGCCCCTTGGAATGGATTTGCACTTTTATCCAGCTATTTTAACCTATAATCCAGTGGTAAAGCATGTTGAGTGGAGTGATAGTAAAAACAACATTTGACTTTTTTTTCTTACATTTATTTATATTTACAAATGTTATTAGTTTATTTATATATTTCAAAAAATAATAATACTTGACTATTCCTGAATCATCTCAAATCTTTAAAAAACTACATTGAGTACATTTCATTTCATTATTATGTTTTATTACTTTTGAATTACCTCCTTCCTTTTAAATAAAGCTTCCACTCACCCTAACATTAATCAATGCATTCCAAAACCACTTACTATTCAAGCCCTTTTCTGACACCGTGTCCTGTACTGACCAAGAGTCACCTCCAGGGGCAGTATTGCCGCACAAACTAGCCACTCTCACTCGCTCAAGTTTAGCATACAAATATTGGGCTACAACATTGGTCAGACAGCAAATAATAGTCTCCCCAACAATAGAGACAGTTGCGGCTGCTGTTACTGCTACCATCTAAAATATAATTTCATAATCGAGCATATGCTGTATGAATGAACCATAAGTGAGCGAAATCATAAAATTCCCTCGTTCATCAAACATCATTTGCCTTGTCATTTCTATTGCATTAGCCCCCTGATGGTTGCCTGAATGGGACAATCAGCAAATCACTTCCGGGAAGACAGAAAAACTAACATCTAAGAACATGGTTCACGCTCATCTTTGTCTCAGATTTTTCTAAATGAATGCTTATTGCATTCTAATCGTGACCCTGGTGTCATCGGAGCTCTATCTGACTCTGTCTGAATGAGATAAGTGAATGAGTGATTAGGATGTGAATGCTTCCCTCCTCCATCGTTTCTCATGTAAATGCGCCCCCGTCGTCCACCAAACGCACCCTATACCTTAATGAAGGCAGTGTCCTCTCCCGTCGACTTGACATTGGGATGCTGGTGTGCTCACTGATAGGAGCCGGACAGGATCACCCCGTCCACCCCACCCTCACCGTAATTCATATTCATGCAAGAGCCTGTTAATATTTTGGTGGGGTGGGCATCTCGCAAAGGAGGGGCTCCATTACAGATAATTGAACTGACCTTCAGTTGTATTTCAGCGTCATACAGTACACTGACATTGACTGTCCTTTTGCAAACTTATACATTTAAAAGCCACATGGAGCACATTTCATCAGGCTCAGCTGTTGTGGAGATTGCAATGGCTCTGAGAATAATTTGTAAAGTAACTTTGAATACATCCGCCGGACTGATAACCAGTTCTTTAGATTCTGTAGCGATATGTAGTGCTGTCCTTACACAAACTTTGCTGTCCTGATATACTGAATTTTTTTCAGAGATATAATTGTAACAAAAACAGCCAAAATACCACTCTCTATCAGGTTTATTATAATTAATAAAACAAACTAAAACTAACCATAAATAAAGAAATACAATAAAATAATATAAATAAAACATCAACTGAATATATATATATATATATATATATATATATATATATATATATATATATATATATATATATAGCAACTTTTCACAATATTTTTAATATAATAATAATTTTGTATTACATTAAGTATTAAGTATTAACTCATTTTAATTTTGTTTTAATTTGAACACAAAACATGCAATTAAAAACTTCAAAATATTTATTATACTAACTATAATGGTATCTCAATCATGCTAAAATAAAACTAATCAAGTCAAGTCAACTTTATTGTCAAATATGCTCTATGTACAACATACAGCACAGATGAAATTCCTTCCCTTCTGACCTTGCAATCATGCAGAATAAAAGAATAAAGATAAAAGAATAAAAAAACTAAAGTATAATAAAATAATGGTAAAATATCTAAAATATCTAAAATATAAATAGTGCAACATTAAACAGACAGACATTAAACATACAGACAAGGCACTTGTTGGAAAATTAAATTAAGTTAAAGTGAGGTAGTGCGTTGAGGTGCAAAAGTGTAGACCCTGAGATTATGAGTTTATGTGGGGGGCGGGATCACAGTCTGAGGTCTGAGGCCTGAGGCAGGGGCCAGAGGTAGAGGTGAGTGAAGGCAGAACAGGTAGGGAGTTGAGTCTCCTGACCGCCTGGTGGATGAAACTGTCCCTGAGCCTGCTGGTTCTGGCTCGGAGACTCCGCAGTCTCTTCCCCGACGGCAGCAGGTTGAAGAGGCAGTGGGATGGGTGGGTGGGGTCTCCTGCTATCCTGGTGGCTTTTCGTGTGAGACGAACGTTGAAAATGTCCAGAGAGGGGGAGAGAGACACCAATGATTTTCTCAGCAGCTCTCACGATGCGCTGCAGTGTGTTACGGGTGTTAATCTATTTTGTTGTTCAACCATAGTGTGAACATGCTTTATACGAATACTTAATCATTTTAAATGTACATATATTTGTAAATTTATTACAATTTATTATTAAAGATAATAATAATTCATAGTCGCTTGTGTCAACTTCCCAGTCTCAGTTTTGAAGAAAAGAAGGATATAAACATAGATTTTGCTTTAAATGTGGTTTAGATAGATAGAGAAGTGGTGAAGAAAAATGAGCCTGCACGTGTGAGAAGAGATGAGGCCCATTAGACACTAAGGCTGGCAGTCTCTCAGACATCATCTCTTCACTCGTGCTCTTCTCCTGGCCGATCAATTACTACTGCCTCCTGAAACGCTTTGGCGGGGGACACTCAAGTCTGGCAGCCCGCTTCATCATCAGCTTTCTGGGCTCGTTGCCTCGGGCCCATTTCTGCCACGGAGAGGAGGGGAAGAAGCTGTTTATGATGGTATGAGTGGGGACTTTGGCTATTGAGACGTGTGAGCCTGCTCCTGACGTGACACTGAGGTCTGTGGTGCAAAGACACACACACACACCCACACACACACCCACTTGTAGAGCTTCTTCACTGTAATTCCTTCCTGAATAGACTCATATTATCTATAAGTGTGATTCATGATCTAAGTTTCAGTAAGTTTCTGGTCCTTCTGTTCAATTTTGTTGGCCTGTCATAACATCTGTTGATGAAAACCAAGTGTTTTGGGAGAATAAATGGAAGATTATGAGGACTGGGATGTTAAAAAACGTTAACTTTTAATATCCAGAGATGTCTGAAGTCGTGTTTAGGAGCTCTTGCTATTGAATTTTATATTGTATTGCATGTAATAGAAAATGTAAGCTTTAATATTTAATACCAGCTTCTACCATGGTCAAATGGTTACAGTTTAATACGGGGTGTCTAGGGCAATGTTTTTTTTTTTAAACAGGGACAAAAGAGAGGGCTTCAGGGGTCTAAAGAAAAGTTTAGAGAAAAACAGTGTAAATAAATATATGAATATGTTTAAATAAAAATAAACAAATTAAATATAAGTAAATATATAATATAATTAAATAAATTAATTCAAAGAAGGGAGGAAAGAACTACTATAATGAGGATACTAAGTATATAATGAACTTAATAGAAACTACATATTTTCAAATAATACAAATATGATCATATTTGTTGTTTCCTCTTCCTCTCCTTTTTGGTGGTTATCTGGTAAAGCTGGTTATAACTGGTTGTTCCAGCTGGTTTATTACACTGACCAGCTTAAGAAGTGGCCAAAACCCTTGTAAAACCAGCCTGCTGACCTGCAAGTTTTCTCGAAACAAACTGGTGTAAAGAAATGTAAAAATGTCCAAAAATACTTTGGATTGTTCAAAATTGCATATTACTTCTTTACTTTTAAAAAGGTATGCTGTATGTAGAGGTGCAGTATAAATGTAATGCAGACATGTCATGTATTCACAATATTCAAAATATTCATATTGTTTTCATCTTCATGTGACCTTCCAACATTTATTTTGTAGCTGCCATTCAAAAATCCTCTCCCATGGCATCACGAGATAGAAAAGCGACCAATGCGCAATTCGTAATTTTAGGTCTGTATGTTTTATTTATACTGTCACTTCAGATGCACTGTTTTCAGATTGTGTTTTTATGGAACAGAAGCACGCATATAAAGATACATCCTTTGTTAGTCTGCACATCCAAATTGTTCCAGAAGGGGGCAGAATTGCTCTATGCGAGTGTTTTCAGTTGTAACAAACCACACCGCTAGAAACAGTCACACTTGGCTTCTGTTCATCTTTCTGCCCTCCTCTATCTATGGGATTTAGGTGTAATCCCCTGAGCATACAAACCTGCCCTCCAAACTCCTCCTTTGCCGACCAAAGCCCATTGATCACCAAGTGTATCTATCTCAAGACCACTACAAAGGCGTGCGCACTCTGTCAAAACACAGCCTACTACGAGAAAATAGAACGGCGATATTCAATATTGCTCATTATCTTCACAGAATCACCTCATCCCTCAGAGGCCCTTCGCCTAAAACCCTGTCTCCAGTGAGCCATCCTGCCCTCGACGTTTTAGCAGCGCTGGATTTTCAGATGGCACATTATCGTGTCTCCTCATTGACCGGCACTTTGCAGCTCACCGTCCCATCATCCCTCGGTTAAGAGTGAGATGGGCTGCGAGACGCAGATCTGGAGGGTGGCCCTGACTCAGGGAGGGACTCTGCACAGTAACTCTGGAGAGGAGGGTGCAAGAGGCACAGACGCAGTGCTCTTCAGAGGAGAGGAGGAGAGGCACATTAATCATCCCAAGACATCTGTTCTTTCTGCTGCTTTAGAATTCTGTCAAAGCGCTCTTGACTTTCCCCCTATAGCTGCACAAAAAATGTAAAAAAGACTAAGAAGTGGTAGAAAAAAGCCCAAAATTGTCATCTTTTTGCCCTGGACATACTGAGTGAAATGTTAGATCTAAGTCTATGATCTTAGCAACTTATTAAATTCCCATTCATATGTATGCGAGTCATTGACAGGTAGACTGTAGCGAGCTTTTAAAGAAGGTGCACAGCGATTGAAATTATTAATTAATCCCAAAATATCTCAAATTACCTCAATTTTTCGATTCAGAAGATTTGGAAATACACGCACACAGAATATATGAAAATAACAGAAGGGCTTCCAATTTACCGGAAACTATTGGGTACGCTATTATTGGATGCACATTACTAGATTCTGTAAAGAGCGATCATGTTTAGGTTGTGCTACAAACATTTACCAGGCCTATTCAGGCCCATATTCCATCGCATCTTCTTCACTTCATGCAAATAATGCCAATCGTACAGCGATACATCTAATCATGAAACACAATGAAATACTTGAATAAACGCAAGGCAATGAAGCATGTCATTTACTTGTCAGCTGTGCTAGCAAACGTTCTAAAGATATGGGCTGTTACGTGTTTATGAAAGCTAATGATAGATTTCTTATGATAAAGATTTGGGACTTTGTTGTCTCATGGTAGTGTATTTTAAATTAGAGACACATTAGACAGTGATCAGCTATCTTTGACACTCGGGATATTTAGCAATATATACTGCATTCTCTGTTTGCATTGGTTTTGGTGGCAATGTTGCTTCATTGCTGTTCAGAGAGCAAACGTTTCACCTAAATACCTGATTCTTTTATTTTTAAAGATGCCCACTCTTGATATGTTCACATTTTTGTCCCATGATTGAAATCTACTGTTCACACACAGCTCTATAGCGAATGTACTGTACAGTAGTTCCTGAATTGAGTGAGGTTGAAAGTTCATCTTCTTACTAAATTTAAACAACTAATTGGACACTTTGGCTCCATTTTCGAGAAACTTCAAGCATTTTTTTAAAATGTGGTTGGACGGTCTTTAATAATCTCAGACTGGACGCATTTACATAGAACGTCACACTGAACACTTTTCGTCTGACCATTAGTAAGCATTGCTCATTATCTGTCACTGTCTGTTGCTTACGCATATGCATATAAAAAGGCAGATGTTTACATTATGCAAAAACGCTGTATAATCGTTTATTGTCAGAAGCCTACCTTTTTTAGGTTTGGAGAAGTGAAATTGTCTCGCATTTGCATTAATTAAAGCAGAATTAATGAATGTAACCCTGTAACCTTTCTTGAAGGAGTGATTTTAATCATCTGAATTACATTAGAATTAAATGTGAAATGTGTAATTTTTCCACCACTACCAGCACTAAATGGATTTACTAATGTTTGAAGATATATTAATGTTTCTTGAACACTCCTCTATTGGTTGGACAAATTAAAATCACTGATTGATCTACCGTTGGGTCGGTTGTTGCCTACACTTTTCAGGAAAATCATTCAACAAAAAATAGTTTATAGTCTTTTTTTTGTGTTCTGCAGTGTAAAATTGTTAGTCAAATGGGTATTTGTGCTTCTTTTGGACCTTTTGGTCTGCAAAAGTGCACCAAAATTCATATTAATCATAATAATCTGCCAATATATTTTTATATGGTTGAAAAGTAATCAGGATAGGGGTAGATTAAAGGTTCATATATGTATGACATAATATAATATGTAACTTTATATTAGAAAATTCTAATGTACATTGGTTTTAAAGATTTTTTTGTTGTGCAACTGTAAACACGGTTGTTTAAGATGCTGTCATTTTGTTATTCAAATATAAAGAAATGTAAATTTAATGCTTTACAAATACCTATGAATACTACTGAGATCAGACTACATGGGCTGGGCTAGAAAAATGTTTGAACAAAGACAAATTGCACACTTCACCTTTAAAGCCCATCTTTATAACTGACATGACCAAAGGTAGGCAAACATTAATCACAATTAGTCCAACTTAGTGGAGGAAGTTACAAAATTGTTATGGCATGTGATGGAGAGAATAAAAAAAGGGAAGTGGAATAAAGTGGGCTATAGAGAAGAAAAAATCAGAAGTGAAAGTTAAAATATCTAGCAAACTGAAAGTGCAAAAAGGCTCAGGTGTGGTGAAATAGTGGAAGCAAATGTGGTAATACAGGGATTTTTTTTTTTTAATAATAAAAAACATTTTGAGAGTTCTGGTGCTGTCTTAAGTCACTGATGAGAGAGGCTCCTAACTGAAAAGTTCTGGGAGGATTATAGTGCTCTGATATGTAGATCTCCTCGATTTTGTTCTTGTTCCTGTTGAGTTTCACAATCACTCTGTCCATGTTGCTCATTTGGTTATGTGGATCGTAGTATTTCCTCACTTCATAGGGAAGATCCTCAGAGTGTCTGTAGTTAAGGTTTCCTATGGTGAAGTACATATAGGTGCGTTTGTCCTTTAGCGGAGGGAGCAGGAACCCACTGTTACGGAACACATGGAACCCAAACTGTCCAGCCACAGGGTTACAGAGAGCCACCATGTTATTGTCAATGCATGTTTTCACATACCACTTAATTAAGGCAAGTCCATGTCGGGGAGGTGGATGTCCAAACCCAGTCTCCTTCAGCTCTTCTTCAGTGTTTAATGTTTTAATGGCGATGACTAAAATGGCAAACAAAAGGCTGAAATTATTTGCCATCATTGGGTAAAGTCTGCAAGAAGAATGAAAGCAATTTAAGATCAAAACAAAAATTTGTACATTTTTACTTTCTTTATGCACAGCTGTGTATTGAATAAAGACATTATTTAATTGATTTCTTAAAAAAATTAACAGTTTTTTTAAGTGTTAATTGGTTTTGGCAATAAATTTAATATCGATACATTATTCCTAAAAAAAGTCAGAAGAATCTTTGCCAAAACCAATTACCAATAAATACCTAAAAATAAAATAAAGTATTTTTTTGTTTAAATAAAAATAACGTAAAATACTAAAACCATTTTAAATGCTTAGAAGTTAATTTAGGCACAACATTATAGTGTAGAGTGTGAAAAATGTATTTTGCCAAAACCAATTACCAATAAATGGCAGAATTACCAATAAATGCAAATATACATGGACAATGTATACTTTACATGCCATAAAGCAATTTAGTAACATCCTCCATAAAGTTGAATGACCTGGGTTACAGTTTATGTCAATGCGATTAACAATATATCTTTATTGTAAATATTGGCTATATTGTATATTTTTCATAGCGGCTGATTCTAAAACTAACTGATATACAGTACTTTTACACGGAACATTCCAAATTAGTTGTTTCAATTCAAAATGTCACGATTTGGCAATTCAATTATTATCAATTGCTGTTTCTAGTTTTAACACTTGTTTTAAAAGTTCTTGGCATTCATTATTTCTGTAGGCAATATTTTTAGTTTGTTGCTATTGTTATTTTCTATCACCTAATTTTTTTTATCATTTTGGCATTAGAATGTCTTGTACCTGCTGGTATCGTTACATATCCAGACAAACACATTTTTTCCCAATTTAAACAGGAACAGACACTTCTTCTAAATTTCTAGGCGAATAAAAAAAAAAACTTGCATCTCATTTACAGTTTTTGAAACCTGTGCTGAGGCGTTTAAAGCAAATAATAGCAGCAAAAACAGCATTCTGGATTAAGCGGTATTCATGTTAATTTACCTGAATGAGTCAGCAGAACGTGGGTGTGGAATGTCTTGAGGAGGCTGTGGATATTTTGGGACTAACTGCGTGCGTACACACTCTGTTCAGAGTACAGTATGTGGGCCCTTAGTTTGAGAGCTACGTTTTATGCTGCAATTTTTCACCCTATCTAAGAGGAAGTGGTTAAATATGTGAAGCCTACATGACAGATGCGTTCTGCCCTGTTGCCCGGTCTCAGTTCCGGATTATGAATTATCAAAATGCATTCATCTTAATCCTAACAGCTCTGATTCAATTCAAAACACGACAGCTGTGAAATTAAAACACATAATGTGCCGAATGAAAGAGAGAAAACACATTTCTTCTTCCCTACTGAAGAGCAAATACGGCATGGAATAGCCTACAGGTGATCTGTGCTTTGAGATTTTTTTCTCAGAGAATTTTTGCAGGTGCAAAGTACAGTTTCTGCTCACAGACTGTCCAAAGTACCTTTAAAGTCGGTTCACTCGTGGCCATTTTGGAAAACCCCCAGGCTGCTATTATCAGCGCAACTCTTGAAAATCTGACAATTGAATCAGGTGCATCTTTTAAAAAAAAAGGATTTTTCCCCCCAAGGATGTCAAGCTAATGTATAATTCAGGCTAAACAAACTATTCAAAATGTAAATGCCTCTTATAATTTGGCATATAGATTTCATGTCAAGCATATTCCACCATTTCCCTTTACTTTCACCATATTTTACCACAAATAAGTAGATTTAGCATTGAGGTGGGCAGCAAACATGATGGTTATTTTCCTGTACACATTGCATGTAATACAGAAATGTGGCTTTCTCTTCACTGTTCCCTCGTTCCAACTCACAGTGTCATATCAAAGCTTCCCGACTTCATTACAAATAAATTATACTTTTAAATGATCCAGGCATGGCAAACAAGCTCAGCTTTTAAGGGAAGGTATGACTAAAAAAACAGAGACGGGAATGCAGAGAGCTGGAGCAAGCATTAGCATTTCATTTCTACAGATTTAACACCAAATAATGTTCCATTTTGCCAATTTATTTATTTATTTTGCCATCTTCCTGCTTACATTGATGCGCACATAAAAGCTCGCTGGGCTAATCTCCCTGGCAACGCGACCGCTCTCGCTCTTGGGTAGTTTCTTTAATTCCTCTGGTGTATGTATACACGACTTTAGGGTCACACTGTATTAGTTCCCCCTGCCTCTGGGTGCTATAAGCTATCCAGAGCTGCACTGAGTATAAAGATCAGTTTCTTCCATTCTGTGGTGAGTGTGACCTGAAGTTAACCAACTGAGCCTGACTGAAACAACTTGGCGGAATACGAACTATGGGGTGAATTTGCTAGAAAAAAACTGCCGGCACTAATAGTAAGCCTATTTCATCTTTGTTTGTGTGTGCTGCCTGCATTTTTTTAGTGTACAACTCATTTATGAAATAATGGAAATTAGGCAATAATAGAATTTTTATCTCTGACAATTTAGGAAAATCTAATGTTGGAGGTTAACATTAATACACTGAACAAAATAAATTAAATCTGTTTGACATTTTGTTTAAAAAAAAAATCACATATATAGAAATCTATACATGTTATATTTTATAGATATGAATTATTTGCACACTTTGTACATTTCAGTCTAAGAACAACACAGCAAATCGAACACAGGTATAAACGCTCGGGACAGATGGCCAGGGCAAATCAAGACTTTGCAGTGAGTGCTGTGTGCGTGTGGCCTATTTGTGTGTATGCAAATGAGGTGCAGGTGTGGAGTGATCAGTCCCAGGTATGCGGCATGATGGGAAATGGAGTTTGGTAAGGAATGTTCAATATTCAGGTACAGTGTTTGTGTGTGTATGTATATATATGTATATATATATATTCTGTTTGAAGAATTTATCTTCCAGAATCTAGCAATAAGTTTTAGGAGCTCATATTAGTCAATCTCTGCAAGACAGTCGTTTTAGGATAGGAAATGGACTAAAACTAACCTCCCCAAATATTCTGGAAAATAACTTCTTCAAACAGAGGTTCAAAAGATGTGATGCTTTTCCTTCAAGAGTCAAAACTTATCTGTCCATAAAGCCTATGAAAAATCACAACACTTCAGAATGTTATTTTTATTAAGTGAGGGCCATGGCAATTTTTTAAGATTTTTTACTCAAGCAAAGTCTCACTTGTGGAGACTCCAGGAAGATTGCAGTTCTGGAAAATGATGGCACTGGAGACTAAATGGATCACTGTTTCTTTACATTAATTCTTAATTCTTTTGCAGTTAATGCGTATTTTCTTCTCCACCTGTTTTTTCTGACTCTTCTGACCCAATAAGCATTTCGCTGCCCAATGGTAATTCTTTAACTTGCTAATTCCATCATTGCATTAGTATTGCATTCTTCTCATGGGCATTTAATAACTTTTAGTCTGCGTTCAGTCTCTATATTGGCTCATTCTATCTGGAAAAAGAAAACATTCATAATAATTTAGCACATCTGAATATAAAGGGTTTTTCCTTTCATCCTTCCCGGGCCATTATATATCACTTTTAAATGATTAAATACAAAATCAGTAGTAGTTATTAAGATTAATGTGATTGGGGATTGTTTTAATGTTCTTGGGAAAAAAAAATATGACCAGAATTTAAACTTGCCTAATAATTTGGAACACATTTTAATTAAATTCCTTTGATACTTTGGCACCTCCATATGGTCATTTTTAGAAGCACAACTAGAAAAAAAACTAATAAAATATATTTTTAGATCAAAAATTTTATAATATATAAGCTTTGAATACATTTTGTATCATAGATAATTTTTATTATCCTTTTTTTTATTATCAATTAAATATTCGATGGACACTTTTCAACGTTTTTGAACCCATCAAACATTACGTCGTTCCACTGATTCATTAAGGACTGCAACCATTTTGCATTGAATATGAATCATGCCTAAAAAACGGGTGCGGGTGTTACTGCTTCTCCATCATTTGAAACAGCTGGAGGACACTCAGTTAGCAAGGAATATAAAAGTTAGTGTTGAAGAGTTGGATGCAATGAAGCGATAATAGGACGACGTATGTTCTGCACTCAGCGACCTAATGTATTTCCAGCCAGCTACGCCTTCATCTGATGAGCAGAAGAATAAGCAGAGGCCACATCTTGTTGCACTTTTGTGAACGTATATTTATATCTCTGATGAATTGACAGCCGAGTCCCACTGAGGCACAATAGGAACACAAGCTGGTGGATCCTTTAGTGTCTGTCTGCATTGACTGCGGGGGCTAGAGAGGCAGTAAAAACTCTCTCATAAGCGTGTTTGACACTTCTATCGCAGCGTTGCCAAGCGCTCCAGGGTCCGCTTTATATTTTATCCTCTTGCTGCAGTGTCAGCCTGCACGAGAAGGCACTTTTTAAATTGCTCTGCACACTCGATTTACACTGTGTTTCTCCCCAATGAAACGGGTCTCCATCAAACCCACAGCAGAAGCCATGTATAATCACTCTTACATGTAGTCTCATATTATCAATCTTGAGTGCATCATCATACTGCATGTCTGATGTGTGCTTATGCAGAGACAGGAAATGCGGCTGTAGGCTTGTAATAATTATGCAATACACAGTACCATGCATTTGAATATACCGAGTGAGACAAACTTGACATGTTTCAGCCCATGTTTGGGTCAGGAAACTCTATTAGTAATAGCAATCCCATTTATTTTGTAATTTCTTTAGCCACTGTTATACTTTCAGTGTCACATGATTTTTCAGAAATCATACTGATTTGGTGCTATAGAAGCATTTCCTGTCATTACAGCTGAAAACAATTTTACTGCTTAACATTTTTGTGGAAACTTGAAACTAGAGCGCATTTTTTCTATTTAGTAAAAAGAATGTTTAAAATAGAAATCTTAACTTTATAAACGTTATTTGCTGCTAGTTTTGATCATTTAATGTTAGCAATTTAATGTACTCAATTTAATATATATAACATTTCAAATCAATTTCTTTCCATTAAGTTCATTCGGCCAATAAAATTGTTTTGGAGTGAACTCAATTTGACGGGAGGAATAAGACTTCAGATTTTTGATATAAGAAGTTCCACTTTTTATATGAAAACATACATCATGTATTGGATAATTACATGTATGGGAAAATGTTATAATATGCTTTTTCAATTAGATGATGTAGGTGGAAACACATGGGTTACTCGTATTAGAGTCCAGCTGTTTTTATGTTTTTTTTTCTAGTGTCTGGCTCAAAGGGTAGATGATATAAGAACATTCACAGCTATTCCTAACCAACGATTAAAAGAAAAAGCACTTGAGGTAAGGTATACAACAGTTTTATTATTTAATAAGTTAAATATATACTCACAATGCAGTTATTTGCTTCTGTGTATAACATGCAACTGGAAGGATCTTTGTTCCTTTTTAGATGTTGAAGTCATCATCTTGCCATAGAAACAAGCAGATGGAGTAATACACCAATGGCAGAGAGAATCTGTAGTTATTGTAAACGAACATCAAATATATCCGTGATAGAAGATGTGAAGATTGTTCTTTGTATGAGTATTTGCGGAGGAAATACTTATAGTAGGTAATCTTATTCTTGCTGTTGATGTTTGTACTAAAGTGTTTGTGATTCGGAGTATGCATGGAGATTGGCATTGTATATATATTCTGGAATGAAGAAAAGATTATCTGCCATGTCACTGGGATATTTAGGAATTATGGGCCGAGAGGCCATTCATTCCTGGAATCAATTTTAAACTCGAAACCTGAAATTTGATTAATGACAAAAATTTCATATTGAAGTGGAGTAACCCTTTAAGCTAAAAGTAAATTTATCTTAAAATATTTTTTCTTAAAATGACATTTTCCTGATTCTTCAAATGACATATTTATACTGTAATTGTTGTCACCTGTGAACAAGCGGGTCATAATTCCTTCAAACTTCTGCCTATTAAGCAGCAAGACAACAACTTTAGTGAAGTATACTCAACCTGATCTGTTTAAATCACCCTTCTATTCTTCATTTTCACTTTCTTTCTACTTGAGCCACAAATCAGGAATAACGCTGTCAAATTGCAGATCGGAAAAAAGTAATGGCTAGTTTTACACCCAGTTGTAGCACAAATACAGAAAACGAACTTTAGCAACGGGGGTTGTTTGATTAATTTGACTGAAGCCAGGTGCTCTGCCCAAAAACAATCATCTAGAAACTTTTAGAGAATCAAAGAGTAATGATTGGAAACATCTTTGGCATTTTTAGGGACGAAAAGGATGTTTTGCAATCATTTAATTCAAACGAGAGCTCAACCGACATGTGATTTCTATTCATCAAACCTCACTTTGCAACAGGCCAGGGTGCCATTTGAACAATCACGTCATCGTCTGCGTAATCAAAGGAATACTATAATCTGTGCCATTTGGCAAATAATAATTAAAGCACATCAAGCCATTGAACACGACTTAGTGAAATGAAGTCACAGCAAAATAAATAAAAAAAAGTATATGGATGACACATGCCAATTATATTCCTTTATACGGTGGGGGCATATCGGTCCGTGTTTGTGCATCCCGATGCCAGCAGACCATTAATTGATGGGCTTTTAGTGTGTGTGTTGGTGAGAGAGAGATGTGGCGGAGTGGCAGGTTGCCAAGCATGTCGATGTGGGCAGATAAAAACAATGGGAGGAAGATGGGAGCGAGACCTCCCTGAGGCCAGGAGGGAGTAAGCTATAAAGAGATAAATGAATACTAATGGAAAGATGATTGGCATCGAAGATGGGACACAAATGGAAGGGCACGAGGACAGGGCAGGGACGACGAATGATCGTGTAAAAAAATGCTACAGCACTGCCCTTGTAGAGGTCAGTGTAAAAACGCTACACATTTTGACTCTGATTTGGCCGGGGTAGCTTGAATAACAAGGTGTTTTTAGGATAAGAATAAGAAACCCTGTAGGACTTGGTTTTTGGCTCACCCCGCCTGGAAAGACGCCGACAACCTGACAACAGTGTTATTGGCATTTAAATCTAGCATCCTTTAACAATTTAAGTTTTATTTATTTATTTTTTTTAGGAAATCAGTTTTAACTGGGATTCTGTACACTGATTTGTATATTTATTTAAATAGTACTACTGAAATATATATATATATATATATATATATATATATATATATATAGTAGCGCTGCTGCGCTTTTCGTGGGAAGCACACACACGAGACATAAATAAACTTAAATGGGTTTAATCTCAAAAATGGCAAAATAAAGATAGGCAGGCAGGTAGAACAGGCAGGCAGGACAAACACAGGTATAGACATCGGGTATGGACCTTGACGATCGGACCAACAGAACTCAAAACACAGGACTTAAATACACAGGGTTAAATGACTAAATTAACTACATACAGCTGAAGACGATGATATAATTAACACAAACTAAAAGGGCAGGGCACACAGAGCACATGGCACACGACAAAAACAATAACAAAGTCCGGAGAACGTGACATATATATATATATATTTGTTTAATATATTTTAGAATTTTTAGAATTTAGTTCATTTTAGTAATATTGTCATGTGTTTTCATCATTTTATTATTATTATTATTTATTTTTTCTATTTTTGTAAATATGTCTGTATACTTTATAGTAATTGCATTTCAGTTTTAGTTTAAGCTATTTTAAACTAAATAAAATGTTGCCATAACACCTTGCTGACATAACATTATAACAGGTAATGAATTGTTATTATTTTAGTTTTAGGTAACTACAATAACCCTGATAATGATACTACTTTAAAATAATTCTTAAATACTTTATTATAAATACATACTGCACATACATGTTACATAGTGCACTAAGTAGTAAGTTAATGTTCAACTCAGAACTTCTCATTATTATAAAGTGATGCCTCTTCATTAATTGTGTAGTGACCCAAATAAACTAATGAAATTCATTGTTGATTATTTTCATTATCTTTTTTAATCGATTAGCTATTGCAGCCTTAATTTATTCACAATAGACCTATTAAAAATTCACTGATGTGTAAATATATTTTGTGTTCTAAGGCAACACACGATTATGGAGTGTTTGAGTTGTTCCATGTTAGATGGCGCAATTCTGAATTTAGATTTTCATAGCAGTTATATTCAATAATTTTCCCACTAACCCTGCCCAATTAATTTTCACTCCAAGGGTCATCTAAACCGTGGGGTCATTTTTAATGGCCATTTAAATGCTGGGGCTTTTCTGAACACTTTGTTCTGATGGCTTGAGAAGAGCTCCACGGTATAGCAGTCATTTTAATATTTCTTTAAGAGGAATTTTATTACAGTGGATAAAGGGGTCAAGCATTAGAACTTGAGTGCCCGCTCAAGTGGCACTTGGTTTATATTTATCAATTTTTTCCCCTCAAACTTTATTAGTTCATTCATGAGCTCTTAAGAATTCCCATTTTTATTATAAATTGGCATTAAGACTTAAAATTCATTATGGCCCTGACAGGTTATTTGATGAAAATGGAATCTGCTGTATTAATTAATAACATAGTCGGCCATCTAAATGAATAAAACTGGTAAAACGTGAGGTTTGTAATAGGAAATGGTGCTGTAATGATCATTTTTTAGCCTGGACGATTTTTAACACTGAAGAAGATCAATGAAATGCTGACTAGAGTATATGTTTTTCCTGTTATTAGAAAAGTTTTTCTCTCATTTGTGATGAACGTTGTTAAAATCTATCATCAAACATCAAATATTGTAATCTTTTCCAATCTCCCAAAGCTTCCAAATTTTTCATTCCACTGAACATTGCTTAATCAAAGCAAACTCAACTGCAAAGATGCTGCAGTAAGTGATTATTTAATTGTGGACTGGTTTG
This sequence comes from Puntigrus tetrazona, assembly GCF_018831695.1. Lineage (NCBI taxonomy): Eukaryota > Metazoa > Chordata > Actinopteri > Cypriniformes > Cyprinidae > Puntigrus > Puntigrus tetrazona. The sequence continues at coordinate 22,728,140 of NC_056714.1, read as the reverse complement.
GTTTAGAAGACCGTGCAAATTCTAAGTGACTGAATCCTAACCCAGTTGTCAACGTTAATTACATTCATTGTTTGTGACATCAGTTGAGAACACAGGATGAAATGGTCTAACCGTAAATCAAGCCAATCAAGAGTTAAGAGGTTTCTTCATAAACTGTGACAGATGGTCTGAACTTGGATCAGGACTGTGCAGAGAGTTTGCCCTGTAAAGCAACACAAAAAAACATTATGTATTTTATAGAATATTTATCGCTCATTAAATACTAGGGGCTGAAAGACTTTCGTTTTTTTGAAGTCCGATGGGCATACGGCCATTGCCAGAAGTACTTGTGGATATATTCGATTTAAGGAGCTTCAAAATCATGGTCGCCAGCCTCGCATTACCAAGTTTGGAGGAGCCAGGATAAATATGAAAAAAAAAAAACCTCACTGACAGTGATTGTCTTAAAAAGAGTCATATACACAGAGGATAACTTGGGGGTGAGTAAAATATACCGTCATTTTTCATTTTGTGTGAAGTATTCCATTAAGGACATTTCTGCTGACTTTGTATGTTGTTGGGTTGCTAGTTGATATCTAATGTATATCCAGGTCCTGAAGCAAAACCAGTTGAGAACCACTGCACAAAACTATGACAAACTCTAAATCGACTAGCCCTAGTCCACCCCTAGTTTTACTTGAATGAAATGGCATTTCCCATATTTCCAGTTAAATTAAAAGAGTCTATTTTAGACTACACCGTTGGTGAATTTGAAAGCGGGGAGAGCGGCAGATGAAAGGGAGATGTGTTCAGTCCCTTTCACCAAATGAAAATCCAGCACAACCTGAATCCATCGCCTGCTCTTTCAACACATTCCACGCACTTTTTAACATTAGATTAAGCAACAGCTTTCTGAACAAAGTCTGGATTTACTGTCCAAAATGAGAAACACATTGATTTGTTCCTGTCGCTGAGCCTGGGCTTTGAATTTATTTTTAGAGAGAAGAAAAGAAATGATGGTGGAGAGGGGGGGAAATATGAAAGTGCATGAACAAGCGACAAGATAATAAATTGTGTCTATCAGGGGGCTGAGACCACAGACGAGGGCTTCTATCTTCTGATTCAAGGTTAAATGAAGATAAGGAAAGAAAATGTGTGAATTGTGAAGAGGGAGGGGGGAGATGGTCTTTTGCCGCTAGGAAAACCAATCTGGCCCATTGAACATTTGAACTTCATCTTTATATCTTGCTTCTAGACCATCAATTACTGTTTGGACTCTGACGCCCCCTGACCTCTGGGCAGACATGACCTAAAGTTTAAAATGAAGGTTTCAGGGAGAACCAGGGATGGCTAGGTTTGGATTAATAAAACAAAAATAAAGCAAAGCAATGGGTGAGGAAATAAACATGTAGCATAGTGTAAGACTGTGAGGATGAAACATCGACCCTGGAGCTGAGAAGCAGATCAGTTCTGGTTTCTAGGACAAGTACTAGACTGTTTATTATGGCTTTGCGTGCTAACTTTGTTCTCATCTCCCAGTCATGGCAGATTTTGGGCATTTTAGGCTGGAGATCTGTGGAAGAGATTGAATCCCTGCAATGCAGAAACAGTTTTGAGTTTTAAAAGGGCAATATGCAAATATCAGAAGTTTATTATTTGCCATTATGACTAGATGTTACATTCAATCTGCATACCTGACTTTAAAAAGCAGAGAGCAAGTCATAAATTAACAATGGAACATGCATTATTTTTACGCAGTATATGGCATTATTAGTATGAAACTATACCAGTCTTTGCAATATTATAATAATACAATTCCAACAGAGCGGAAATATTAAAATACTTCATAGAGAGAACAATAATTGAAGCATTTTCAGTGATACAGGACAAAACCCTGTTGCCCCGATACATGAGGACACAATTTTTTTTTTGTATTTGCGCTTGATGAATGAAAAGCAAAAATGAAAATGAAATGCCTGATGAATGAAAAGTGCTTCTCTCCACTCCGAGCGTCTCCAGTGTATTGTAGAAGTTTGCACGAAATCAATTTGACCAATGTTCCAAGCTGGTTTAAGGTGAGGAATAGGAGAGAGGAGTTTAAGCAGCGGGTGATGAACGATGTATGTGGGCTAAATTTCAGATCAAGTCTGTTTATCAGGGCAACATAATGTACCATAAATTCCACCTTCACTTTCTGGCTCTTAGATAACGTTTTATTCAATTTAGTTGTGCTTCTTTCTTTTGATTAAAAGCTACTCAGAGCAGTTTGACTTGTGGAGAACGGCTCTCCTTCTCTTAATGTCTATAAAGTTTGATTTGTCTCGCATCTTCCTGTAGAATTAGGAGCAATGTACCCTGTGGCTTGGCAAATTGCCTGTCTGTAGACTTCATTATGGTTAGTTTAACCTCACATGACAGGATATCTCTCAGAGGTAATATAGCGAAATTAAAATCAACTTTAGTAGATGTCAACAAACTGTGAATGCAAGCTGTCACAGAGAAAGTACATTTAACGGCACTTTGTTGAGGTGTCTGATAAAGTTGAAGACATCTGGTAAAAATGGGCTAAAACTATTTGTACCTTGGCTATTTGTACCTTGGTACCTTGATTACAAAGCTCTTTTTAACAGTTCTGTCTAGTAAATTAATCAAAGGAATTGGTATATGAAGAAGAATTATAGTAATTACTTTTCTAATATTAGTAATAGAAAGCCAAATGCTATAATACTTTCTCATCTACTGTCAGCATTCGGGAAATATGCATTTATATTATTTAAACAAATCTTTGAATATTTAACAAAAAAATTATTTCAGAAACTTTCTAAAGTGTGCATCAGTTGACATATTAACAACAGAGTTTTGGTGTACAAATGAATAAACTCTGATTCGGATGCTATATAAGCAAATATTTACGCTTGACAGTGTATTGTAATGGAAAAGGATGATTTTGAGTGGATTTTGATTCACACAAAGCTAAATTTCACATGCTAATTCTGTTCCCAGCTGTGTAAAGGAAGCGACAGCTCACAAAGTCAAAGAAAAGAAGGAAAGTAGCGATTTTCCTTCCGCAAAGTCGCAGTATAATAATTAGTGGAAAGAATTAACGGGGTGCAGCTATAGATGAGAAACATTCGCATTTATCATGAGGCACACCTGGTAAAATGAAACATGTTATTAAAGCTTCAATGGAATGAATGAGTAGGGGAGAAAAGTGTTTGGGAAGAATAGACGCAGTGAAAGGGTTCAGATATAAGTGGCTCTGGATGTATTCCAACTTAAGGACCACAATGATAAATTCAAGTAGTTGCTCATTTTTTAAGAAGTTAAATTAAACCGGGAACGTTCTTGCTGTTAACAAGGCCAGGTGTTTGCAGGCTGACTTGTGGGACAGAGAAAAATACAATCGAAACAATGCGGTGAATGGAGCTGGAGTTTGGTGGGTGTTTATGCTCGAACCTTTTTAACAATCTGTGGTGCCCTCAATCAGGAAGCTATCCGCAGCTCATAAAGAATGAGAATTGGCATCATGTGAAGCTGGCGCAGGTGTGCCTGTCAAACTCTCATGCTAACCTGCAGTCATTAGAGAGCACAGACCAGAGCAGACGGTCTCAGCGGCAAACCCACACAACAGCAGGCAAATAACCCACTTCTGCTTAAGGGACAAAATATCAGACTCTGTCTTTTATTCTATCTATCTATCTATCTATCTATCTATCTATCTATCTATCTATCTATCTATCTATCTATCTATCTATCTATCTATCTAATCTGTCTGTGCTATACAACCTTCAAACTCCATGACTTTTTAATCTAATTTGAATGTTGGCTTATTAGTAAAATTATTTTGTTAATAGTTGTACATTTCTATACATTTCTATACTATAAGTTCCAAATAGACATTCTGAATTCAGTACTGCACTGGTGCATAGCCCTGCATTAAGAAGAAAATGTTGAGAATGTTCTTAATGTTGAGAAATTTAGGGAGCAATTGAACTGTGAATGTTTATTATGGAAAGACACTGTATTGCTCTAGATGACATCTTTCATTAACATCTCTTCTTGGTTTCTTATTGATCTTTGTCTCACGTACTCCCTATTAAAACAAGACTGGCAGCACGTGAACAGTATCGCTCTGTATTACGCAAAAAACCTAAACTGTGTATTTGATAGATCAAAATGTCAAACAGGAGTTTTTGACAGGCAGTTTCACAGTCTAACTTTGTTAAATGGAGAGACTGATTAAGATGGGCAATAAAACCACTTCCTTATCATATGTAATACACAAATGCATGTGAACTTTGAGGACAAGAACCAGAACAAAATCTCCAAGGGTTTATCGATCCATCCATGACAGACAATCAAAACAGATATCATTCACTATGTATTTAGTGTTACCGAAACACCATTAAGCAGTTTTAAGATGTGATGAGCCAACAGCAACTGTCAGCATTAGTTTCTGAAATTGCCTTTTCAGACTTATCACTTGATGCAATCGATGAGCTGAATAAGAGGAGATTAATTGGCTTTTCTACGCACTAAGAAACTTAAGTAACCTCACTTATTCACAGTCATCACAGCAGGCTGCTGAATACAGGCAGTGATGTCTATTATAAATGTGTTTGTGCTGAAAGTGGACCACCGGGATGCAGCACTTATCGGTCACAATTAGGAGAGAATCGAAATCTAACCTAATCCAGTCTGCCCCCCACCCAACCCCATATATAATTTCTTTTAATAAAATGTAATTATATAATTAGATTAAAATAGAATAATATAATGCACTTAATAATAATATTTAAAATATAAAGGCTTTTCAGGCGCTCTCACAGACCCACTTTAGACATAGATATATATGGGTGCATAGTACGAGACAGTGCTTTGATACTCATTTATAAAGAGAAGCTTCATTTAATCAACTTTCACAAGCTATAAGGTCCACATTTCAACTATGGCAAATTTCTCCTCATGGCTGATTCCCCTCCGTGCACGGCATATAATTTGAATAAAACTTCCATCTGAGCTCTCCATGAAGGCCATCATCAGTTTGAATACAGGCAGGATGCAGTGATGTCACAGTAATGATAGATTCGCTCTGTTTCTATGGCGCTCCGGAGAGGGAAGGAAGCTGTTTGTGTCTCAGACCTTGGCCGTTCCCTCGGATAGTCATTTGTGGTCACGCCGATCTGCTTATTAATAAGGAAAGTAGCGCACTTAACAAGTGCAATCAGTGCGCATGGGAGGAGTTGAATGGTTGTAAGTAGAGGGTCAAGTATCTTTAAAAGACCTCTGATTCGTCTGGTAATTATTTAATCTCCTTCCTCATACATCTCTGACATCTCAAAAACTCTAAGAAATATTACCTAGCATCACCGTAAAATTAATCAACAGCCAGGGCACTTATCGCGGAGGTCATGTAGGGTCACAAATTTGCAGTAATGGGAGCAGAGACAAACTAAATGTCTTTTTTTTCTTTTAAGTACAACATGGTGAAAAGACCTTTCAATTTTTTTTTTTTTGCTTCCAAAACTCTCTTTGGCTTGGCGACATGGCCAAAAATATTATTACAATATTTTCCCCATGCCATACAATTTCACAATATTCATTAACCATTAATGGAAAGGGAAATGCTTTTTGTTTGTTAGACCTTGAGAATGAATGAATACAAACATAACACGGCCCCATGAAATTCATTTTATTTTCCTCTAAATCCTCCTTTATTTTCTGGATTCTGTGTTTCATGGTTGACATTGTGATGATCTGACAAATGTATCGTCAAAATGAAATTAATCAATTTTAATTTAGTGTAAATATGAAAAAAAGAAAATATAACAATTTACCACAAAACATTTTTTTTGTTAAATATGATAACAAAAATATATATACATATATATACACACACACACACACATATATATATATATATATATATATATATATATATATATATATATATATATATATATATATATATATATATATATATATTGTATTCTAACAGTATTATTACTTCAAGAAATATATTGTGTCATAATTTCTTTCTTCTATGTCCCTATATTTAGATGGCACTGAAAAAAAAAAAAAAACTTATTGGCTTACTAGTTTAATCCATATCAAATAATATTGACCAGATCTTATAATTGCTATTGACATAAATTTGATTACAATCTTGATATTGTTTATTGCACAGCCCTAACACTCTTCTATACTAAATTCCTAAAAATAGTTTTAGATTTTGCAGATTTATATAATTGCATTTATAAGCTAAAGAAAAGATGGGGCGAATCAAAACTGATTTCTTTTAGACCTTTGCCTTATTTTAGCACCACTGGACAGAAACATGAAGTTCACACAACATGATAAAGTTGAGAAATGAAAGAGAACTGATGGTTCAGGTGCTTTATGTCAGAAAAACTGACACTTTTGAGTGGTCCAAAACTATTTTGGAGGTCCAAATGTTGATGCAGAAACCGACAATATTGTTGTGACAGACAGGTCATCAGAAAAATCCATTTCTGTGGTCTTAAACAATAAAAAAAATCTGTCATTGTTTGTCATGGAAAAGAAAAAAACAAACAACAACCAAAAAAACGTTTTATTGTCCTTCAGTTAGGAGGCAAAAAATGTTGTGCAAGTCTCTGTTGCTCCAGACATGTTGACAGGATAAAACTTTGGGATTTTGAATTTTGTCATGTTGGCTATTGGGACTTCATTGCTTTAAACCACTGGATAGAAAAAAGAGGCTCTGTTTGAAAGAACTGTTTGATAGACTCACAAGAGTAATAGCAAAATGTTTTCTCTTACAGATGCTGTTCTCTTTGGAGGCTTGCTGTTTATCATTCGTTTGTGTGAAGTTAGCTTTTTCTCAACCCTCCTGTTAATGGTTTTATTGGCACTTTGTTTCTGTTTTTATCCTGATCTACCTGCCACGGGAATGCCATCAGCTTCAGTTTGGTAAAAAGCATCTGCCAAGAGGATAAATGCAAATAAATATGAATATTCACCAGTAGGGAGTGTCTCATTAGAAGATCCTGCTGTCTGTCAGTGTAACTGATTCCCAGATCACTCGGTGTGGTGGTTGGGAGCTTCGACTTTCATTCTAATCTCTTTTAAGGACTAATCATTTTCGTTTTTAATTTAGATTTGGGGCGAGTGCAGTCATCAATCACAGCAGCCTCCCCGTTCTCTGAGCCACTTTCAGCTTTTGAGGAAAGACACAAAGATATTCACAGCTCACTGGCCAAGCCAAATATGCACTGTCTCAACTGACAATGACAAATGCAGACGACACAGGACTAGTCCAGATCAAAGCCATCGAAGCATTTGGAAGTGAACGAGATGCAGTAGGAATTTCCTACCCTACCAAGTGCTGTTATAGTTAAATAAATATAGAAATATGGTAAATATATATTTAAAATAGAAACTAATAACAATGACAAAAATACATTTTTAATTATATATTTTTGTTTATAATTTACGCATTATTTATTCACAAATTACTTTAACTGAAAAAACACAAACAACGAAAAACGTTAATGATACTAAAATAACACTGAACTGATTTAAGATTTCAGATTTAATATGTTTTTATATTATATATAACATATTTGTCACCCATTATATCTTTTTTTACATTATTCTAGCATATATTTAATTAAACGCATATAACAAAAACATGAGTTGCAATTATTTGTAATTTTGTACATCAGTATGAAAACAAAATATGTTCTATATAAATATTTGATAAATAATAAATATAAAATAAATAAGATTAAATATTTAATAACTGATAATAGATATTTTAAAAAATTATGGTTTTAAACAATAGTTAAGACTTTTGGAAAATGTTTGAAAGGCAAGTAGATTAGATTTCAAATACTTTAAGGCAGTGTTGCTGTAGATTTACATGAATCATAAATCAGTATATTTCAGAACATCAAATTATTATAAAGAAACATAAAATGATAATTTGACTTTACATTTGATCTCTGTTCCTCTCACACATTTTTTTAATAACTGTAAACACTTTATTTTAAAAGATGTAAATATATCTTGACTTTGGTTGCATAGGCCAAAAATATTATGACATGTTCATGACTTTTACAAGCTGGTTTGCACCTTTGAGATCTTCTGGGTTAAGTGCCAAATCTTACGCTGGGTTAAGTGCCGCCTATCGCCGCTCACCCATGTAAATAGGCAAAATACGTACTTAATATGTAAAAGAGTTAGACCTTCCTGGGCAATGTTGCTTGATCTCATTTGCCTCAGAGAGAGCAAATTAAATGACAAGCCTGTTTTAATCCCGAAATAACCTCTCTAATTCTCCTTCAGTGGTCCACTGAATCCAGCCAACAAATCTCCTTGAAATCAAATCAAAGCGGTCTCAGCAGGGACCTCGGGGGCACTGCTACGCCGAGCGCATTTGATAGGCAATTAGGTAACATAATATTTTGATTGTAAGGTTGTGAAAAATAATACCTGTGCGTTAGGTGTGTGAGCTAAGACTTAAGATGAAATCTTACATCACTGTATTTCACCGCCGAAACTGGCCTTTTAAAATTACTCCCGTTGACAGTATGATTTGTTTTCCTGAGACCCCCCAACCCACTCCCCTCTATTATGAGTAACTTAGAAGCTAGAAGGAACGTCAACATTTATTTGCAAAATGACACCTTAGACATCACGATCGGACTGACATGAGTGTAAAGAGCCTGAGACCAAATGAAGAAAAATGGCAAAGACTTTAAAAGAGGGGGAGAGAGGAATGGGAAAGACACTGCGGAGGAGTGAAGGCATCGGAGAGACCGTGGGGATGTCAAAATGCTCTTATTTGTAGTACCAGATGTGAATAATAGTTTGAGGCTGACATGAATCAAGAGAAATGTGTGCGTATGCATGTGTGTGAGACACCAAAAGTAATAGTGACACACACACACACAGAAGGAGAGAGCGAGAGAGAGAGATAGAGAACACATCTGCTAAACAACTGGCTGAAGAACAGTTTTTACATATAATGCTGAAATTCATTGTAAAATGAAATTTAGGGTTACATCACATGCTCACTAATGGAGTGAATGGGTGCTGTCCGAATGAGAGTTCAAATAAAAATTACTGTTGTGAAGTGAAAAAGCTTATAACTGTTGCTTCCAGCTACAATTTTAATGATGTGGAATGGAGGCGGAAAGCCCAAAGAAATCATGTATTGATGTGTTTCCTTTGTACTGCATATGCCTCTGAGTGCAAGTTGTGTCATCAATGTTTTTGCTCTGTTTTCCCAGAGGTGGGAGACTGTACATTTGATTTCTGTATAAAGTGATTGGGCATATAACTGCATCAATTTTTCATGTTGCAATTAATTACTTATTCTTTTATCATGGTATATATCATTGTCATAATACAGTATAACAGTGGTTTAAAATATTTTTTACAAAATTTTACAATAAAACAATACACAAAAAAATTATAAAGTAAACAATTTTCACAGATTAAAGTGCAAAAGAATAATAGATGAATAGGTAACACCTCACAACGCAATCTGTCCCCCAACCAATACAACCATATAGGTCATTTGTCTAAACTCTAAAACACGATACTGTCATTATTTTTACGTCTGCTAGAGGGCACTTAACTTAAATGAAGGTCGTAATAAGGCGCTTGCACAAATGACCTATAGGGTCATTTTTTTGTTGGAGGACAGACCCTAACACAGTTATAAATGTTGATTTTAACAACATGGTATTAAATATTAAAATGACCTCAAATTAAAGGACTAGTTCACAGAAGAAATGTAATTTACTAACCCCCAAGCAAGCCCCAAGCTTGGAAGAGCCAGGATAAACTTGTAAAAAACCCAGACTGCGTTTATTTGAAAGAAGAAAATCATATACACTTAGGATTGCTTGTGGTTGAGTAGTTTATTGCGTAATTTTATTTTTGAGTGAACTATTCCTTTAATTAACTTTTCATTCGTAATTTTTAAGTATTTCGCTGTGTGATGAACACCATTGCGAAAAAAAACAACAACAGCTATTCAAATCTAAATACGTTTCGGTAACAGAAAGTAGTGCAGCTGCTTTATTTCTGGGGTTCCTGGTTTTGGCCATTTCTGCTGCTCCATCAGCGCCATCTGCTGTCAGGGAGTGAATGTGTATTATCATTATTCAGCACATCTCCTTCACTCGTTCTGCCATGCACTTGGTTTGACCAAAAAAACTGTAGAATTGTGCAGTATAAGAAAGACTATATTTATTTGTAGTATGTGCTTAAAAATAAACGGTCAACAGGGGTACACCATAGCATATAAATGACCTCAAAACTAACACTCATGAACTAAACGGCACGAAACATTGACATAACACTCGCTGAATTTAAACAATTCTGAGAGCTAACTAGCAAATATATGCAAATGAATTCTGGCTACACTGTGAGAACGTAACAGACTCTCCACGGAGATCGTCTAGATTGTGGAGAGGTCATGATGAACACCGCCACGCGTGAAATAAACAAAGACCGGATCAACTCGAAATGAATTTTTTTTTCTGCGTACCACTGCCCTTCTGTTCGTAACCGTTCAGCTCGTCTGCATGTACTGCTATTTTCATGCTTGTGAATTCTGCGGTATCCCAGAGCCTCCAGCAGCTTGTCTAACTCCTCTGAAGTGTGAACAACCGCTTTTGAAAGATGAGGCATGAATTTCCGCCATGGAAAGGGCCACAGACCGCTGGATTATGATTGCTGTGGGCTTGCTTTACCACACTTTGTTACTGCAAAAACAAACTCAGAGGCCTTCAGCAAAAAAAAGGGAGCAGAAAACACTCACATACCAAGTGCTCCGAGGCAAGAACTGCATAAGACCTGTGCTTTTACTTCACACAATTTAGAAAAGACTAAATAAGAGCAAATCCCAGTGTGTTTATGTTATTTTAATAATGAACCTGTGCAAAAACTGCATTGTCATTGACATGTTGGTGGGCAGACGACTCAAAGTTGACTTACATGTTAATAAGTGATTTGTGCCATACTTTTTCAAAGGCTAAGTTGCACCTAAAATAGTTTCGCGTAAGCAGACTGACCACTGAAGGTCTGAAATCCAGGACAGCTTTCATTGGCCAAGACCCACCAATGAGGCCATTTGACCGACATGTCAAACCACCAATAACGGTTTGTTTTGTTTCAGCGTCAGGGCATGAAAATGCCACAACAATAACAGACCGGTGTGTAAAACTCTCAAACGTACTTTAATGATTCTACACAGTTAACTTTTTGTTTTTGTTTTGTTTAGAATGAAAACGATCATCATTTACAATGGCGTTTCAGAAGCGATCACCCTTTACACTACACAACCTAAAATACATGTCACTTGACAATTCATGCAGGCACAACCATAGATATGTATAGGTACATGCCCTATTATTTAGATCGTAGATGTTGTAGCGATCAAATGGGAAAACTACCAAAGCATATGTATGGGTACAACAATGAGCATGATGTTATTGTTTTCATGGTCATCAAGGATACGTAGAGAGATTGTGGGCAGCCATGCAAGTTTTGCTCCTTTTACACTGAAGCAACCCTAGAAATTTAACGCTAAAACGGGTTGTGCAATGTTTCTAAGTTTCCCTTTTCCACCTCGAAAATTCTGAATTAGTGTAACCGTAATAAAACTTGTTGTTGCACTGGTGTAAACAGGGCCTTTATGTCTATATCTAAAATCCAATCAGATAAAAAAAACCCTCCAAAAACCAAACAGGGCACAGGTGAATGGCCATGAGTGTAGATACATTGATTTCTAAAAATGGTTTTAGAAATCTCAAGCTTGGCCTATTTAAATATGCAGCATATTTGCTCTTTTGTAAACTGCTTTTTTCAATTGTGTGTTATCTTTCCAATGAATTATGTCTGCGATTTTCAGGCAGGCAAGGACACAGCGTTTTCAGTTCATTTATGGACACAAGAAATAGGCACACACCAGTTTGCAGTGGTTTATTGTTTAAGATAAGCACTGCTAAGAGAGGAAAATTGTAAATACAAAGATGTTGTTATAGAGGCTTTCAACTTCTCTAATTCAAATAGTCAGGTCTGTGCCAACATGCTCCCCATTGCCCTTTATGTTAGGGTTGATAGCTTGTTTTGCTGTATCATTTTTTTATATTTGAGTTGTTTTCCTTAGATAAGACCATACGGAAAATATAAACAATATAAACCAGGCCAGTTGTTCACCAAAATATTTGAAGGGTTCTGCAGTCCAGATTTTTTTTCAAACATTTTTTTCCAAAAACAAATTAAAAATGGTTGCCTTCTGATTCACGTGCATATACAGATTAATACTCTTTCAGATGATCACATCGGCTGCTCCTAGTTTTACTCCAAGCACAGCAGCTAGCCGAATCAGTCCAGAGTCATTTCTTTGTTTAACTCTTGGTCAATGCCTCAGGGATGAGGATTTGTTTTATTCTACACAGAAAACCCTTTATCTGATCTGCTCACTACACTCTGTTAAAACTCACATTGAGCTGCTGTTATTTTAAGAAGAGCCCTCCAAGACTTTCCTTTATATGGTTGGTATTGTGTTGTGATGCAGCTCGGAAAAATACATAAATAAAAATGAGTTTTTTATCACAACCAGTTTAACATTTACATACAGTGCGAAATCAAGATAATGGGAGCAAGTCTTGACTGTTATAGTCGTGTATTGACTGACTAATATATTAAAAACAATGCTAACCTAAAAAATACAGTAGTGCCATCTATATGAACTGGCCTTAAAGGTGTTATTTAACATCACTGAATCAACCTAAATTCATTCATTTATTCTAACGAAACTAATTTACATGGGTTAAATCAGGTAGAAATAGCTGGTAAAAAATTAAATGTTACACTTTTTAAAAACATTTCACTGCATGTCGTACCATGTATGTATGTGTACGTGACAAATAAAATTTGAATTTGAATTTGAATTTGATTGTGCTAATTCATATGAAACATATGGTTGCTAACAAGCAGCTAAATGGGACTGTAAAACATGCCTGAAACATTAAACATCATCAAGCTGAGCAAGTAAACTCATCTCTTACTAGTCTGCTTTCAGATCCTCAGTGTATTTATAATTGCGTTCTTGCAAACTATTCCAACTCAGACGTTCAGGGAAAGAGTTTTTAAATGAAGACTAAAAGAGACTAAAAGTCACATAATCGTGGTCATTTATAGCTTATTTTCAGCAAAATTCAATGAAAAGTCAGTGGAAAAATCCTTCAGTGTTTTAACTACAAAATTGCAACATCACTGCAGCAATTACTGTTATAATTAACTTCTAATGTGCTGATAACTAACTGATAAACATGCATTTGTATACAGCCGTTAAACAAACTGAGACAAGACAAGAGTTTTATATTTTAATTGCAGCAAACGTAGTTCTTTATTATTTAGAGGATAAGGGGGGTTACCTTTTAACTAATAGATAGCGTAATTGAACGCACTGAAAGGCATAATGGATCATATTATACTCTGTCAGCTGCTATTGCATTCAAGTACTGTGGGCGTATCAATTAATGTGAATGCACTTGATTTGAACACAGTGCATGATATTTGCAAAGCAACTCAAATGATTCTCACTTCTTTGGCATATTATTGTTATTAGAACTTTAAGCAATTGATTTTTAAAAAGTAACACTGGCAATTTCATTTTAAATGTACGCACTTATGGACTTTTCCCTGGTAATTGAAATTCAATAATCTAACACATAAACCCTCTACAAAAAAGCAAAGAAAAGAGAAAACAAATAAACCAGAAAAGACTGGTTACTTTAGAAGAGATTTATCCAAGCTCGATAATGATTGCAGCATTACAGTAAATCAATAAAGCTGATGCGACTCCAGCTCAACAAAACAAATGTGTTTTTCCTTACATAAGAATGCTTAAGTCTCTCGGCAGCCTGGGCTTCAGTGAGAGTAGCTGTGTTTTTCTTCTTCTCTTTCTGCTGTAGGCTCTCCGTCCTGTTTCGATTATACAGATTATAGAGAAAAAAAGAGGCCAGGAGATGAGGGCTCTGGAGATGAGTTCTTCACTTCACAATTCAGCTGGTCACGTCGATTAAGATGTGAACTTTTAGAGTTCCAGCAGTTCACATACAGCTCAGGGGGCCTTATCTGAAATTAAAAAACCCTCCCTTTTCCTTCCGCTTTGAAGTTTCTCCGAGCCACTCAAACAGTTTCAGTCAGAGGATTGGAAAGCTGAATGAAGACTTTGATTTCCAGAGCTGGTTTTGGTCGTCGCTTTGAGTTATGCACCGGATGATCTGACGGAGAGAAACACGCATTTCACCGTTGCTTTAGCAGCCCCACCTCTTTATTACTGTCCACAGCCTCAGCTATTGGTGGCATTAATAGCCACATGCTAGTTAAAGAAGGTTACTGTAGTTCAGATGTCTTGGATCTTCTTAGAATCTGGTCAGTTGTTCAACTGGTCAGTTGTTCTTATATATATATATATATATATATATATATATATATATATATATTCAGGACCCAAAATTAACTTTTGCTACATTTTGTAAGTAAAAAATGAAACTGTAATTTCTTTTTAATATAGATGTAATGAGATTTGAAATATTTTTCCATTGAGTTCACCCAGCCACTGATCTATCATAATAAAGCTCAAAACGCAGAGTAACTATTTTATTTACTCATGTTTGGTATATTTGAAAAAAGGAAAATACACTGATTTAAGATTATTTATCTTTTAACCAGCTGCTAATATCTAGTCTCAGATGACACTGGCTTAGAAACTGCCAATAGACGGTTTACAGGTAGTCCGTTGCAGATTGCTATGTAAAAGTGTTACTGATTCATGCTTAGCATTGGTTTTAGATTCACCTGCCACTTAATAAAAAAAGTTAACTTTATGCAATTATATCATAATCATATCACAACCTTTATTTCACAAGTACAAAGGGAAAAAAAATCTAGAACGTCTTGATTTTCTTCAAAGGCAAAAACACACAAGTAGCTGTGGGTGGAAAGAAATAATCATGTAGAAGTGTTTGGATCAAGAGGATAAGAGTTATGCACAATACTCTAAACTGTAGTCGCATCTATCTATCTATCTATCTATCGATCTATCTATCTATCTATCTATCTAGAGAAAATAAAGAGTAACTAATCCATCTAGACAGGTATGCCTTATACATTTTTAAACCTTAATGGTCTTTGCACACCGAGTCTGAAATTTTCATGTTTCTTTGTATTTGTTATCTAAAAAAATCGCCACACACAGAATCCTTGCGTGTTGTGTATTAATTAAGACAATAAGACATAATTAAATGGACTCTTCAAGCATTGATGATGATTTTGTTGTCCCCGCGCAGCTTAAAAAGAGAAAAAACTAAAGAAATATTGGGTCCATCCAATCCAGAGCAGTGGGATTATCACATCATTCAGTTTACTTCAGGATGTCAGCGGCTCAGTTTGATGCTTTGCTAGAGATACTAGGTCCATGTATTAAAAAAGACTTTACAATGGAGAAACATTTTGGATTTTGGTGTTCGCTTGTACAGAAAAATGCAGAAAACAGAACCCAATCCAAATTTCTTTCAGACACACAAGGATGTACATTTTTCAACGTGTGAAAAAACACCTTAATGCTTTTTAAACTTTCAAATACAACTTTGTCAATCCAATTCAAAAGTTTGCCTTGACAAGTTACAAATATATATGAATTTCATGAGATGATTCTGCTTACATCTAATTTGAAATTGCATCCTGTTTGCTACACCAATTCAAATTCAGGCTCTAAGTTGAAATTAAACAGGCATTCTCAAAAACTTTTGATCGGTGAACTGATTTTGATCCCACCTTTTTTCACAATGAAAACTTGAGTTCCACCATAAGTACAACCTGAATCTCAGGTGTTTATACAGCAGGGAGTAGGAAATCAACACACAGACAGCAATATTTCCTCTATCACAGCAGTATCGCAGGCTTTGGCAAAACACCAGTTATAGAAAATGTATCCTAGTGGAAACTTCAGTGTGTGAATACTTAGGAAACAGATTCTTTTCCAATTTCATATTTTCTATTTCATCACCTCTTTCAAAGATACCAATCCGTCTGGAATGGTGCGAGATGCTATTTTGAGAAATAGGAGAGAGAAATTGGACAGATTGGTTTAAGTAGATCTGCCATAGCCTGGGGGACGAAAAAAAACACACTAGGCAATTGGTGGCCTATGGAACCCATGCAAGATGGCGCGAGAATTTTGGCTGGCGTTTATGAGCAGTACAGTGCATGTGGTTTGTTGGGGTCTAGACTATTGGAAAGCAACGTTCACATCTCAAGGACATTGAGCTCGCTAATTACAGTTAACCATTGCATTTGGCATCATCCAATGAGGATGTGGTGGCATCAAGCCACCCTTCCAGACAACAGGAGGCGCCGGTCTCTGAATGGCTGATGTCTCGGTGTTCAAAGGGGGAGTGTGTTTGGCATGGGAATGTCTATTGGGACCTCCTCTAATTATGGGCAGGCTGCCCTTAATCGGTGGTGGTATGCTGGCTGTCCTTGCTTTGATAGCTTGGCTGGGTGAACTCTTGGTAAGCTTGGCCAAATCCAAATGTCCAACTGTGCTTGTAAGAGGATATTAGCATTAGCAGTAGCTTATGTTCTTTAGGGATGTCCGCTGGATTTCATGCTTTGTGTTTTAAATCAGTGGAGGTATATACAATGATGGGCATGAAGCACCTGTCAACCACATGACTGCAGGTAATCAAATATGACATATGCCAGTCACACATGATGTGACCTAAATAAAAATGCAATTGCCAAGAGCGTGTATGCAGAAGGCAGAAAACGACAATTAAAGCATGTCATTAGGAAGGTTGTCTCAAGACACCTTCTCAATGCATTCCGAAGATATGTTGTCAGCAGTGTTTCAACTGCATTTATTACCTCGGTTTTTGGAGTGACTATGAACAAATATAGTTGTGTCATGTTTTTAGAATTGTTAAATACTTGAATTTGTACTCATACAGCTTTGTCAGGTAGTGTAACGTTCACTAAAAATATATTGTTATTGCACCTTGAATGTATCTTAAATACTATATTTACACCTATATTATGTTAATAATACCTATATATGTTAATGTTGTCACAGTTGTTAATTTTTAAACATTTTAAAATACATATTTCACGTTTTTATTTTTTAGAAATATAACAAATTATTAATACATTTATTAAGTTCTGGGGGAGTTGCACCGCATGACAACATACAACTTCAACTAACCTTTTCTCTTTTCATAAAATTATCATAATTACATTATTTTATTTAATGTTTTTTAATAGCTTTTAACACACACAAGGGTGCAAGGGTATTCTTTATAATTTCTTTTTTAATTTATTCTTTATAATTTTTTTTTCTAAATGTTTTTAAAGAAATAAGGGAACATTATGTCAAACTACTTAATAAGATTTTCTTTTTTGTTTTTTCTTTATTAGGATATGACAGTTGTATTACTCTGACATTTTTGTCTTTTCAATTGAAAAATTAATAATATGCCCATCATTTTCAAGTCATTATATTAATAATTAGTATTTTTAATCTTTTTTTATATATAAATTAACCAATATGACAAAAAAATGACAGCTTCATGCCATTTGACCCACCTTTTACTTTTTTTTTTTTTACTTTCACTTCAATGGCTGTCTAAACACTGGGGCCACGTTAAGATAAGCTTATTACGGCTGCATCAGAGATTATAACAAGCGGAATGAGATCCGATGAATATTAATAAACGTCTGTGGCCCGCACCTAATGCCAATTCTGAACCGAAGCATCATGTGGAAGTACGGGTGCTCCATAGCAGATGGAGACACTGTCTGTTTGTATAGCAGAAGTCATGAATAAAGGAAAGGACATAAACAACTCTAGTTTGCCCAGTATTTTAATGCAGCCAAAGGCCCTAAGTTGGTCGAGACTATCCGAACTCCGCGGACCAACTAGTCATTAAAGAGAGAGAGTTTTATAGGCACTCCGCGTTAAGGAAGTGTGGGAGGAGAGAGCATCTCGAAGTAGCAGTCTTAACCCTCTAATCAGAGCCTGAGTCAGACGCACACACTCGCTCATGTTTATCGGACACGCCGTGAGCAGGCTTGGGCCCCCTGGACATGTAGATATGCTCAGGTAATTAAAGAAGCGGGGGGCCGCAGGCTCCAACTCAGCCTTCATTAACATTCTCCCATACCGTCCTCCGATCTCGGAGCCTCTCCAGCCAGAACAATCAATCCCTAATCACTCCTCCCTCCCTCTGCCCGCCAGCCAGACAACTCAATCCATGCTAAGATATGCTAATGGCATTCCCGGCGATGATTACACTGTGCAGTCAACATCGATTTTCAGTGACCTCCCAAAATGATCCATCTTCAAAAGTAAAGCTAAAGGATACAGTGGTCTCTGCGCTAAGCAGTTAGATCTAAACTGTGCCTTATTGTCATGCATGTGTGCTTCCTTGTTAAGTAGTCACTTCTCAGACTGTTTTATGCAAAGCAACTTACAGTACACTTAAGGGACAATCCCTCTAGAGTAAAATGAGGTTAAGCTGCTTGTTTAAGAGTGCAATTGTGATGGATCATGGCTTGCTTCTTGTAGGAATCAAACCAGCAATCTGGTTTCCATTGAGGAGATTTAGTCATGCTACTTCATGTCTTAGCTGTTTAAAGCATGACATTCATTATTCTGTGGAACTGCGGAACTTTTGAAAATGTCTCCAAGTGTTTTCAGTCAATACAATGAAAGTTAGTGGACTATTTGTTGTATTTGCGTGTGCAAAAATAGCTTAAATGTTCCTCAGCATATCTTCTTTTTCCCTCATTGTGCGAATTATACCTTCAAGCATTAGACTTCATACTATGATTTAGATAAGAAAAAAGAAAACCTGCTCCAGCTTTCAGCTTCCTCTCACCAATAGATGGCACTGTGCCGCTAATATTGTCCGCTCAGACCGGCTCTAGAGAGTGGAGGAGCCCATTTAATGAAATGTCAAGACATGGTAGTATCTCAGTGTGTTGTTTGAAATACACAATGAGTCTGAGCAAAGCACTTCTCAAAGAAAACCTGTGTTTTTGTCTTTTTTTGCAAGCAGGAAGTTGGAGTAATCCAGTCTTTAATACATTGTGTGCCTAGATGAACTAAACTCTCTCTTTTGTAATTCAAAGCATTTTAAATAAAGACGTGGCTCAACAAGGTTCCTTCCCCGGCTTTGATGGCAAGGATTCAACTTCATTCTGAGGGTGACTTCCTGCCTGTTTGTGCTTTGACAGTATGAATGTACATAAGTTTGACTTGACTAGCTCATTAGCGCTAGGCTTTAGTCTCCTTGTGGGAAAGAGGTCAGTGCTAAATTGCCCTGACTGCCATTCACTGTCTTTCATGTCTTTCACACACACACTCATAATGACTAATCAACTATGTTGCTGAATGTTCCTGTGTTCTGCTTTACTGTCTTGATTCTTCTTTTGACCTCAGTAATTGAGGTTATGTATGGATAAATATGTGTGTTTTGTAAGGTTGCTGTGCTGTAGTGCCAATATGGACTTCTGGAGGAAAAAGTCCCATTCATTTTCACCATGGAGAAATTGATTGTTAAAGATTCTGTATAAGCCTTACAAGACTGACCTACCATGAGCTCTGAGGTTATGAATCAATGGAATGAGCTTTTGCTGAAGCCATCAGTCAGTATAATTTCAATTTAATTAAAACAAACGAACCAAAATTCTGTATATGTACATTTTAAATTCTGTTATGACTTTACATTGCTTAAAATATTAAGCAGGACTGTTTTGAACATTGATAACAACAAGAAACGTTTCTTGAGCACCAATAAATGAGAAATTAAATAAAGTACATTTTAAAATACATTACAATAGAAAACGGTTATTTTAAGTTGTAATACTTTGTTACTGTTTACTTTTGATCAAATATTCAAATAAATTAATATATATGTAGTGTTGTAATTCTGTTTATTAAAGAATTCTTTTAGAACGCTACTGAGAAAAAATTACTTAAAATATACCAGAACCAAGACTAGCAAAAAGGTAGGTGGTTGCACTCCATTATATTTAATAGTGTATTATATTTCAGCACACATCACACATGTCTGGTAGAGTATAATCACAAGCAGCTGGACATGTTTTTCCATTTATTGCGAGACACCTGCAAGTGGCTTTATTAGTTGTCTGATTGTAAGGCTCTGCTGTCTTTTAACCTCACATACACACACAAAAGAAGATACGTTCAGCAATTTTAGTAGTTTGTCTCCTTGCCCTTTCTTTAAAAGGACAGACACCCAGGTTGACCCTCAGTGATGTCCCCATCACTAGCCACACACATATCATATTTTATATCATAGTAAAACCCTAGTGAATTGTTCCCACGCTAAGCTAATATTAACCATACCTCCCGCAGATACCTTTTGGCACTTTTCATGATAAATAAGACATTATCATGATGTTTTCTCGCAGAGTACGTCGCATGGGATATAGGGCGGTTATTATGGGATATTGGTCTCTATTTGGTTCCCACAAGGACAGATTCATGCACATACCATCCTGTAGTTGAGTAAGTCAAGCACAATCCCAGACCTTTATTTCTCTCCATCATGATTCCCTCTTTTATCTCTATTCAAACAGACAGGAGCCTCTTATTACCATTGGTCCACTGCAGTTCCAGTGTGTATTTAATGTCTGCTCAACTATACCCTCGAACGAATTTTCACTCATATTTCACGAGCACATTACTCAAGCTTCTGCCTTATTCGACGTCCTGAAGCACCACTCATTCGGGTAATGAACCATGCAATCAATTCCCACAAAGGAGGAGGGAGTGCCAAGTAAAAAAAGATACGGTCGCTGATAGTATCTGTGACCATTTTGGTCCAAGACTTCCTGTATCGTCCTGGCAAATGATGCTTCGATGGGTCACAAACCTTTCTGAGAAACACAGGGATCAATAAGAGGCCATTGTGTTTGTTATGGGAGCTTCACACCTAATCCCAGAAGACATCAGAGCTGCCCATTGTCTCAGGAGCTTCGTGTAGGTGTTCTCTGGGTAACAGAGATATCACTCACTCACAACGTTGGACTCATGACCCCGGGACAGTAGTCTGTATTTGTGTGCACACACATCGCTCTCCATGACCATTCTGCTGTAGGACATTGCCTATGTTGGATAAAACTTAATGTTCAACATTATATGTTGCGCAATGATGTAATCACTCTGAACCGAACAGATAAAAATATATTTCTACCACTAATCCCACAACTGATTAGATAAATGATACCAGTCTACCATACCTTAGGGCGCCATGTTTCTTAGTTTCTCTGGCACAGTCGGTTTACTTTTTGCCCTTGGCATGTGCATTTCCCATTTTGTAAGTGTGTGTGTGTGTTGTGTGCATGCATGATTTATTCAGCAGATATGCAGCTGCTTTGGCCCCACTGCTTTTTATAGATAGTCTGAAGCCAATAAAGAGATGCAGGCACTGCAAGCCGGTCGCGAGGCAGTTAAAAGCACAGTCAATAAAAATGATGAGCTTTTTCAGAGCAGGAGTGGCCCCGTAAATGCCTCACCTTCCTCTTTTTCCGCATTGATTTTTATTGTGCTCGATGCACCTGATTAATCGGCAGTGGCCCTTGAGCGGTTGGGGCCGCGGGTGGCGGTGCAAAAGGTCTCCCAAAGAGCCGCCGCTCATTCAAGCAAGATCGTCATGTGCTCTGTGAGAGACCCTATCAGGTAGGACTAAATGGCTTTGATATGAACTGTGTAGAGTGAAGAGGTCAGGATGGAAGCACTAACAATCCCATCATCCATTTATCGAGACCAAGGATTTTCAAACTGGGGTCCGGGGACCTCACAGGGGCCGCAAGAGGGTGCTAGAAGGGAATTCTTTTTTACCTCTATTGTGTTAAACATTTAATTACAACATAGCCCATTTTTTGTGTAATTTTGCTTTCTAAAGACCGGTTTGAAGAGATTATAATTACAGTAATTTTATTTTATTAATATCCTGTTTTTAACAGCATGAAATAAAACCCATATGGTTGATTAAAAAATGTATTTATTTATAAGAGCACATTTCTCCTTTCAAGATTGCAAACATATGTTTGTGTTTGATGCCAATATCTTACTTCTTAAATTTATTGGTAAGGAGCAATATTGGAGATCTTAATCATATTATTTGTTCATTTAGATTTCATCTGCCACAATCTAATGCTCATTTAAAGCAATCTGCAAAAAATTTATTAAAATAACACTGTTAAATGTAATCTTGGCGACACTTATTCATATAGTAATGATGTGATGCCTACATTTGCATTTAGCATTCAAAATAACTGATTTTATTTTCAGTGTTTTGTAGAAATTGTATTAATTTATATTATATACAAAAAATTAGTAGAAACGTTTTTTTTTTTTTTTTTTTTACATCAGACAGAATTTTAATGTTCTCTTTTAAATATTGAGTGTGATATGTGATATAAAGAAGAGAATCATATTTGGTTGCTCGATATCAAAAAGTTATCTAGCTGAAAATAAGGAAGTCACCCCCAGGAAGTCATGGACAACTTGGGATGTTTTAGCAGGGATGAGAGGAAATCTAAATTGAAAATAACAACAGTGGTCTCTGGAGTGCCGCTGGCTTCCTGAGGGGAAAAATGCCTTCGTATTAGTGGCAAAAATGAAAGAAAGAAGCCAATTAGCACCGATGGGTGCCGGTAATCAAGAATAACAAATGGCTGAAATTAGCTACCCCCCATTCATCTTTGTCTAAACATCTCTATTGTGCAGCAAACGCAGGTTGTGCGGCCAGTGAATGTAGTCGCATGCTTTGAAGAGATTCGACACCCGGAGGTGGCGACCCTGCTGGTTTCCCTCACAAAGCATTCATGCACACAAAACACAAACACGTACGTAAAAACTGCAGAGTGATTTATCTTTTGTGTTCATAAATGAATGGGTAGCTTTTATGTTTTCAGTGTTTTCTCCCTGGTTCTTTTAATGACCAGTGTTAAAGTAGCTCCATTTATCGACCTTCGCTGAAACCTCAGAGCGCAAAACGACCACCGTTAACAAGAATGTGGGGAGAGACAGGCTTTTAGATAAAAATGAGCGGATAAAGGGAAACTGGATCTTGCTTTCGCTCTCTCTTGCTCTCCCCCGGTGCACCACACAACTCTGGCATCAGATCAGACACCATGTTCTTTTGGTAGATAAAGGGAAGCTCTTACTATTGTAGCAAACACACCATCTTCTGTGACTGGCAACACCCATATGGATGATTACAGACTTGCCCTCTACAAAGCCACTCTGCTGCAGGAGATCACAAAAACGTCCGCACGACAAACCCATTCTTGGCGTGACTTAAAAATAAACAAGGCTCTTTTGAATAAAAGCAACAACACAAATTACTTAAATAGTAATTAAATCATCTACACTCACGAAACCATTGTTCCTGCAGAGTACAGTAACTATATTTAACACAACTGTGTTAACAGCTCTGCATGACAATAGTGGCCTCAGGAAAAATAGATGGCTCATCATTATTATGTTTAGAGCGATGCAAATTGTTTTTAAGGAACAATCTGTGTTTTTTATTTATTTATTAATTTTTATCACAGACAAGACACTGCCATATTTGTGTTAAAAATGATTACCTTAAAGATTGGACCCCGGTCATTTGTGTATGAAAAAAAAAAATCTAAATATTTTTTTGTTCCACAAAAGAAAGAAAATTCTATAGGATTGGAGGAACATGAGAGGGATCTCTGAATTACTGTACTCAAATCTGAGTTAGCTGCATTAAATTCTTGCAGATTGTTTTATCTAAAGAAATTTAATTTGCAATTAAGGTATTCATATTAACAGTTCATACACTCTCTGGAGATTGAACCCATGGCCTTGTTACTAGTACCATGTGCTACTGTTTACGCTACTGGAAAGCTTTTTTACGGCAGGCCATGTCACGAGCCCTTTAGAGATTATTATGGATGAACCTACACAGTTCCTGCCAAGATACTGTAATTGCAGACCCTTTTACTAAGATTCAGCCCTCTGTGATTACCACAGTTGGTATCCAGCTTAATCTGTCATTATGTATTCTCTACATTTTTTTACTTAAAACTGACTGGAGTATAAACTGAAGAAAAATAAAATCATTGGTCTCATGAACATTTTAACATTTGCATGGATTTCACTATTTCTCATATCAAATGATTGGAAGTTTGTTTGCCAATCCTGTCTACTTCTTTTCTGTATGCTCATCTCTCTTATTTTCCCCATTACAGATATGTCTAAAACTTTTGCGTTATTTGATAAATGTCAATAAAAATAGCTATTGTAAAATTAAATGATTTTTATGGAACCATTTATGGAACCTTTTAAGCGTGTATTTCCTGGAGATATTAATATATTTCAGTGTGTGAGTCTAAAGACATTCTGCCCAATTATGATACTATATCGAGTTGCCATTTGTTGTTGTCAGTTGTAAAATCCTCTTCAGGAAGTAAACCGATTGAGGACCAACATTGTTGAGGCCTTAGCAAACCTAAGCCTGACTTTCTAGAATAGACCATGTATTTAGTTATTGTTATTACGGTAAAAGCCTTTCTAAGAGAGAAACTAGTCAAAGTAAGCTTAATTTCCAAAAAGAGGATCTGAGGAGCTGCTCGCCACGGACAGAATGGGTCTCTCAACAGCAGATATCACGTACAAAGGAGACGGGAAGCAGATGTTTTGCTTATCGCTCATGCTCGAGTTTGGCTGCGGGCATTTAAATTTCCAGTGTGATGAGTATACGAGTGGCTTTTTTGCTCGTGCCTCATTCAGAGGGCACAAACAGAAGAGCATTTGAATATTTCATTCCCCTTCCCCCCACAATGGCACGCCGTTTCTCTCGGTGCCCACTACGGATGTGTCACTTCATATTACTCTTTCATTCTTCTATGTTCCTTACTTCCTCCATATTCATGATCTTTTCTTTTCCACAGGATTCAAAAATGAAGGCACCAGAGGTTAATGTACTCTCCCTGTACACCATCACTGTTCAGGAGGTCCCATAAGATGTCTGTGTTAGGATCAGTGAATGTTTGAGAAGCTGCATTGCATTTCAGACTCTGGTGAAACTTGGAGTGCTCTGAAGTTGGAGTGCTCTGATGGAGTCACGCATCGAGGGCCACGGTGGTTGTTTTAGAGCAGGTTGGCCTGTTCTATTAGTAGAAGGTGTTGTGGAGGTCGTCCTTGCTTTTGTGTGGGAAAGACGGACCCAATCCAAACAAGCGTCTTACATGTGCAGGCATAATCAGAGAGCTGTGGGCGGACAAGAAGAAATCACTAGGTAGCCACTGTACAATGTTCTTTTAGCTCTTGAGATTGTATTTGTATTCGTGTATGCAGGAATGGGAGATGGAGAAGATTTATGGGCTAATTGTCTGATGATCATGAATCTGAGTAGATCTAGTACATATGGATAATAATGAAACACAGGTGCTGCATTGCAGTACAATGTTTTCTTGCATTTGCTAGTCAACTAAAAGGCTAGTTCTCGGTAATTAGCACTTCAAAAAGGAAAAGTATTTTCAAAATGGTTCATACAGGTTGTGTGTTATATTCTACGTTTTCTTGATTCATTTAATAGCTTTGTGTGAAGAAACCACTAAAATTCAAGTCATTATTCATTGTTAATTTTCCCCTCTGGTGAGCTATTAACCACTGCAGCTGAATCATTCAGTGAGTTGATCTGAGTCAATGAGTTGAACCCAAGAATCACTTGGTCTAATTTGGGAACAAATAATTCAGATCTGTTTTCCAGTTAATTTGAAAGATCTGTCACAATGTAAAGACTCTTCACAAATCACTACGTGCTGTCTGTTCTAGCTTTTCAATTATAATTGGCTTGGAAGAGTTGCAATGTAGTGCACAAGTCACATGGACCATTTTTGTGTTACTTTTATGCATTCGATTGTTTTTGTTTCTCAAACTTGCTTTTTTACACCCCTAATTTCATGGAAATTAGATTTTATTTTTTTGGAAACTATTTCTATGAATAAAAAACAAGCAGCGGCATGATGATAATCAAAGCCTGGTCAATCACATCTGTACATGTCTGTACAGGTCAAAGAAAGACAGACTGTGCGATCTAATGCAATTGTAACTATGAGACTGTAACTAAGAGACTGAACTGAACAAAATATAGATCATATAACACAAGAGAAAACAATGGTCGGAGTGTAACATTCTGCTGCATTATTTTTTTGGAACGGGCAGTGTGACTGGCGGCATCTAGTTTATGTAAATCAGGAGTGAAACTGTGCAAATATAAAAATAATATTTCTATGGCAAATTGGCAGCAATAGTTAGATATATGACTGGCTGACAGAGATATTGTTGTAAGAACAACAAATCATGTTGATCCAAGTGCATGTCATACTTGTGTAAATCATGTTATGCGTGTAGAAATGCATAAATTATGACGTAGGAGGGGCCTTTTCTGCCCTATGCCTTTCTTGCATGTCATCCTGATGTAAAACTGTGGCCAAAGTGCTCTAACTTGCAATTAACATCACCCCAGTGTTGGCTGTCTATCTGTCTCTCCCTCTATTGCCCGCTGTCTGTCTGGTGCTGGTCTGCAGTGGGCACCGTCAGATTGTGTTGTGGAATTGACTCAATGATGAGATGAGATCCGTTACAGTGGGGTGGGGTTGAACCCCTCGCAGCATGGAGCACATAGCTAATCAAGAAACATGTTCTGACACAACAGTAACAATTAACCCTCATTAGGGGTAATACACTCTTCTCTGTCTAATCAGACACACATGCAGATACAGATGTGTCACACACGCTCTCACAAACAGGCTCAGTTGGTGGCAGGCTTAAATCTGATATGGTCTTTGATTATCATGCTGACTTTGATGGATTTCAAATTTGATCTCACAATAACCCACAATCCTTTGCACACAGGCAATCCTTGCATATATGAGAATGTGGACTTTTAATGGAGTTGGAAATATATACATAAATCAAAAATACATCCGAATGCATAACATGCTGTAATATGTAACGCAACAATAAGACATTATTGCAACCGGGAATCTTTGCTTCCGGATTTGTTAACTACAGTTTCGGTCTCTGTGGACAGAACAGGACTGCAAAATAGCTTAAACCGCTGGCCCAGTGACCTCATAAATCTAAAAACCTAAACAGACATGTGGCGCTGGTCTAATCTGTTTGAATCAAGTGATAATATCTGTCATTCAAAGCTTGTTTGTGCCGTCTAACAGAAATAAAATGATTGCAGTCAACAAACACTGTTTAAGAGGATTACGGCTCTAAATTCGTTCCAGCTGTCATCATCAAACACACAAAAACCTGAGCATCTACTAAAGCGAGAGAGATTTCCTTTCCAATATTTGCTATATCTCATACATAATCTCTGTCATACAGTGCAGAGAGACATTAAACTATACAGCGGGACCATAAACGACGATCACATGCTCTGTATGCTGGTCTGCAGTGTGGAAACACAGATGGGAGTACAGTATGTGTTTCTCTCTTGAGTTGCCCATGTGCTGAGGTCACCTGATGTGACCTGGCTAACGTACGCAACAAGAAAACCAATGCAAAAAACCTGCCAAGGGGACGCTTACTTTGAAAGATTTATGAACATATATTTCAAATTCAAATTCAAATTCAACATCAACATCAAATTCAAATTTTCCAGAGAAATACGCAGTTACAGCATAGCGGTATATGTGTATTCATGTGCGTATATGTGTGTGTGTGTATCAGCATTGAGGAACAACTTTTTGAGCATTTGCCAGATGCTTTTGTCAAAAGTGGCTTACAAATAAGGATCATCACAACCAATTCTATTAGCTACACTGAAGCCATTTAACAGGGCAGTGTCTTTTTTAATTTAATAAATATGCATGGTTATTATTTTTAATGTAATCTTATATTTAAAATATTTTTATGAATGATAAAAAATATACATATTGTCACGGTTGCGCTTTCGCGGGACGAAGCTCACGAGACGTAAATAAACTTCAATGGGTTTAATCTTGAAAATGGCAAAATAAAGATACAAAGGCAGGCAGGTAGAACAGGCAGGCAGGATAAACACAGGGGTAGACATCGGGTATGGACCTTGACGCTCGGACACACGGAACTGAAAAGACAGGACTTAAATACACTGGGTAATTAACTAAATTAACACGACACACAGCTGATGACAATGATACAATTAACACAGAGGGAAGGCAGGGCACAGGGAGCACATGGCACGAAACGAAAACATAAACAAAGAGTCCAGAGAACGTGACACATATACATTTAATACATTGTAAGAAATAAATAAATAAATAAATAAATAAGTTCTATTAATTTATATCAGTTAACGCACAGTACTTGGTAAAAAAAAAAAAAAAAAAAAAAAAAAAATATATATATATATATATATATATATATATATATATATGGTGAGCACAAAATATTAAAAACACATTTAGTTAAATTATGGCCATGTTGTACTAATTAATTCCCTTGTTAAATATACAACCCAGTCATAATTGAACTAAAACCACGGAACCAAATCAATAAGTTGTGAGAACAAATTCATATTTCATGTCCATTGAATCTATTTTTCTTCTGCATGTAATGCGTGGGACAAAACACTCAATAAGGAACAGAATCAATACAAAACTTAGCAAAAAACATTAACTTTTTTTCATTAAACACAAACAACAGATTGACTAGCATGAAACTTTGCAGTGCTAATGCTAATTAATTTTTAAATGCTGGTCCTTTTAGTTAACCACTTCCCAACATTTCTGTATATGAGTTTGTGTTGGTTTTGGAGAAGAAGTTATTCAGGAAGTCAGCATTGAAGCAGGCTAAAGTGGCATGCCAAGAAACCCCGTTAAATTTTCATGGCGGTTCAATCATGCTGAGAGACGCAGTAATTATGGCTTGTTTTTAATTTTGTTATACCTATAAAAACTTTATGACAAAAAGATAGGAAGAGATACAATAACTTTTACACAGAGTGGTCTGGGTTTGCCAGCCAAGAGAGGTCAAAGATGTTACGCGCTCTTTGCTGAATAAATATTTCATCAGATTTTCCCCTGCGTCACTTCGGGTAACATCACAAATGCATTTACACTCCATATATAACAAGTCTTCTGCATATTATCATCTTTTCTGATATCTGAATTCGGCCGTGCCGTGTCTGCAGGAGCGGAGGATGATATATTGTGAGCCGTAATTGGCACTTCAGTCAATGAAAGCTTTAGAGCAGGAGCCGAACTGACGTGGGCAATAAGAGGTGGGGTGGAAAAAAAGTCCTCACGCAACCCGCTCTTGATTAGCATGTGAATGATGTGTGGCGAGCTGGTGCAAACCTGTTATGTCATCAGCTTTACCTCAATAGGAGGGCCCATTTGCAGTGAATGAAGCCCATCTGCTGCCCAGGCCTGTTTGGAAACCTTTGCTTTTGTGGAGCGGCGCAGGCACTTAGCACGCAGAATATGGCTAATTGAATTCCTCCACAGTCTCAATTAGAAGGAAGAGTAATTAAAACAGATGTTTGTGCTTGTGTGTGTGCATATGTGGTGGGAACAACATTTATTCCCAAGGTGAAAGCCACATGCATCAAAATGTATCTCAGCAGACGATCCACGTTTTTCCTATTTCTCATTTCACCCTGTATCTCTTTCAGATGCGGTTCTTTATCTGATACACGCATGCACTGCACACACAGGCAGCGAACAACTCCAGATGTGCATGTTATTCTCAGGTGGGTCCAGGGACACTTATCCTGTGACCTGTGACCCCTGACCCCTATATGTCGCAGTGGCATTAGCTATCCCTTCAGCCCTTCTGTTATGGGGCGGCAAATGTCAGGCATGCATAAGGAGCCAGAAAAACAACTACCAGGAGGTGGAACGGCCCAGTCCAAACAGATTCCGATTCATTCAAGCTACCTAAAAATGCCGTGCTACTGTCTTTGTCATCTGGGCCTTGCAGCCTGGTTTCTCTGACGGGGTCAAAAAAGGAGTGTACGCAAGAAGTTTTGGAAAGATAGATGAAAGATTAAAGTGGAATACTCAATAAGGATCCAGACCGGAGAGCCGACTCAGTACACTTATCCTGATCAGTGATGGGGGAAATGTCCTAGACAAGAACAACAAAGCAAGCTGAAGGAATAGTTTGTCATCATTTACTCATCTTGTCATTCCAAAACTGTTAAGCTTCATTAGATTTTAAGCTTTAAGAGATGCAGAAGCACCATAAGGTTACATGTCAAACTGCCATACCTGTCTTTTGATGGATTAACTGAGAGAGTTCTTTTGAGTCAACAGATCCACTCAGATTCATTCAGTCTATCTATCACCAATATATATATATAGGGTTTAAATGTACACATGTGCATACTGAGAATTTGTATTCTGTTTTTTTCAGGAAATTCAGACAATAAATATTGCTTTTGTCCTCTTTGACATGGAGTGGGAAAGTCCTTGTATGGACACCTCTTTAACAGCAGTTCTTCTGAGTAAATGAGCATGATATACATGACTTGACTACTTGACTTCATCCTAAATAATAAAAAAAAAGGTTACTCATTCCTTCCCTTTCTAGCTTTTATTTATCTGAACAATGCCTGAAGCTGGTATTACGGGCAGTTTTTCTATCTGTTCGCCTCTTTAATCACTTGAATCGCTTTTTATATTCCACATTTGTAAGTTGCTTTGGATAGAAACTTACATACATATATGAATGAACAGCCAACGAGATGCAAAACATCCAAACATCCAAAGCAATTTGTGCATATTTTATGAGGTGGCTAATTTGTACAAATTTGAATGACCTCTTACGATATTGTATGATTTGTCTTTCGTACAAATTCATACAAATTGGCAAATTGTAAAATACATATGGTTTATCAAAAATCATATGAGTTAGCATGAGATCGTAATCGCTCAATTAGTGTTTCAACTGTGGAAAGTCATCATTAAAAACTAATTGTCATATAGTTTCTCCAGCTTGTTATTTTCTGCAGAAATGAAGTCTAGAGAAGAGGAATGACTATATACTCATTATATTTTACTTTACCTGTTTGTGCTGTCTTAATTATTTCAATCATGTTTAAATAAACCTTTTATGGAGCTAGTTACGACAACCACTCAACAACAAATACAATTTAAAAGTTCATTTAAAAATAATTTACATGAATGCATACATTGCAATTTTATTTTGCAATTACATTTTTGAGCGCTGATTATTATAGTTTAAATAAACAGTAATTATATTTAAGTTTGAGTTCTGTTGTTAACTGTAACCTTACAGTTATGTAAAACTATAGGCTCCCTATAGTTTAGAGCAGAAGCTAAGGTAGATTTTTATCCCTAAGATTTGTTTTTTATTAAAAAGGGCAATTTGTTCAGTACACCACTGTTTAAACAAAAAGCATTCATGTAAAGTCCGCTGTTCATAAAAAATCAGTTATTGTATTTTTGGCACAGCAAGCTTTACTCAAAGATTTAACCAAAGCTTGAATGCACATAGTGTTACATTGCATCCCATGTGCCACTTTAGTTTTGCACTTGTGCAGCTGTTCCTTTTTAGCTCTTTGTCTCAGGGTTGTAACCTCCACCGGTGGGCACCAGTCTTGGCTGTCAAGTCTGGTTAATTAACACAGTAGATGAGACAATTAAATCAATATGTGAGTGGCAGAAACAATTTTACTCCATGATTGAATATCAGAGGGGATGAATACAGCCCAGAGAATTTCTGTTTAATTGTGTTGGCTTAATTAATTTTCTTCTTTTTTTTTTTTTTTTTTTCTTGATCAGTCATACAGTGAAAGCAAGAAAGCAAGCAATGCCAAAACGTCCAGTTCCAAGCGGAGCAGATTTCATCTCTTAAATGCTTCTAATACCTTTTAAAATCTGGGAGATGGACAACTCTCTCAATGATATAATTTCATCTTGTCTTCTATTGGCTGTTGTGTAGCTAATACTAATTATATAAATCCATACCTCATTGGAATTGTCTGAAATCCTGTGCCTGTAGTGGATAAAAGACTACAGAAGCCAGCGTTTCTGACAAAAGGGGATGAAGAAGATGTGCAGTGGGCTTCTAGTCATGCTTTTATTGCTCGTGATGGTTTGAGAATTACCAGACTTGGCTGCCTGTAAATGTCCTCTGGCCAATTTCTCAATGGGATGGACGTCAATGTCATTGCCTCAAAGCGCTATTCTCTCAGTCGGGCCTTGAACTTTTTAGAGCGATTATATGCTGTGCTTTGTTGAATCGGTCTGCAGATGTTCTGCCTAGCATTTCTCCTGCTCTGATTAAATGTGCAAAATTTGGGAGAAGCGCTTAAGCCATGAAAAGAATCTCATTTCCACAGGCTGTTTGTTGAAGTAAATTTTGTGTGCAATGTGTGTCTGTGGACATTGTCGGAGTTTACGTGTGTGTGTGTGTGTTGCATTGTTTATTTATTTGTGTGGATTGCATTTGTGATTTTTAGTTCTTTGATGTGTTAATCAAGTCTAGTCCCTCTTAGGGGAGCATCCGGGTTCAAAGGGAATTAAATCCCTTTCTCGTCTATGCGTTCGTGTGTGTGTGTGTTTGTGAATACTTCATAAAACGATTCTAATTGTCAGAGTGCCGTAGCACAGATGGGCCTGTTGTCATGCAATTATTGTCACTGGTTCAACTGTTGGATGAAATGGGCGACACTTTTCTTCAAATTTGTGTTTAATTATTATATATTTTTCTTCTAATTTACATGCATAATTATTAAAAAATGCATGCAGACAAAATAATTATGTACTGACTTTTAATAACAAGCATTGAAATAACTATTTGCTAAATTATCTATATCTTTAAATTATCATTATTTTGGAGTCTATCTTATGCTAATATTGAAATGCACGCAGTTTTCTTGTGCTCATGATCAAATGCAGCATCACAGAACAGTGAGGGCCACAGGAAACAGGGGCCCAGGTGTTCAAAATGAGATTGCAGTTTGTCCTCAGAACATCTTAGCAGAACACTTGGTTCAGGATTAGCACTCATATCTTTTGTTGTCACCAATGCAGTGCAGTCGATGCTGCAGTCGTGTTTAGCAAGCTGGAAAAAACAAAGCCAGGTACAACGAGTGGTCCTCTATTCTATAAATCCTCTTAAAGCACATTTTAAATATTATGAATACACCTCTTATCTTCTGAATACACCTCTGGTATTCTTATGAATACCTCTTTTTTATCAACCCTCTATCCAAACCTTGGCAATAGAATTGTCATTGGCTAGTCGTTTTTTTTGTTTACTCACCAGAATATAAAACACAATGCATGACGAACGTCTGGGTTAATGAATATTAATCATGTCGTCTGCATTCATTTGAACAGTAATCGATGAGCACTAGCCAGTGGGACAGCTGCTTGGGCATTAGCTCCGCCCACTACTGAAGAAACCTTGTTTTTTCAAGGCTGAATAATTCCAAACAAACTTATTTGACTGGAAAACAAAGAACATCATTTACATTACGTAGCGCGTCAATTGCTCGTGCTATGTAAAACTTTCTCGCTTTCTTTCTTTGCATGCTTGTGAGAAACCAACCGACGATGGCTGCCCACATTAGAGGCTACGCCATGTCAAATATGCTGTGCACCCATTAATATCAATGAGAATAGCGCATTGTGAAAATGGAGAGTGAAACTCTCCAGCGCTCAGAGGGTAAAGCATGTGAAAATATATCTGTACTAAACGTACTCTTATCTTTTAACTCAAACACTGTCAAGTGTAATGAAAACATTTTATTAACCAGTGGTGACATTATTTAGCTGCCTAGCCTACAAATTTGTTGCATGACCCATTTGCAGTAGTTATCCAATTTTTAAGAAAATAAGAAAAAAAAAATATTCAATGCATTTCTCATTATTTACAGATTTGATTCAAATATGTAAAACAAACAACAACAAAAGAACTGAACAAAGCTAGTCTGTCAATGCATAAAGCATTCAAACTAGAGAAGTGAACTTTCTCATTTAACTCAATGATAGTGATTAAAATACAAAACTAGAGAGCTTGCACTTATAAAGATGAGATTCATCAGTTGCAGTGACCTGGGCCTTGAGTATTAACACTGACCTTTTAAGTGAAAGACACCGACACCTTTTTATGATCTCGACTCCGTCAAGTGGATAGAGTCAGAAGAGGATCCCACAATGCACCCTTTGCATATTCATGACTGCACAGATTTATTTATCACTCTCTGCAAACATGGCACAGTTCCAGAGAAACAAACATGCCAGTGTGTGTGTATTTGTGCATGCAAATATCTTTGGTGTGTTGCAGTATCACACACGGACAGTTTCCAGAGCTTTGGAAGACAGAATTGACATCTCAGATGAGTTCACTGCTAGGTGGAGTGCAAGAGGCGCAAAACAAGGTGACCTTTCTCATTCTCCCCCACACACACTTTTCCAAATCTTGGCTCACTGTGTCTGCCGTGCTCATTATAGAAGCGCTGTACCGCTCGCACCTGACAGTACTCAACAGACACAATGAACATTAACATGCACCCCAGCGATTGCTTCTCCAACAGCTAAATGTCCACAAAGTTTTGGCCAGGGGTGTGTCAATGGCTACATTTACATGCATCCTTACACTGTGATTAAAGCAATTCTGCAATTTAGTTGGAGCTCATAGAATACTGTGATTATGTTAACGTGATTATGCTCAGTAACCATAACTGGCATACAATATGTTGACTACTGCTGTTTTAATTGTTGTATATAGGCTTGTATATGCTATATAATTATGCATGCATGCATAATCACATTTCCTTAATTTTTCTCACAGCAGTGCGTATTGCATATTGAGTCCTATGTGACTGCTCTATTCTTGGTTTAGATTTTAATTTCTTTTGCAAAATCAAATTTGTTGGTTGTTCAACTGAACATTAATTGTGACCATGAGCTTGCCATTGGTTTACATTTGCGTTTAAAATAATAATAATAATAATGGTAATAATTGTTCTTTTTCGTCCTATTATTATTATTATTATTATTTAACATTATCTTTATTATCATCATGAATATAAACCTTTGGAGTTAGGAAACATTGTGGGCATAAAACATTATTATTATTACTAAATATTATAATATCATTATCATTATTACTACTGTCATCGATAGAAACCTTTGGAACTGAGAAACTGTTATTATTATTAACAACAACAACAACAACAACAACAACAATAATAATTGATGTTGTTAATATTATTATCATTATTTAACAATCTTTATAATCATCATCATTATTCTTATCAATATGAACCTTTGGACTTCAAAACATCAAATATGTTTCAAAACAACAAATATCATAATCATTGTTACTATTATCTTCAATATAATAATAATCATTTTTATTATTATTATACCCACATACCACTGCATGCAAGTCTCCACAATGGGTTGTATGAAGGGAAAAAAATAAAAGGAGAGATAGAGAGCAAGAAAGAGAGAGAGAGAGAGAGAGAGAGAGAGAGAGAGAGAGAGAGAGAGAGAGAGAGAGAGAGAGAACAGAACAGAACAGAACAGAACAGAACAGAACAATTGCAAAGCTGATGGTCATTAGGGAGTGCCATTCACAATAGGAATTTTGATACCTCTCTCCATCCAGGCCAGTGGTAATGGCTCTGAAATTGCATGGCAACAGCAATGATTACAGTAGAAAACTGTTGCCCCTGTCAAACACATACAAACAATCCTTCTCTCAGAAAAAAAAACAAAACAAAAAAACCCCACAATATCCTAATGCCTTCTCTTGCTGTCATCAAAACTCTCTGGCAGCAAAACTCTATCAACAGCTCTCATATGAATCAATAACATTGTGCTGACGCGGAGATCGGCCATCAAATTAGATGACCTCCTCATAAATGACCAGTTAAACCAAACACTGTACCATTACGCCATATGTGTGTTCCATAAAGAAGCTAAACACCTCACTGGGGAACTAAAGTACACTTGCCAGGGTCCGTTCCCTGTTTGGCTGTAAAACATTTTCAAGGTGAGTCCATTCTGCTTGTCCATATGCAACGCTGGCAATTATACCTCTTTCATGCTGTTAATGTCTCACCAAGGTCTCGTAGAGGCAGCAGTCAGTAATGCGGAGCAGCTCGGCTGCTTGGTCATGCCCTGCACGTTAAACAGCACGATGCTGGCATCAGCTAAACTCAAGGCGACAACTCATGCGGCGGCTTCATCGAGGCAGACCACAGCCTTACTCCACTGATCTCAGATCTGATGGTAGCATGTCGTGAGCATTTGCTTCTAGAAGCGGCACTGACCCGGATCTCCCAGAATCCCTTCCATGCTCCCTTCAGCCTCCATTCCACCGAACCGCCTGTCTTCCTGCTATATTAACTATGCCATTGGCTTAACGGGAGGGAGAGAAAGGGCTCAAACCCCATTAGGTCCCGTTAAATTCATTTTCGTTTGACCACACATCGAGTGCCTCCCCTCAGGCAGTCACAGTTCTCTTTCTGCATATCTAATCAGCAGTCTTGTGCCCCGTACCCAGGCCTCAGCCCTGTCCGCAGCAAACACGCGACTCGCTAATGACGCTCCATTACAGGGCACAACCTCAAGCATGCGGGCGCAACAATCTGCCTGACATTGCCATAAATCAACCCAAATGCCCCGCTCCCTCTCTTCTTCCCCTTTTATCCCGCCCGACGAATCACTCTTGACAGAGTTTGGCCTTCAAAGCCATTACAAGATATTACAACCATTCCTCACTATACCTCACAATTAGCCACACCTTACAGGAAGTGGATTTGGAATTAGAAGAACAAGAAGATAACTATTCAAATTCCATTCATCCATTCATTCAACTATACAACTGTAAAGATCTATCTATCTATCTATCTATCTATCTATCTATCTATCTATCTATCTATCTATCTATCTATCTATCTATCTATCTATCTATCTATCTATCTGTCATTGAGGTCCATCCATCCATCCATCCATCTACCTACCTACTTACTGTCGTGATCCATCCATCCATCTATCCATCCATCCTTCCATCTATTGTCGTGTAAGCACCACAGGTGTTTTTCTTTCGCTTTTAAATTTTAGGAAATTCAGCAACAAGCAGCTGTTTGCTTTTGAACTGTGCGCATATTACTTTCACTTTTACATTAACGGCAGTGAACATCAATTGCTTAAATTCAATTCAAGCAACAAGAAAATACGATGTAGAACATAGAACTTTTATTAACAAAACAACTAAAAATACACCATGCTATATGCGTAGTATAAAATAACAAATAACTTACAAAGTTCAAATAGGTATACAAAACAAAAAAATCAGTAGCCTAAAGAATAAGGAACAAATAATTAACAAAAAAATTTACATAAGAAGGCATGAATGACATACACGACATTAGCTATTTAAATAAAACAAAAATCAGCAAAATAGTTGCATTATTTTATTTGCATTATTACTTAGATTGATGTCAGAATTCAACATTTTCACAATTCATAATTTCATAATTTTCATAATTCATAATTTTATAATTTGAACATGTGCTTTTGCATTTTGTTTCAAAACTCATCCGTCATTGTCTTGTCTTTTTCAGCTCACTCTTCTTGTCAGTCAGCTGAACTTGCTCTCCTCACGTTATAAATGAAATCTGATCTGTGTGCGACTGTCATTTGTTCAGTTCGCTGCATTAAGCAGCCATGTTTAGTTTTAATAGTAGTACCTGTTCTAGAGTATGTGTAATCTATCTATCTATCTATCTATCTATCTATCTATCTATCTATCTATCTATCTATCTATCTATCTATCTATCTATCTATATATCTATCTATCTATCCGTCTGTTCATCTATGTATATATCTATCTATCATCCGACTGTTCATCTATCTATCTATCTATCTATCTATCTATCTATCTATCTATCTATCTATCTATCTATCTATCTAGCCGTCTGTCCATCTATCCATCTATCTATCTATCTGTCTGTCTGTCTGTCCGTCCGTCCGTCCGTCCATCTGTCCATCAGACTCTCCTGATTCTCTGTTCAATTCTTTTCAAGCACATGGTTGGGTCAAAGTAGAGGTCAAATGTTCATACATAATAGCACAATGTGTGTCTATTCTATAAAAAGCATTATGGATACAGTGGGGTGATTTTCACAACAATTTTGCCAGGGGGATTTTGGCATAGATTTTTGCACGTTATATTCTCAGCGCATCTCTGTAGTATCACTCCCCTGATACTTTCCACAGTAATGAACCAATATGCTGTTATTGTGAAAAACTCATCCAAGAAAATTACCTGGCTTACCTAATTTATAACTGTATTACATCAACAACATAAAGTTTATCAGCCTTGCGGTATCTGTTCTAGGGCACATGCATCCTTGGGGTCTGCGTCTTCTCGGAGCGCATCGGTGCCTTCACCATCAGCACTGCACCTCATTGGCTGTGCGGCGACCAGGTGGTTGGTTAATATGCTGCAGGGAGTTGGCTACGAGAATGAGCTGTGCCAATTGATCACTCTCAAATTGGCATAAGCAAAAGCCACGTCGGTCTTCAGAATAAATCAAAATTAGATCTTGATGCAGCTTGTCCGGACCTCTGATCGACTCTTTATTGCACTCTTGCCTGACATAATATCAATCTAATCTGGAGATATGAGGATTTATATCGGATTGAGGTCGTAAATGTAAATTCGGTGTCGTGCACAATTAGGAGAGCCCTTATTCAGAACTCACAGAGTCAATATGTTTGGAAGGTGCCAAAGCTATAAGCTAATTTACTGCCGCTCTAGTTTGGCCATTTCAGTTGGTAATGTCTATTGTTTACTTGTGGAAATGGAAAGCAAAAAAACTTTTTGCTGTTTATACTCAGTATTCTTGGGGTGCAATGAAATTTTTGGTCAAGCTGCAGTAAAAATATTCAAGGGTGTTTTGTTATTATTATTATTATTATTATTATTAATTATTTTATCTGCAGTTGAGGATCTGGAGAAATCAGCTTCTTTGAAGCACCTTATCACATTTTAAAGTAAAAATCACTTACTTTGCTCACCTTCAGCCAGTGTGCAACGGTGAAATTTTGGATGGATCCTGATTTATGTGTGCAATAAACAGAAGTTTACTTGAGTTTTGACTAAAGATTCAAAACAGTCTTCTAATTTCCAGTCTGATCGACTTTTCTCATTTCTAATTTGTCAGCGAGGTTCAACAAAAGACCAAGCACTGACATTAAAAGGTCATCTCACCTGTCGGCTGGAGTTTGATTGAAGTTTGACAGGGAAATTTGTCTATGGCTGGGATGTGTCTGACTTGCCATATGTCAGCTTCGGCATTACACATGTCAACCTTAGACTCAAAATAATTACCCATTCAAGGCACTTTAACAGAGGTCAAAAAAACCCAGACTCTTAATAGACATGCACAATTAAGATATTAACATAGACATGAATAGTTTTTTTATTTGACAATCTTGATTTGATATTGAATATTATCAGCCATGGGCCCAAGCTAGCAAAAACCATACTTTAAAACAGAGCATGTAACAAACAGATGCTATGTATTCAAGTGTCACACTGATTGAAGAAAAAAATCTTCTAAATATAACCATAATAGTGAAGTCATAAGCTTAACAGTGCTTTAAATCCCCTGAAGCAGTGAGTGTGGAAAAGCTGAACTATTGTGAACCAAAGTGAAGATTTGAACAGAGGAGAAATGACACCGAACCTTTAAGAAACCACATCTTAAAGTGTGAGTGACTTTACCTGAATCTCTCTCTCTCTCTCTCTTTAAAAGCTATTTCTAGATCCTGAGGTTGAGCTTTACTCTGAGTGATTTCCACAGATTATGGCCTTTTGCAGGAAGACCATCGAAATGCCATGATGACCACTGA
Source organism: Puntigrus tetrazona (assembly GCF_018831695.1). Lineage (NCBI taxonomy): Eukaryota > Metazoa > Chordata > Actinopteri > Cypriniformes > Cyprinidae > Puntigrus > Puntigrus tetrazona. The sequence continues at coordinate 22,688,177 of NC_056714.1, read as the reverse complement.
AAAAAGCACTATAGTGAGGTGACAGTTCACACAGGAACGAGTTACAGCATACTAGTGTGGAATTATATATATAATTAGGGAAGTAAGCAACCAAAATAACAAATGAGCTGGGAAAATAAATTCGATTCTGTATGTTTTATAAGCTTGTTTCCTTATGGGGACCTAAAAAATGTTTCCACAAGGTCAAAATTTACTGTTTTTCCTATCCTTGTGGGGACATTTGGTCTACATAACATGACACACACAGAGTATAATTTTTTCCTTCACAAGTTTTCGTTTACATCATAAATGTGTGTATACTTATTATGCATATAAAAATACACACACATGCATGTATATATTTAAGAGACATATATAGAAAGAGAGAGTGAGAGAATTTTTTTTCCAAAAATATATACTATATGTGTGTGTATTTATATAATATATAAACACAGTACATTTACGTATTTTATGTCAACAAAAAGTGTTACTTTGGACGCAAATAATTGCAAAATCATTTGACAGCACTACACTGCGTACATATTTCAGTATAAAACAGCTTTAAATCATTTCTCTTTTAAAGTAAGACACTTAACGCTTAAAGCTGTTGAGCCAATAATTCTGTTCCTTAGATATGTGATATCTAGGATAAGATGTGACAGCCAGGGACAAGTGCTGTAAAAAAAAAAAAAAAAAAAGCTTGAGGAAGCACGTGGCCACTCAGCATGCTGGGTGATTATTCCTTCAGGCAGCCCTCAACTCATTACGGTGTGCAGTAATAGAGAAAAAGGAGAAGTGTGCTGCAAGATTTACAAGATAATGGGTGAGTGCTGCATTTTCAGTATGCTTCTCTGTGATTAAATCAGAGGCTCGATAAATATTTACATTCATCTAAAATGAGATTAGGCCTCACCAAGATGGCTGGCAGTCCAGCCTGCCGCCCGAGGACAACAACGTCTTCGAATTCCTGATGAGATGCGTCAATGTGAGTTTTCTCATGTGCTGTTAGACCCACTTTAAAACTCAATCTTCCCGGAATAAGCTATTGCCCTAGCAGACATTAAACGTGTAAAGGTCACCTACGGGTTGGTGATTGTTAGCAAAGTCAAATTCGGAAATGGAAAAAGCCACCCCAGAATAAAATCAAACTTAATAGACTACAGTACATCAATTTGTTTAGTAGTTAGTTTGATTTTCTGACTGCCTGTACCCACTTTATCCTTCAATGATGACAATCACAGTTGGCATGTAAAACTGTTTGTTTTTATTCAAGAAAAATGGCTCATTAATAAAGTTGATATACTGCACTGAGAGTCCAATATTTGGCAAATCTGAAAGAAAAAGACTTATTAAAAGACTACAAAGCTTTATTTGTCTCGCCTGCTAACATCGGGCAGCACAAATGGCCATGGAAACCGATATCTAACAACGGTTCATTGTAAAAATCCTCTATCAAACTTACTTTGGCCTGAGATCCGTTAGAACAAAGATTTTCCTCAATCTATGAGTCTCTTTGGTGTAACAAAATTAGATCCACGTTAAAGCTTTTCTCTCAAATAGCAGAACAAAGATTGATCAGAGCGCGAGAGTGACTGATATAGGGACTTGTATTTATCGGCTAAATTGCTCCAGGCAGAAAGGGGAGTGCATCAAAAATAATATGATCATCGATTAGGAACAGAGGTGCGTAGATCAAAATGGGTTTTCAGGAGAAAGTTGCTCGCAAACACACACATTGGATTGTGGAGCAAGGAAAGCATTTGAAGGATGTTTGAGTTTTCCATAAAAAGATCATAAAGCCATATCTGATGAATAAATATGAGGTATGGGGGAGGGCTATTGCTGGGTCATTGTGGTGTTACTGCTTCAAGTTTATTTGTGATTATTTTTCAAGCTTGAAATCTTCCTCTCTCTTACTTTCTCTCACCCACTGTACTTCCTTTAGCTTAAGCAATCTACCCTTTTTTCTATCCTCTAAAAATGTCACACAAAGCCACGTGATGAGCATGATTGTGCTTATTCCTGTCTTCTCCTGGCCCATTTCTGGAAAAGTGCAATGTAGGATTTTTACAGTGGCTGAGGTGGAACAGAAGGGAGCTCTTTAATTTAAACTTAATTCTTCTACTCTACATGTACTTTGACCTGAATCGATCAGCATTTGTCATGGTGATATGGTGCAAGAATATTGCTTAGGGTGCAAAAACCAACATAAAAGTTCAAACTGACCTCTTATTTGTATATAATTTTATATAATGTTTATAGAATTCCGAAATAATCAAAATGTCCATATATGTGACACGATACCACAAAACCAGTCATAAGCATCAATTTGAATTTTTTTAAAATGTTGATTTATACATTACCTAAAAGATGAATAAATAAAATTAATCTTTATTATATTTATGCCATGAAATTTACTAAATATTTTCATCGAACATGATCTTAACATGATCCCCTAATGATTTTTGGCATAAAATTTAAAAAATGACAATTATAAATACACTGTATTTTTAGCTCTATATTATTTTATTTTATATTATATAAAATGTGTCCATTTTATGCATTTAAGAGCCTTCCAAAAACTGTGCACCGGTGAAGCATCCAATTGACAATTTCTTGCAAAAATATTTTCTCTGAATTAGGGTATTGATTGAGGAACACTTATATTTGAAGCCAGATAGTGAAGTTACGACATCGACCAGCAGGCACTAAACTGGGCCGTGCTAACCAGCCAAACCTTGACCCACACCTACGTACAAAAGCAAATCAAATATCCATTTTGCAGTGACAAGGTCCATTCCTACAATGAACTATTTTATTGCTTCTCTCACCTTTTTTCCCTGCCCCAGATTCCCATATACCATGGCACAGGTATAGAAAACAAAGTGTGTTTGCAGCCATAACCTGGTGTGACATTTATGTGCACCATTGTAAACCCCAAGAGTAAGTGTGCTTTTCTTAATAGCCATTTTACTCTCTAAATGACATGTTCCAGTTTTTTTCCTGCTCTTGAACCTTTAACTCCGTCTGTGCAAATCCAATCAATACCTTATTATTAAGGTAACGGGCGAGGGCAGGCAATGAGCTACTTCAGCGTGCTTGTAATTTTTTTCCTCCGCTCCTGTGAACGGCTTGTTTAGTGTGACAGGGAGATAATAACATTAATGTGTCATTGAGCATAGATTTCTGTGGTGCTTCATTGCGCCGCATCCATTGACAGCTCATCAAAATCAGCTCCTGGGAAGAGAGTCTGGACTGAAATCTGAGTTCCCCGAAATGATGGCTCGAACCTTATTGTCTAACGATGACCTCTAGGTCCAGGCCATAAAGCAAAAATCCATATGGTGTTGACGCGTATACAGTTTCATTAAATTGGAATTATTGATCATGGTTTGCTGTTGTTGCCTAATACTCAGTGACGCTCACTGGACCGTAGCTGCTGTGACCAACGGGCTTCATAACAGTTTTATCAACACAGCAGAAAAAGACAGGAAAAGAAAAATTACTTTGAGGTAGTGAAGCATTTTCCTTGCAATCATAAAACTGGAAAAGAATATGTATGTTGTTGGTGGTCTGCATTGCACAAATGTTTTTAAATGCAAGGACAAAATACAGTGTAATTATATGAATCTAGCATTGTGATGTTATTAATTCATGGCTGTCACTAAAATTCACGATGCTCAGGATAAAAGTTTTTATAATAGGTCTTCCCATTTGTGGCCTTTTAATGATATCTCTTTAAGATAAAGAATTTAATAATAAATACAATTACAAATACAATCGCTCTCTCTCTCTCTCTCTCTCTCTCTCTCCATGTCTTGATATATAAAAAAAGTCATGTATTTAAGAAATCGTTTAATTTATATACGTAAGAAAAAAAATATAAATACAATAAAGTTGCACTTTTTGGAAAACTAAAGTGCACATATTTAACTGAACTGTGATTTGACAAACTAAGCCATATTGCAATTTCACTTTTTTTTCACTACCCTTCACTGAACAGTTACTGCCCATGAAGAGCAACTGGGCATATGTACATTTTCTAATGTTTACTACCACAGAGATCAAATGCCAACATAGAGCATTGCAACCACCGAATGTATTATTAATATTGTTCATTAGGCATATGACTATGAACTCAGAATGTTAGTGTTACTATTTGTCCTCTACTGTAGAAGCCATTCTTGCCAACCCCATTCCTCAGAATAAGGCCAATATTCTATGACACAGCAGTGCAGATTACATCTTGATTGGCCCAAAGATGAGAACACTTCCTGTCTCAGCAGGAAGTTAGCTCTCCACTGAGACCCAGCAGTGTTCTCGTGTGGCTGTTCAGCAGTGCCATTCCCCCCGACCTGGCTGTGCTGATTAATCTCCTGCCGTCAGAACACTCAGTATAAATGAGTGGTGCTTCTTTTGTCTCTCGATGATGGAAGATGATAGGGAATTTAGCTTGGGTTTCCTTCCTGTGGTGGTTCTTGCCACAGAGAATGGAACAGTTTGCTAGATCTTAGCTTCTGAAATGTTCTGTTGGATAGTTGTATTGGCTGGTTAATGCACTGTCGGCTCTGTGTGTGTATGTGTGTGTTAGTTAGAGAAGTGGAACAACAAGTGCTCTTAAATCTCAGTGGTGGATGTACCAGATGTGCAGCAGAGGGAGATGGAGGCTGTTACGAGTGGAGACTAATCAATGAAATTATTAGATAAAGCTGCTCTCAGAAGATGCTGTTGGGGATTAAGAGATGCATAAACATAAGGTAAATGTGTTTTTCTGGGTGTAAATGTTTAGTCATTTTGCAGGTATGTACATAACTCTTTTACAGTGTTATCTAAGTATAATTTATATATTATTATTTATTAATATTTTAATATTTTAAAAATGTTGTAATTTGGTTGTGTTTATCATTTAATTCTTTTCTATTCAAATTGTTTTATTTTTTATTTCCGTGTTAGTTTTAATACTTAAGTTTTTAAAGTTCTTTTCCTCTGAATTGTATTGCAAGTAAAATTTAACGCAGTGCAATAAAACAATGATAAAAATGATTAAATTAAACAAATTAGGGATATATATAAAAAAAAATACTATGAGGCATATGAGGCACATTAAAAAGAGAGTACAGTCTTATCTGCTTTAGACGTTGCTGAATACTGTAAAACTCACAGATTGACAAAAGAAAAACACCTTTCGAGCGGTTGGAGGAGACCTGTGGGCTGCATTTCCCAGAAGCATCGTATAAGCCTAACTAGACTTTACAGATCATTGGTGCCAATGTTTTCCACAATCTACTTAAGTTTACGATGCTTTTGGGAAACACAGTCTCGATCATCCTCCAATTACCTGTAGACACCAATCAGATTGGTCAATCAATGCAAACAGTCACGCTGCAGTGGAAGCACAGTAGTGTTTTCGAGTTGAACAGCAGAGAAAATGCTGTTGAAGCAGTTGATGTCAGGCCGCTTCTCGCTGTTATATATTGTCTCTTGATTTCTTACCTCTTTGTTTCTTTTTTCTACCCTGCGGTAAAGTCGGTAATATAATTTCACCCCTTTTGTCTATCCCTCTGCTTTTTTTTTTCTTGTTTGAGTCTGATTTGTCCTTTCAGCGAGTGTCTGAATACTGAGTTTTTTTTTTTTATCTTTGATACAGTTGCAGCCAACTTCAGCGTATCACTTAAAAAAAAAGAAAAAATCTAATAAGAAGGCTGGTTTAAATGGGGAAGCATAAGGGTTTTGAGGCAGCATTTTTAATGCCTCCATTGTCGCTGTCTTTAAGCTTGATGTCTCAAATGGCCTGCCTGCCCTACTTCTACATTCACAGAGAAAATCACCACAATGAAAAAAAGAACTTTTTTTTTTTTTCTCGAGAAAGTCATAACAGAAATGACTGAAGAGTTATTCACAATTCACAGTTCTACAAATAGAGATTCCATTTGAACATTTTCAAGGGTTTTTGTTTGGTTAAAAGCAACCTGATTTCTCTTTGCCTGCTTTGTGTCATTTGCTGAGCTGGTCATTTCTCAGCATGAATCCACTGCTAAAGGCAGCTGGAAAAGGCTTTGCCAGCTGCTTGCCACAGCGTCAAAAACACGGTTACTGCTCCAGAATGTGCAGAACTGCACAAAATGATGGATAAAGAAAAAACTAAATGGAAGGTAATAGTTGAAAAACATTTTTGTGTGAATGTGAATAAACTTTTGCATACCACTCTCTAGGCTCCTTTGCTTTATTGTGGGTCCTTCTTTTTATAGTTCGTATAGAAATAGGGAATAGTTCAAGTGAAAATGAAAATTTCGAAGGCTGTCGATGATGTAGATGAGTTGATTTCTTCATGGGAACACATTTGGAGAACACTTGCTCACCTTTGAATCTTCTGCATTGAATGGGTGCCGTCAGAATCAGAGTTAAAACGTCACAATAATCTACAAGTAATCCATTTGACTTCAGTCCATAAATTAGTGTCATGTGAAGCGAAAAAGCTGTGATTTTATAAGAAACTTCAGAATTTCCCCTGAAGAAATAAATATTCAGGATGCTCTGAAGCAACAGTTTGAAAAAAAAAGTCCAATGACAGCAGTTTATTGACTTATTTTATTGTCATATGAATTACTTACAGATTATTGTGATGTTTTTGTCTTTCTGTACCCTCATGTTACCATCATGGCACCCATTTACATAAAGAGGAACCATTGGTGAAATGATGTAATGCTAAAATATCTCAAAATCCATTCTAAAGGAAAAAAATTAACAAAACACATTTAAATATTGGGAGGACTGAAGGCGAAAAAACATTAGCAATTTTTTTTTGTGAACTCTTCCCTTAATGGATCAAAGAACAATTAACTTTCTTTTGACCGGCCTGCATTTTATATCCTCCCTTAACGTTCAGGTCCATTTTTCAGATTAGCTGGTATCCTTCTACTGTGGATCCAGACCGCAATAATTGTCTGCCATTTCCTCCGAGACGGCGCCACCAGGTGCAGCTAATTAAGCAAATTTTTTTTTTTTTTTTTATAATGATGTCTTTGGGCATTCTTTGAAGATACACCGCAAAGCCATATTCCAATATTTGAGTTGGAACATGTGTTTGTGTGTCTATAGGAAAAAAAAGAGAGGAAAAATAGAAATAATCGTCTGGGTACATAAGTGTTTGGGAATTAATTATTTCAGTAATGTTTCTCTCTCAAAAGTGCGATGGGACTCCATTGTGACTCAAAGAGATAAAAAGCCACATTCAGAAAGGGCTCCTCCTACACCGCCTCGGTTAGAAGCTCATAAGGGCAGTTCTGCCACTGTCAAGGGGTCATTTACAGCAGCTTAATTAGGATAAGTGAGTAATCTCGCTAATTCACCTTTATTTACCTCTAGCGTGGGAACAGACAAGGGCATGCAAGGCCATTTAATTCCCTAGAAAGGGACGGAGTCTTTCTTATACATTATACCCTGGGCATGCAACAATGTCACCTCTTGCTTTATTAAATGAAAGGCGATTTTATGGTAAATTAAAAGTGTTACAAAGGCTTTAAAGAAGTGTCTTTAGATAATTATGGTAATTTGAAGTGCATCATCATCTACAAGATCTGAAGGTTTAGACTTTTAATAGATTACTGTGAGGTGTATGTGTGTTTTAAATCTTGATTGTGACATACTCTCATCTCATTATCAAGTTAGAAAAGTTCAGATCTTTATAAAGGGATTTATTATCAGGTCTGAGTGGGAGTACAATATGTTCTGAACAGATTCTCAGCTTTCCTCTTTGGCAATGCATAACATATATTTATGGAATAATCGATGCTTCCAGCTAAACTTTGGAAAAAATATCCCCACTGAATCAACAGTTTGAATCACAAGTTTTTTGGATGAGAGATGGTTTTTAAAAAAATGCATTGATGCATTTTACCTCTTATGGGATTTTTCATTAAGGACATAATTTGTTTGAGCTGCTACATGGCTTTACCTCACTAAGAAAAACAAGAATAATATGAATATTTCTAATAATTCTAAGTTTTAAGTACAACAGGGACATTTAGATGACTGTTCCAAGTAATTTTAACAGATATGGGAACTTAGTGTACCAGAGTGCCACAGTGTGCACATCCAAAATTATATTCGATTCTATTATTTTTATTGTAATGTTTTCACCATAATTTACATGAATTGTGTGTGTGTATGTATGTATATATATATATATATATATATATATATATATATATATATATATATATATATATATATATATATATGCATATACATACACACACACACACACACACAATTTCATGTAAATTATGGTGAAAAACATTACAATAAAAATATTAGAATCCTGCAGACCTGGTCCTGGTCCTGCAGACCACCAGGCTCGTTTTGTTTCAGTTGGCATACACATGTATGTTGTGTTAAAATTGTTAAACATGTGTCTACATTTTAGGACATGCTACTAAATAAAAATTAAAAAGATACTTATGAGTTCTCACAATAATGATTTTTTTCTCAAATTTATATCTTGCAATCCTTTTATTTTTACTGTTAGATGTTTTATTTTTTCACTTCTATTTATACCTTTCAATTCTGACTTAATTCACTAAATTCTGAGAAAACTAAGTTTATGTTTCAAATGTTTTTTCTTGCAAATGTAAGTTTATATCTTGCGATTCTGACTTAACACACAAATCTTGTGAGGGACTAACGAAATGTGTGACTGTGGGAATTTTTGATTGCAATGACAAAATTTCTCCTTATGTCATTCTGTTTCAAACTCAAAGTAATACAATTCTGAATTTCTGTCCATATTCATCTTCAATAAAGGACTTAAAGGCTGAAGCAGTCTTGGTGTCTATGTGCATCTGAAATCGAAGAAAAGCGGGGCTGAGAATAGGCAAACGCTTTTACAGTGTCGCCATCCATTCAATGAAGGTAGCACAGAGGTTGATTGAGTGTCAGAGCCACTGAAGGACATTTAAAAGTCATCGCCTGAGTCCCCTCTACTCCTCAACCTCTGCCTGATGGGACTTAAGAAGTCATTTCAGAGTGCAATTCATGTTTGATGACTTTATCGATTTTCCTATCCCGTCTCCCTTCCTGCCCCCTTCCTCCCATCGAGGGTCTCAGCAGAGTGAAATGTACCTACAGTTACTGCTTGCTGAAGCTTCAGTTTGCTGCCCCTAAATTACGGCCCTACGCGCTAAGAACGACACGAGATGAGAAAGGGAAAAATAAAGATTCAATTAACCCGAGTAAGAACTTGCAGTACGAGAAGAGGACGTTCTTGCTCTGACGTCGCTACTGCCCACTCACTTTTCTTTGTGATTGATCGAGGACACACTTTAGTATCACCAGGTGTTTCAGCAGGCTCGTGAGGGGGGCAGAGGCCGATGAACTGACAATCATTGACATAAGCATTTGACAGAAATATACGCTTTCCTTCCTGTGACAGTCCTATGATCGTAACGGATTTCATTCAGAAGGTGAGGTATTATAACCTTGTCTGTTTGCCCGATTGTCAGCTTGCAGTCGCTGATGACAGTGATTGCACCCTCTCATCTTTCTTCTACAGGGATGAGCCATTACATGCAATTTTTTATGGATGACAGCTAAATAGTGCCCTGTTATGCATACCTATTCACGCACTTACACACGCACACCGCGTTTCCAACAGCTCCTGTTCATGTTCAATTAAACCCATAAGAGGCCATTCAGTGCAATGAGGCGGTGAGTCAGCCCTCCCACCGCCAATGTGTGCAGATCTACCATCAGGAGAAAGACACAAAGTAGGCGGACGAGACCGCTGACCCCGGAGGGAGGCGAGTGAATCTTTTAGTGCATTGCATTTCTGCTCAAATAAGCTTCGTTTTCCATCATTCACGATGTAGGAACAAAATTATTGATCTTCTGCCATCTAATTGTGATGATGGCCAAGTGCCCGATTGCTGTGAGGGTCTTGCGAGGTGTGAAATAATAGAATATTTACTTTGTAGACACAGAGGAAGTGGCAGTGGGATCAGGGAATATTTTTTATTAAAATGGCACGTGGCACCACAGGTGGCCCACCATGACCGATTTGAGCGCATCTTCCTTTAGAAGTCCAAAAATGGGGGAGGGTTTTTATACAGTAGTTCAAAATAATTTGGTAATGGATGGAACTTAAAGGGCTACTCCACCCCAAAGTGAAAATTGTGTCATTAATCAATTATACCCTTGACGTTCCAAACCTGTAAAAGTGTCGTTCAACCTCCAAATATAATTTAAGATATGTAAGATATTTGGGACATTGAGTGCCAATTGTGATATACACTGTCAAGGTCTAGAAAAGTATGAAAGACACCAACAGTTAACTATATCTGCCATCAGTGGTTCAAGAGTAAAACATTATGAAGCACTGATAATACTTTTTGTATGGAAATCAGACAAAAATAATGGCTTTATTCAACAATTCGGCAATGTAATGTGGGAGCATACGCTGGACGCACATAGCATACATAGTCCTGTGTCATTTGTGACACAGATACGCTGTTTGCATCTATTTACGCTTTGATTTGAACGCTAACAGTGCATCTGTTTGTCACAAATTTGAAATTTCTTTAAGAATTTCTAAATCTGCCTTTTACATTCACATGTAAATGGACTATGGATGTTATTGCAGTACCATCAGCCAATCGGCACAAGCAGTTACACCTTATTTGGCTCTGCATGCCATGTTCTTTCATATGCAAAGATTGCACATTTTTTATCATGTTATTCTAGCAGGTTCTGCGCCAGTACAGCAGCTGCCATTAAAACCAAAGGATTGTTTTTTCCATTTATTATAGGCCTCCTAGGTTAGTTAGCACTGGATATGTTAAAACACCTGTTCAACACACCTGGTCCTGCAGACCACCAGGCTCGTTTTGTTTCAGTTGGCTCTCTTCAAATAGTAGAGCTGTTGACTTCATGTCACCTGGTAAACGAGTACACTGTTGGCTGACATTAGTTATCCATTTTAAATTGGGTTCAAATGATTGCACACACCTGGCCACTGTAGTAAATGATGCCAAATTTTTCTCAGTTAGAAATTATCTGTAGCTTTTAAAGTGGCGGGACAGAGACAAAGTTGTCAAGAGGCTGCCTAAGTGGTCTGTTAGATCTGGGTGAGAATACTCATGAATTTCCGAATGCTTCAGCTGCATAAAGTGAGAAACTGAATTTTTACAAGTTAATAATAATTATTATTGAGCTGAAACAATTATTAGGCATTAAGCATGGACACTGCAGTTGAGGAAACAAATCTTGGGTCCCTTAGCTCAAGGGGTCAAGTTTGTTCGTGCCATTTGGCTACAAAAAGCATGAGCACATTGACAGGTATTGAAAGCTACATATACTTATAATTGTTTTTTTTGTTTGCAAGTGAACCAAACTGAACTGTTTATTTCAGAACTGAGTACCCATGAGCAAGGATGGCATAGACTCTCAATGCGGTGGTATCACACTAGAGACATCAAAGAAAACGTTCCAAATCCAATCGTCCTGTTGCCTTCTAGCAAAAGAAATTCAACAGGGCATTCGATTATTAATGCTAGGATAAACAACATGATTTTGTCCAGTTTTTTTGCACTGTTTTGCAGTTTGTTGTGTGTGTTATGTCCAGTTTTTGATGGAATGCCTATGATATACATAGGTTTGAATGCTGACTAACCATTGCATTTGTTGATTAATAACTATATTAATTTATAATAACTATATAAAAACATAACAATCAACATTCAATAATTAACAATATTCAGGAAAGACATTTATCCAGCTTTTTTTGGGATGGGGGATGCTGAGGGACCTAGATAATGAATAGAAGGCAGCTGACCCAAAAAAGATTGAGAACCACTTTTCCAGGGGAACCATATACCAGTTAGAACACTGTCATTGAAATAAATGGAAATGCTAACAGATTGCTTCTCCAGATATTACAAGATCTCCTGATATTTTAAACTGACGACAGGAGGGTCACTGCGACTATGCAATACCTCCATTACGCAATAAAACAAAGTGGAAGAAACCTCATGAATTCTCTCTACAGTAAATGCTTATGTCACTTGACATTACGAACAGAATACCCTGATGTGCTCTCCGTTCTGTCTACAGAAGGTATTCCTTATGGTGACTGACCTTTAGGAAGTTAGGGCTTCCGTCTCTTGGTTTCCCTAAGGACAAAAACAAGGTTACCGCCGCTTTAATCTCTCTCACACACCCTGCCTCGTTGTTTTCCTCTCTCTCTCACTTTCTTACTCTCTCTGTCTCATTACTGTGTCTTATTCTTCCTCGCAGGGTGATGGGTCTTGTCACACAGTCCATGTTTGCTGGAGACAAAATGAAGAGAAATACGCACAAGCGAGACTAAGAACATACTGTTCCTCCTCTCGTTTCTCTCCAATGGAGAATTTCATTATTCTATGTCCATTCTCCCAGTTCCGTCAGGAATATAGATCTTTATCAGGCAGGAAATGGTTTTGGGTGGGTGGGGTGTATTTATAGTTGGTGCTGGGTGAATGTTTTCCTCTGAGGAAATGCAGGACTCAGTGGAGCTGCGATATCACCTGAGCTGACACCGATTCTTATCGGGGCCGTCTCTCGTTGGCTCTCTCTCACTCTTGCTCTGGCTCTAAAGGGGTGTCAAAAGAGGATGGACAGCCTTTAGACTTTTAACCACATCTATTCACATTTCTGTCCTCTATCATTATGACTGATTTCAGACTATTGCTCTTTGCAATGTCTCTTTATACACCTAAGTGCATTAAAATACACGGAAGTGATCACAACAGCTTTACAAATGAGTCACCTAAACAGTTCTCAGCATCAGAAAGCTGGTTCTTTCTTGTGATCATATAATTTGAACACTGAAAGTATAATAAAAAAAAATCTACCAAAATGTCTGCTGTCTCAAATGCCGTTGGATTCATTCTAATATGTTGGTTCAATTTGACATTTGATTTAAAATCATAAAACAATTCATCAGTTCATTTCAGCATTTTATATAATCTCTTTTTGTAGCGGAAGAACTAAACATGTCTACTGAAAGGTTCGCTCTCTAATATAGAACATTGAATTCATTCTCATGAATTGATTCATTTGGACTCATTTAAAATACTTGCTTCATAGAACAATTCACCAGTTGAGCTCATTAGAATTTTATACCACCTTTTTAGTATAAACAAATCAACTAAACTGTCCATTGTCTCATACAGCATTAAATTTATTCTTGCGAATTTGATTCATTTGAATGATTCATTTCAATGCACAACGAATTTAAACCTATTATTCTTCCGTTGTTTGTTTCCAACAGATAGAACTGAATCATATTCATTCAGCATCTAAAATGATTTAATAATTAAATTAGTCAGCATTTGTTACATTTTTATTTTTTTGTATAAAAAATATTACATTTAGCATAATACATCTACGCACTAGTCAACATTTGAAGTGGATCAAAACCTTTCATCAAAACTGTTCTGAACCCTAAAACCAAAATGCATTCTTGAAAACTATATTTTGTTACAATGTTTTTGTTTATGCATATTCATTTTCCAGATTTATTGCTCTTATTTAGCCTAACATGATATTTACAAAAATCATATAAATATAGAAAACGTAGCAAAGTGTTTCTCAAATGTAGTTCAACTCATCAGCAGCTTGGACCACAGCTTGGACCATACTCGCCAGTGGCAAAGTATAGAGAAATAGAGTTCCCAACCACAAGATGGAGTCACAGATAGAACAAGAGGTACTCTCATTTTGTTTGTGTGTGTGCTGATTTTGTCTCTCTGAGCAAACGGCCCATGCAGAGTTACAGTGAATCAGCCAGTGCCAATATCTATTTGTCTCCGTTCAATGGACCACAGAGATCGAGAGGATTCACTGCACAGGAGCACATGCAGTTCTTGTCAGCTGACGACTGGTGGCACTGCATTATCAGCCAAAAGCCTCGGGTAAGCCAACCTGTGTTCAGATAGACAACAAACACCATGCTTATGAACATACTCGCACAAATACACACACACACACACACACAAAATGATTAGTATGCAGGTGCACGAGCTTGCAGCCACAAATGTACACTGATAAACCAGTCCGATTCAATATAAGGAAACATGCAAGATGTTCCTTCTCAAATGTAGGCTATATTAGAGCCACAGCGACAGCCTGGAGAGATTTCAGGCACTGGGGTTATAATGCGGGACAGTGGGCTCACTGTGGAGGCAAGATCCGCAGGAGGTTATTTGTCTTCTGTTAACCCCTTACGCGCCCGGACAGCTGCTCCTAACCCTGCTTCTTGCTGAGAATTAAGATCTTAAAATGTTCGAATAAATCAAATTGACCTTGAAATCTGCTGATGTATTGAAAACGGCTCGGTGGGAGAACGGCGCATAAACACAAATGATCACGGGGCCAATGCTCACGAACTGTGAAACGTCAATCAGGAAACGGCTGAGTTCTTGAAACTTCTTTGAATGTATGAATGAAAATGGATCTTTATAATTGCTTCTGATTATGCATTTTCGCGCAGGGAGGATGTGCATGTGCACGAGTGTACGACGGAAAGGTGAAAGAGCTTATAAATGTCACATTTGACAAGATTACTGGCGTATTATTCGTCCCTTTTGCACATCTGATAGACTTGTAGTATATGCACTTACAGCATAAATGATCCAGATAAAAATACATGGTATCAAATGTAGGCCTAGTATTGCGTTGGCTTTTTGTGTTATTTCTCGCTGCTGTCTTTTTTTTACACAAACAGTTAAAATAGCAGGCACAAATTTCAGGCTTAGAGAGTTATGGCATCTATGACTTTTGCTACATACCAAGTTCTAAGTTACAAAAACAGTAAATAAATTACAGCAACAATTTTGACAATTTTCAAAGGACCAGCATATTTCTGACATACCTGTTTATTTGTCTGTTCTTTTGTGCACAGCATTTTTACGTAAAAGTGCCTTTTTACTAAAGCACACCAAAAATGGGTTAATCTGCTGCATTGTCCAAAACTAACATCGTAGTCACGTTCACAGTAGAATCGTATAGTTTGTTTTGGTAACACTTTATTTTATGGTAGCTTTTAGTAGCTTATTAACATGCATATTACTAGAATATTAGCCATTTATTAGTGCTAATTAAGCACATATCTGTGAAATATATATCGTATTTAAAGTCAATTTGAATACCAATAATTGGGCATCTTTATACTTTTGGACTTAAAATATGTTTTCAAAATACATTTTGAAACATTTAGAAAGGTAGAATGTGTGAAATACTGAATGAATGTAACCTTTTCCCCATGTGCCACAACCGAATCAAATCAAGTTTAGCCTTCCAAACTGCTTCTGTGTTGGCTTTTTCTCTCCCTAGGGGCTGCGTGTGTATCATCTTCAAACAAACGGTTCACCTTTGTAAAAACACTGCGGCCTGCCTGCGGCCTCAAATCCTATTAAATCTCCCTCTCTCTTTCTCCAGCAAGCTGACAGGAGTGTGTGAATATGGAGAGAGTGGGAGTGGCAGCTGCATTCAACTCTTCCCCGGAGCGCTGCACATTTCAGGGGAGTGTAGGGTGTGGAGTCGAGGGAAGGGGGCGGTTATGTTTTGAGGAGACAATTAGCATAATCCTACCAAGCGGAGACCGTCATGTCTGTTGTTTTCTTCAGTCTGGCTTATTTGGAGGCACAGGTAATGTTTATTGGTGTGCAGACTTCAGAAATGAGGCTTTAAAAAGACACAAGGTCAAATAGTTTAAACTGGTGTGGAAAAAAAGAATTTAGCTATTTAACATTTTATTACAAGCTATATGCAGTTTTTGTATTATAATGAAACGCAATACCATACAATATGTTTGTGTGTAAAATTACATGCTCACCTTGATTGCGTTTATTTAATCGAAAACACAGTAAAAGTTACAGTGTTATGGTAACTATATAACATATAGTAGTGGCAAAAATTATTGGAACTAGTATTTTGAGCAGCTAAAAATGGTTTTAAGTCAGTTATTTCCAAGTCAGGAATTTCCAAACATAAATTTTGCCATTTGCTAACGAGATGTTTGCACAAGTAGTCTGACAATAGCCACTGCTCCACACAGAGATCTGATCTCATCATCATCCAGTCTGTCTTGCATGACATAAAGAGATGGAGACAGACTAAATGCAGAACTGTGGCAATGTCTCCAAGATGTTTCAAGGGACCTACCTTCAAAGCTCCCTGAAAAACTAGGTGCACCTAGGGCAAAAGCTGCTTAAATGCTTTAAACGCAAAGAATGATCCCATCATCACCATGGTAAAACTAGTGAAAAATATGGGTAATAAAAATGGAAGTTGCTATCAGGGAAGAAACAGTGGCTCTTGTTTTGTACGTCACTAATTGATTTGCACCTCAGAGTGCACAGTTGTGGTGAGACAGTTCTGGGAGGGAAATAAACCAAAACGTTTTGATGACAGGCTTTGGCTCAGGCATTTCAGAACGACTGAACCAACATTTCCAACTTAGGCTCATTAGAAATACGTGCCTCTACATACATTTCTGCAAGCCCATAATTATGTACATTACTACACGTTTCACATCAATTTCAAAGTAAAATGTCCAGAGTGTGCCACTAAAACGTGACCGTGGCACGTTTTTATTACACTGGTACAGGTTCATATTGCAGAGCTTTTATTAAGCTGCTTGAGGTACATTTTGAGGCCATTTAGAATTTAAATATCTAGAGAATGTCGCCAAAGATTAATGCTGCATCATGTTGGAAATATTACCTGCACCAAACACAAACCTACACCTTAAATAGTGTTAACAAATGCAAAAGTAATGTAAAAATGTTGCTGCTGATGTAACTATGCTATTTTAACTTTTTTGTCCAACTGTAGCTTGGTGGGGGGTTAATTTTGAATAAATGGGAGAAAGTCATGTGAGAGGAGGCAATGCCTCCATTGTGATATGACTGATTATGTTCGGCTGTGATTGGTTCATGCTATAAACTAAATCATTTTACTGTCGATATTTATCAAGCTTTAATGATGAATAATCTGAAAATTGAAAATAGTTACAAGTGTTAAGTAAATAGCTGAAAATAAGTTCACAAATAAAATATATAAATATAAAATATTGTTAAAATATAATAATATAACAGTCCAATATACTGGCATATTTTGCACTAAATGTAAAATGTTTAAACAGAAACTTAAACAGAAATGTTTATTTAACCTAGGAAACACACACACACACACACACACACACACACCTATCTACCTATTTATCCATCTATCGGTCTCCATATATTTATGGATAAGCAAAATCTTTATTCTTGCACTGAGAGGAAAGTTTTATTAGCTATATCCCGGTTAAGTGAGGTCAGATTTAGGAGGCAAATGGCTGGGTGTTGGGCCTTAAGGGAGTCATTGAACACTATACTGAGTGTAAAGAACTCTTTATTAAACTCTCCGCTGAAATGCTTTTATTCAGAGATGAGAATCGATATTTCATCTCCTCAAAGGCTTTAAACTGGTAAATAAATCAAAATACATAGGGCGTGGAGGGGAAACCTGCCAGAAATTAGCAAAATGTTTACCGAGGGATTTGTTTTGATAGAGCATGACCTGTGCTGTTGTGTACAGTCATTAAATCTCGGATAAGGGCTCTGAATTATTAATAAATTATTTAAAGAGACTTGCATGAAAATGTGGCAATCTTTGTGTCAGAACAGGAGTTTTGTTTTAAGACGGGAGGGGAAAAAGTCTTTTTAAAAATCAATGATATTGTACGTTTAAATGCATGTTTTTAAATGTCAGCCATGAGTCACTTTGAGGAAAAAAAAAAACTTCACAGAGCTATTCATGAGCTGAGATTGGTTTCAATTATCAGCAAGTGAATGAAAAACTCCTTCATGAGGAACACAACTATTATCTGCTTCAATTATCAGGAGGCAGAGAACATTTTTGGCAAATTATACTTTTTCAGCGAAACCATGTTTATTCAAATTTCGTGTTTATTCGCTGTCTTCGTATCTTGTGACAACAGGTGAGAGCCATTTTTTTGCCCCTCAACCAGCATCCCAGAAGGTTTTTTTTTTTTCCTTCGGTGCTGTGTCTTGATTGTGTGTATTGTTTTTGGTTGAAGGAGTCAGTTAGACCTCTGAGAGGGGTGAGTGAGTTACTGTTTGAGCTGCTATGTGTTGATGGAGTGCCGTAATTTGTATGCCTCTTTTCACAGCTCTTTTATTGCCATTGATTTTTGGTTGTCCCTTCTGCCAGTCCTCAAGGGAGATGTGGAAGCAGAGAAAATGTCTGTTTCCCCGTAAACAAAGGATTTTCTCTGTCCATAGAGAGAGGCAAAAGAAAAACAAGGACTATGACACGGCAGTGATACTTCAGTGTAAGACTACAATCGGTGAGTGTTCAAAGTAACACTTCACCCAAAAATGATACTTGTCATCATTTCCACACTCTCACTTTATTACATTACTTTATTCTGTTGCAAAACATGGAAATTCTGTAACTCTATTTTACGTGATTAAAATTTATGGCAACTGAAGCATCAAAAAAATG
This sequence comes from Puntigrus tetrazona, assembly GCF_018831695.1. Lineage (NCBI taxonomy): Eukaryota > Metazoa > Chordata > Actinopteri > Cypriniformes > Cyprinidae > Puntigrus > Puntigrus tetrazona. The sequence continues at coordinate 22,669,652 of NC_056714.1, read as the reverse complement.
GTGTAAAGCTTATCCATACGACTCATGCACAATAAGTATTTTGAAACAATACAATCTTTTTGTTTAAAAGACAAATTTGTTGTTAATTACTGATCATTTTCCCCTCCAGTAACCTGTTGTAGCCACTGTAACGAGTCTGATCGACACTGTAAAATTATTCATTAAAAACATTGGACTTTGTGGAAAGCTTCGGTTCCCATTCATTGTATAACTATATGAAAAATAATATGGGTTTGAAATGATGTGAAGGTGAGAAAATAGATGACAAATTATTAAAAAAAAATGTAAACAATGCCTTCAACAATTCACCAAAAGACAGAAAAGTAAACCAACCAAACTTTGCGACGAAAAAAGCCCATGAAATCCCAAAGGTGCAGGGTTTGTGGGAAGCTTTCACCATCTGATGTGTTTATCAGATTTATAAAGGAAGCTTCTGAGACCGCTTGTGTCTTCAGAGGGATAAGAGCTTAATTAACTTCATATCTGCCTTTTCTTATTGTCACTGCAATGCTCTTGCTCCCTGATACACACAATAATCTGCTGCTATATGTGAGCAGACCTGCCAATGCAGCAAGTATGGAGAAAAACACATCAGCACTGCAGCCATTCGGTGAATGGGATGCCACCACCTCTTCCCGCACTTCTTTAAGAAGATCAATCCGGATTTTGTTTCTTAATGCGATTAACACTCATTTCTCCTACAGAAATGTTAGCCAGCGCACAGATTCACATCCGGGAAAGGCAAAACGCACATACTGTCAGAGCTTCCCCAGAGACAGAGATACAGAGCGAGGGAAAAAAAGAGAGGGCAAGGGGGCAGTGTTGGAGCAAAAACTTCGGCTACATCAAACAGGGCGATGCTGAAGGGACACTCACAGCCCATCAATCAGGTTATATTGCTTCGGCCTCACAGAAAACGCCGTCCCTCCACGCCTCGGCTCTCCACGCTCTACGTGCCGTTCATTGTTCAGTCAGAGAGAGGGAGAGTGCGCAAGCGAGAGTCACTGTAATTAAAGCAGACCGGCTTTTAATTAAATCTTGTGTTGGTTAATTAGGAAAATTATCTTTAAAGCAAATTCCATCTTTACAGATGTTCTCGCTGTGCCTTTGAGGAGACGGTGAGCGAGTTAAGAGGCGGGGTGCGATCTAAAGGCTGGTCATCCATTGCTCAAATGTAATTTCTGCCCATTGTCCAGCATAGTGGATTTCATTAGGCTGAATTGAAAGTGTAATGCAATAAGAGACTGGCTGTTTCTCAGGTCTCTGCTTTTCTGAGCCCCTGGGATGATGAGGGGGGTCACTAATCTCATTGATTGACACTTGGTCAAAGCCTCTGGCCGGAGCTAACTTCTCACGCACATATTGCCAAATCAGATTTTTCCAGTGACTTTCATAAAGATTGTTTCATAATTGAAAATGGTTAGTTCATGCAAAAATTTAAATCCTTCAATTAATTACTCATGTTGTTCCAAACCCGTAATAACATGCAGCTACTTGTGATGTGAAAAGATTCCGGCGACAAGCAATTTGTCTTGTCCACACCAAACGCAACAGAATTATTAAAATATCACAGCCAATCAACAGCGTGTGTAGGCGGGCTTTCTCTGCACTTGCAACAAAATGGATACGTTTATAATCTAATACACCTTTTTAACATTATTGAATGTACATACTGAGTGACTGATACCATCTTTGTTCTTGAAAACACTTGTTGGTTTGCATTGAGTTCACAGTTTTAATATCCTAAATATTTGCTACCATTTTTAAGTTTCATTTTAAAAAATTTTAATTTTCAAGATCTGAGGTAAGCTATCTATTGCTGCTTTCAGTATGGCTATCAAGTCACATAAAATGATACTTAAACTCATATTAGATACGTTCATGAGTAAAGCACATAATCACCTGAGATTATCTACTGTTATAGAGTTCTATGTTGTAAGGCTGAACGATTTTAAAATTAATTTCTGCATGCAAGCACCCTCTGGCCTTCGGATTGAGATTTACAACTGATCAAAGAACAGCTCACAACTTTTGCCTTATTCGCGATTACGATTTCATTTTGATTTATAATTGCAACCCTATGTTGTTTTTCCAGTCACGACTTTGTGGAAATAGAAACCATTTCTAAAACAGAAGTTTGGCGTGTTTCGGCCACAACTAGCTAGGACAAAAACTCCTAATTAATTTTTATAATTTGTTGTGGCATTGCGTTGTGTGTAGTTATTTTAGTCCTTATTTTAGTTTTCTTTGCACATAAAAGTATTCTTGTATGTTTTTGAAATTAGGTTTGAACCACGGATGTCACATAGACATGTCCTTATTACCTTTCTGGAGGGTCAGAAAGCTCTTGGATATAACTATAACTTTAACTATGAGAAATAATAGTCCATATTACCCAACTTATATAATTTGAACTTTTGATGTGAGAATATGCTTGTAGTTTCTTTTAAAATTAGGTCTCTTCAATGTCTTGATGTAAGGTACAAGAAAATTCAACAAAATTGATTACATTTTCTTGCAGTTTTGATGATCTGAAAATCGCAATTATCATGCAAAACCACTTCCTATAAAGCAATATGATTTAACAGAGATTTTTCTAGCAAGAACCAACTCTCACGTGTCTTTTCAGCTTCAAAAAGATTACTGCTCAGATTTGCCAAGACATCAAAAGCCTATAATTAAAAGTCAACTTTTCAACTTTTAATTTCAATATTTCAATATGAATCTCAGCATTTATCATGTTTCCAAGACAAAATTATCTAGCCTATGATTTTCGCATTAATGTTATAGCTTTTTTAATTTCTCTTAATAGATCTTAGGGGAAACATTAGAGAGAACGTAATATGCTCAATAAGAACTCGAGCAGTTCTCCTCCAGTAGAGTATCCTCAAAAAACACTTTGCTCTGAGTTTTCTCTTCAAAATGTTGCCATTATTTTAGCTTGGAAAATACCTAAAGAGCAAACAACAAACGTGGCACAAAACCTCCCAAAACCTGAAGAAAGAGCTCTGTAAGAGTCAACAAAGACTCTGGTGAGTAGAGGGATGAGTTAGAGAGATGTGTACATCTCAAATGTGGGTGCATGACACGTGGACTAGTCCATCTCTTTGTTCTTCACCTCCTCCACTGTGAAAAGCCATTACATAAACAGCCCACTTCTTTCCCACTTTGCATAGTTCACCATCTTGACACAAGAGCACTGCAGAGCCTTTAACCACATCCACAGCGTCTGCAGGGAGAGTCTGTCTGTATCTCCCATCTAATCTGTTTTCATGTACCGCTAAAGCTCACTTTATGGACACGTCTCTTTAGAGGGTGACAGTTAAATTACTGCATCTGTTAATGGCTCATCTCTTCTGATTTATATGTTGCCGGGGGAAAGAGTGTATCCAGGCAACCACAAAGCCTAGCAACAAAAGGTCAAAGCAGATACAAAAGAGTGACTCACTCATAAAAAACTGCAGCATCAATATTGTTGCTGAGACAATGAGCAGAGAAGCAAACGTTTTAAGAAAGAGGGAGGGCCGTGCACCGATAATAGAAATACCTGGCCGTTTGAATCACTAATCAACGGTTTGATAGCTAAAAGGTACAGTCTATGGTTTTAACAGCTGACAAAATACATTATTAGCTCTCCTATAAAAAATAATAAAAAAAAATGTTAGAAATTGCTAGTAAAATTCACAATTAAACTACAAAGAATCTGAATTACAGTAATATTTTTGAGTAGACTGAAACCGTATTTTCTGGTAATAATTGCTCCAATAATATTTGTTATTTATTTTAAACTTAAGACAAACATTTTTGTAGTGTACACCCCACAGAGACCTTATTAAATAAAAGAAGTACTCTAAATACATTTACCCAGTGGCTCTCAACTGGGGGCGGGACGTGACCCACTAGGGGGGCTTAGCGATCATCTGGGGGGCAGGAAATAATGCAAAAATAAAGTAGGCCTTTATTATGTACACATTAATCCATAATTCTTTGATGCACAACCGAACCACGTAACGTGTACTATATGTGGTACTGATTCGGAGAGGAGGGGGGCTCTGTGGGAAGAAAGGTTGAGATGCACTGCATTTACCTAATTACTGGTTAAGAGAAAAATCTAGAAAAAAAAATTCTAGTTATGTGAAAGATCAAATTATGAATCTGAAAGTATTTGGAATGAGTGAAAGGTCAGAATTTGTCTTGTGTTTTGCATGATGTTCTAGCAACGCAAACAAAACTGACATGACCTATTGCACCTTCATCCATTCTTCTAAACCAAATGTCTTACATTAGCCTTTCAAATTCGACTCACTCCCCGCTTTTCATATTCCTCGCAAGACTTGGAATAATAGCTGTCAAATCAGTTAGCTTGGCATGTCTGACCTTTGTTTAGTTGTGTACTATCAGCAGGTATTGGTGTAGATTTGATTTGAACAAATCCTTCCGACCGGCTCTGGTTTAGAAAACGATGTGTTCACAAATCGGTACTTCATACTATTAAGTTTTTTTTTTTAATTTCATGCAATGTAACACATTTATTGTGAGGAGTTTTATTATATTTCAAATATGGTACACAATTAAAATTCAACTCTATAGAAATTTTGCAGGTGGCAAGATGTTTTAAAACAAAGAAGTCTTGCATTCTTACCAAAGCTGAATAAATTTTATATTTATATTTATTTTATATTTATATATTTTTTTATTGACTGGCAGAATACATTTCTTTGAATTTTACTGTGTACTTTAAATCAAACATACAGTTCAAATATCAATCCAAGCGATCATGTTAAGTAGTACACTAGGAGATATTTATTAATTTGTTCCCTGTGCTCTTAATACATAATCCTCACTGCTGGTGATGGACGATAACCTCTCTCTGACTTCAGCTGTTTTTATTCAATATCCATTTTAGCCTGCTGTGTCAAAAGCACATGGCAATTCTAATGGTGTAACAACAGACCAAAATCAAAGCAACATGCAGAGTGGAAGAGAACTGCAAGTCACGAAATGATTGGAATTGATTGTTGTTCATAACATGTTATTCATCAATCCGGTGTGGCCATATGTGAAACAAGCATGAACATATCGAATTCCACTCAGATTCATGACCACCTACACCTGCTGTAAGAGCGGTATTAAAACTTGACAAATGCTCATCACAAGCTAAATGTCAGAGAAAATACACGGTCAAGTGTTTGGAGACTGGAACTGATTGATTTTGTTTTTTGTTTTTTTTCATTTCTCCATTCAGAGCCTAACTGCCTATGCGGCCTATTGGTGTCTAGCGGACCCTTCCAGAGTTTTCCCCTCTGAAAGACCCTGGTCAGATGTAAGAATTCTGATCAGTGGGTGATCGGCCCTCTGTGCTCCCGGGGGAGTCTTTGTTCACTGTAGCACATCTGAAATACCAATAGGTCTTCAGCCAACTGACGAAAGATAGATTTTTTTGAGAGATACCCTGCTGTCCTTATGAAAGATGCTTGGCCATTTTTTCAAGTATCAAAGAACGACTCGCTCTGACAAGACAAATGCTGGAGACCTTTAGCAAAGCATGTTTTCACCGTCTCAGATACACCCCTGAGTGTCTTTTCACAGCAGAACCAGGCCAGCACTAGGTTATGAGCACAGCTATTTAATGTGTTTCTATTTACAGGTTTGGTTTGGCAAAGCCAACTGTTTAAGACGATAGAGTGTGTGCTGTTGGAATACAAATGAATCTTTCAGGTTTGGACTTTAAAATTGCTGAGTGATATAGAACTAGTCAACTGTGTCACCATAAATGTAAGAAAAATTGTGTTTAATGTTGTCCATGTATGATTGGTCAGGCTGTGCTGTGCTGTGCTGTGCTGTGCTGTGCTCCTTTGTGGGCTGATCGGTCACACACTGCTGTGACAAGAAAATGACATTAATGCTCAGTCTCAAGGAAGCAAGGCTCTCCCAGTAGCATACCTCACGCGGCTTATAAATCCCGCTCTGGATGAGCCACAGGTGTGACCGATCAGCCTGTGATGGGTGCAGCCAGGTGCTCCTCGTTGGTTTCCAGGGCAACGCTGATTGTCCTTTGGGACACTCGTCACAGTATCAAGAAGTGTTGTCACTATACCAAAGTTTATGGATTCAGTACTAGTAATATTTCAAAAATCCACTTTTCATACCAAAGCTATTTTTTCTACCACAGGGAATTTATTATTTATTACTCTTTATTTATTATGAATATTAATGATAAAGACAAGTAAATAATACATTATTTTTAGCCTTCAAGTAATTTTATTATTAATCGTTTAAAAAAAAAGTGAACATTGTTTAATAAAGTCACTTGAAAATTAGTAATAAAATGAAGAACAAAGAATTACAAAATTACATGGAACGCTGCGCAGGTCTACTAGTTTGCATTTGCTGATTCTTACCATCAATCATCGTTTCGACCATTTTACGATCATATTTGGAGATTGACAACTATTTTAAATTTTATTATATTTATCCAAAATGCTATTAAAGGAATAGTTTACGCAAAAAAATTTATATTGTCTGACAATTTACTCACACCAAGGTCATTCTATATGACTTTCTTCTGTTAGACGGACACAGTCAGAGTCAGAATACAATCTGACACGATGTATGACGTATGATGTAAGCTGCATTTGTAGTGGAAGCTCAGAAGAGAACAGATGAATGAGGATAGAGCAATACTAAATGCCGGTAACGAATTAAACATCAAAAACGAGAATGGGTCAGATGTCAGCGAAGAAGCCAGAACTCTACTCTCTCTCAGTGCTAGGGTCATAATTTAAAAAATAAAAATATATTTGCTACAAACATCCATCAGTATGCTTCAAAAAACATACATTAACCCCGTATAGTACGCTAGTTTTATGATGATATATACAATGTATTTAGCTTCAGAAAGGCCACTATCCACCATTTTTAATAAGCTTGGAAGAGCCAGGTAATTTTTTTTCAGACTGTGTTCGTCTGAAAAAAGAAAGTCATATGCACGTAGGATGACTTGGGGGTGAGTAATCTGTTGTAATTTTCATTTTATGGTGAACTATTTCTTTAAAGCAAGTCATTTGACTGAAATCTTTTACTAAGGATAGTTATAGTTTCTGTATAGTTTCTAACAAATAGTTACATTAATTAAAGGCTAAATCACTTAAAAAATTTCTGCATCTTTATGCTAATCATATAATTGTGGTTTCAGGTGTTTAAGCCGAGTAAAGTTTTGTAACTTATTCTTTACATGTTTACCACCAATCGATTGCTAAAATACACATGCTGGATAAAACTGAATATCACTGATACTATCTTTTGGTCAGTCAGGGTTTTCATAACAAAAGTAAAGTTTTTGTTTCATTTCATTTCTGATCTAGACTTAACCTTTTTCAAAATATCTCTACATCTTCAGAAGTGTAATATATTGTATGCTAACCTTTAAGATAAATTCTGCCATTTACACCGCACACAAATACCAGTTTTCTGTACATTCAAAATGACCTTTGAAATAAATGGCATAACCTACTATATGGTAATATTCACATGTTTTCTTCAAATGTGAGTTCCTTTTGTTTTCCTAAAAAATGAGTTTTGTACTCTTTTAAAGATGACCATAATAAATCTGATACGTTAAATGTGCCCATACTCATTTCAAATACATTCAGTCTAGACCAGTGAATTTACATATGTCAGATACATATGAATTTACATATGAATGCTGCAGCATTTTCATTACTAAATGCCACCAATTAGATTTATTCAGTTAATTGTCAAGTATTGAGCCTAAGAAAAATTAGATGGTAGAGGCACATCTGATTATCATTGATTTTGGTCTTGCTGACTGTTGTATCTCCCATCACTTCACATCAGAATGATGCTTATCCTATAATTCGGATCTCTGAAATACAACTTCAGTGTTGTTGTGCCAAACTTAAACTAGCAAGGCAGAGGGTTCACAAGAATAAGATTAATTTGTGAGTGTTGCAACGCATTCAGCCATTTGTATTGTTTCATTTGCAGATGAAAGGCAGTGCCATTAATTTGATTCATGAGTTCTCAACACTTTAGACTGATTCTTCCTCACAGTTAAAATATAATTTATTGCTCATTTATGTTCCTGGTGCGGCTTCAGAGATCACAAAGAAAGATAGTCACTAGGTAACAGCGCTGCCCAAAAGAGCGAGAATATTCCACATGAATTAGAAGAGAGTAATTTCTAGAGGTGGATTAAAGAGGAAATCCGAGTCATTTAACAGAGTCCAGTCATGCATTTAGCGCCACTTTGCTGTTTCCATGTAGCGTAAGAATTGGTCAAGACTGGGAACTACGGCAAGTCAAGCACATAATAAAATAACATTCATTATTCATACAATTTCCGTTTAAATAACGACAGCCCACTCTTCTGTGGGAAAAGTGTCTGTGCATTCACATTCCTGACCTGATGCAATATCCATTTACCTCTTCAATAAATCTCGTGCAACACAGGCGTCTTGAGAGGCAGGCGGTTTATTAAATCCCCTGTGATCGTTCCAAAATACACTCTTTCCAGGAAACTAAAGTCATATACTGCTGTCCTTGCTTTGTCTGGATGATGCCACTGCTATTTAAACAGATACTGTTTCACCATATACAGTGTTCTAGGAAAGAGGACTTGACGTTATTTAATTTCTCTTGACACATACAAAATCTCAACCTTTTAATCGCTTGATGATTTGTAGGGAGCAACAAAGTAAAGAGTCCGTCTTAATAACTTACTGTGCATGCTTTCTGTGGCATTGTTGTTGTGTTTAATTCACTTGCAGAGAATAGGGAGAAAAATAAAACGTTATGTCGGGTCTTTTCTTTTGATGGTGGATTATATAGATAGATTAAGGCCCATCCTCACCAAGTACAATAAATGTAACACCAGACAACAGACCGAGGAACAATATTATTAAAATCATTGACTGCAGTTTTTTTCCATCCAATGAAAAAACATCAGAATTCTGCTTTAAAGACCTCTAGCATTGAAAGCAGCAAGCGGCGTAACCGCAGTGTACACTTATACTCAGTAATATGTGACCCTGGTCCACAGTCATAAGTAGCATGGGTGTATTTGTAACTATAGCCAAAAAAATGATTGCAAAAATCAAAATTATCGATTTTTCTTTTAAGCCAAAAAACATTGTAAGAAAAGTTCATGTTCCTTCAAAATATTTTGTACAATTCCTGCCATAAATATGTCAAAAAATACATTTTGATTAGTAATATTTATTGCTAAGGACATCATTTGGACAATGTTAAAGACAATTTTTCTCAATATTTAGATTTTTTGCACCCTTAGATTACAGATATTCAAATAGTTGTATCTCAGTCAAATACCCTGTCCTAAGAAAGCATACAATCAATGAAAAGCTGATTTATTCAGCTTTCAGATGATGTCTAAATCTCAATTTCGAAAGATGTACCCTTTATAGCTGTCTTTTGTGGTCCAGGGTCACATATTATTGTGTTTAAAAAAAACTCAATTTTTTTTAAATCAAATTTCTTGACTCATAATATGTCAGTTTCAGCAATTGCCATTAGTAAAATAATGTTTATACCATAGGCATTGATGTTTGCTCAAATTACCTACAAATACATTTTTTAAATCATTGAGCATACTGAACTTATCACATCAGGCGATTTTTGCAGTGATAAACAGTTTTCCCTGCTTGCATTATAATAAATGATCGAACCATATTTCGAAGTAATTCTTTTATTGAGTCTGCCTTATTACATTAACAGGGTTAAAAGTACTGTCTTTTCAGGCAGTTCTTTCGATTCTCAGCACGTGCAGAGTTTCCTGCATGCATCCAGGCATTGTGAGGTTTAATTGGGAATTTTATGTCCCCTGCAGGTGATTTCAGGCATATTATTTCCTTCTCGCTGACACCTGCTGCCCACCAAGGTCATCCTCACAGGAAGCAGACACATGGGGAGAAACAACAGCAAATCACAATTAACCTAAATAATGAGCTTTCACAAAGCATGAGCATGAAAAAACAGCGCCTTTTTGAAAATAGTTCATTAAAACTAGAACTAGAAATGATGAAATTTAGGCAACACACAACAGCATATTATCTAATGCCTATATAAACCTTGACTTTTGTTTTGCACAACTAAATCCATTTGCAGCTCAGAGTGTGCATGTTGCAAGAGATTTCTTTGCTGACCTTTCCAGCTCCCTCAAAGCCTCGCTTGATCAAAATGCCCTTCAACAGTTTCCTGGGCGCCGAAGCTAATTGAATCTAAAAGACTACAAGTGAACCCGAGGCCGTGGTAATGAGAGCCGCTCAGACTGAGCACAAAGGCTCAAGAGAAACTAGTGGCCAATCTCTTGGTCAGCCTCCTTCCAAAGGAGAGAGAAAAGGGCAGCAGTTTGCTCTCTCTGATCACCAGCAAGAATTTCAAAGGGCATTCTGAGTCACCCCGGCCTAAAACACAGCACTGATGTTCGCCAAGAATTTATGCACTGACAAGGCTGAAAGGTTAGACTGACATTACATGCTAGCTTTGCACAAGAGCCCACCGTAGTGAATATTTTAGCAATTCCACACACAGAGACGTCTGACCTTGTAAAACGCTCGGCATTTGTTATAATTGCAGAAACACCAAGGAAATTGACAGCCTTATCCTCTGACTGTGGGCTTTGGCAATCCTGCTTAATTGAGCTGGATATGTACGGTGATTTTTAATGTTTAAAACTGTATTTTTTTTTGGTAACAGAAGTGTGTAAAAATGTACAAAAAAAACAACAGTTTATCTTGTCTAATGCATCAGCTTCTCTTATTTGATTTAATTACCAAATGGCAATTTTCAAAAACACATTTGTTTAAAACATTTTACACTTAAAATGTCATTTCACAGTCTGTTTAGAGAAGACACATGCAATCCAATAATTGGCAATGACGCACAATACTAAAACAACAACAAAAAGTTGGTTTTGCATATAATTTAAAATACCGTGGCAACCACGTAATGTACGTTCCTAAATATACATTATCATATGAACGACCAGTCAGTAAATACAAATTTACTTTTCGTAATTGAAATCAGCATGTAATTCATTAAAAACACACTAGGACAAATGAATGTTTGATTCATTAAAATGAACTGATTCATTCAGGAATCAAACTACACTGGTTGATCTCATGAGAGTCGTTCATTATGTAACAGTGTTAGTCGCTCTGTGCACTAAGAAAAATCTGTAAAAGCAGGACCCATTGTTTTAATATGAAGATATTAAGTATTTTAGATTACATGTTGCATTGTGCTGTGTTTCAGAAAATTGAAAAGCTGCTAGTAATTTTCTGTCAGAACAAAATCCATTGTTCTGGGGACTGTTCTGCAATTGCTGTGTTTATTTAAGGTCATAAGAGCTCAGAGAGTCATTTGTTCTGGAATCGGAATAAACTGGTTGTGTGTAGGATGTCTAGATGTACAACAGCCACGCGAGAAAAGTTAGCAAAAGCCATTCTGGTTCTGGATAGACTACTAACCCATATGCAATATAAGCTGACATTTTCTGAAAAAATACCAGTTCGTTGAAATTTTATGTTTATTAAGTTGAATTCAAAGCACAGTTAGTCATAATGAGGGTCTGACCTGCCTTTTGCAAAATAAACCCCATTTTATAGGCTGAGTTGATTGGATTCTCATAAACATATTTTCCAAAATACAATGTGCATCATTTAGAAATATGCACATGATTGAGCTTTGTAATGATGCCAACGCTCCAAAAGCCGCTTGCCTAAATAATCAAAATACAGTCACACGTTCTCAAGGTTCATTTCAAATCAACATCTGTTAACGTGAGTCAGAACTACAAGGCAAAATGGACTGACCTTGGCAACAACCTCTACCCAGGTGCCGTATAACCGTGAAAGTAACAAGTCAGGCTTTACACCCACACCTGCTCTGCTCGTAACTTGCTGGCAGGGTGAGGCAGTTTGGTCTCAGTCATTGATGATGGAAAGGGCTCCTCCAGGGCAGAGACGCCTCTAGAACACTTGGCCACAATAGACTGAGGTCTGGTGATTAAAATCACATCAGTACCATGGAAACAGGGAGCTATATTGCTCCCCCCGGCCAAATTACTACACCATTTTAGGCTGTATTTTACACCAGACAATGCTATGCAGATTTTAGTGAGGGCAATTAAGGCCTGATATGTGCTCATACGCAGGCAGGCTGAAACCAATAAAGGGAATACAAGTGACTTAGTGTTTTTATGTGCATAAAAGTCAGCGGAGTCACCTCACAAACTTTCAAGAATTGAGATAGCATAGGACCCTATGATTTCCACGGTGCGCAAAACCCATTCAAAAAAACAGATTTTACAATTTAGCACGGAAGTCACAGGATTTGTTGCATTTTTAATGAACTAGTCAAAAGAGTGTCATTACACTTAAAATCGGATATGGACTAGTATCTATTATAGTATCTATAATAGTATCTATCTAGTACAATTTTTGTTTAGCTTAATAAATTAATGTGAAAATATATGTTTCATGATTTTAATTATTAAGACATGCTTAATAAAATTTAATTAAACTATTAAAAAGGAGTTGAGGAAAAAATAATAATAATAATAATTTGAAAAAAAAACATTAAATAAATAAAACGGAATTTGGGAAAAAATCTAACTGATTTCATAGGGCCCTAATATCATCACTGGCACATCATGAATGAGTACAGCACTACAGGATATATTGGCATAGCATAGCATGGCATATGTTTTTGTGCACTCATTTACAAGCAGTATTTTTCAATAGCAAATATGAAATTCACATTCATTTTTCAAGTAATAATTTTTTACCAATATTTTATAGTAGTTAAATCTTAAAATATACCATATAATATTCTATAATAAATTAATACATCATATTAAACTATGAAATGTATCCTAAAATTACCACAATAAATTTTCTGATATAAATTAGAAAATAATTAACTCCATTTTTAATAGAGTCTTATGTGCAGAAATATAGAGAACAGTATCTATTAGTCATTACTGGCCAAGTGTAGCAGTGTGATCACTTGCAGAGAAGTCTCTTCCTGACACTAAACACACATCTTACCACTGACGGTGCTATTGAGCTAAAAATGTGCAAGCCAATTTCCACAGAGCATTTATCATTGTCAGTGCCTAAAAGATGGCAAACAGGTTTTCAGGTATCAAAACTACAACTTTTAATTAGCTGTTTTCAATCTCTACTTAGAACCTATCTATTATTAAACTTCCTTTTCTTCACGGCTTTTTTTCCGAGTTCCACATCAAGTTGGTGGGAGGTTTTTGAGCATTCAGTAAATGAAAGGACACCTTAACTTTTAAAATGAACTCTCTATGAAAAGACAACAACCAGAAGTGCACATAAAAAAGGCTAGCCTGCAAACATGGCTTCCTTACTTCAATGGAACACAAAAGGTGACATTTTGGAGAATGTAGTTTGTCGCTCCTTTCCATGCAATTACAAAGAATAGAGTGTGAAGCTTTCAAACATCAAAAATGATACAAAGGAACCATAAAAGGCACTCTTTTGTATTCTGTGAAAGAAAGAAAGTCATATGGGTTTGAAATGACACAAGGATGAGTAAACGATGACAAGAATGAAACTTCTGAGTGAACTATTTCTTTAATATTCAATACATGTGTCGGTCAGACAAGCCTAGACGAGACGACAGAGCGGCAATCATCGCAGTACTATATACCTCTTCATGCTGAAAATATCCTAATGTTTACTTGAACGGTTAATGAAGCCTCAATGAGCAACAAGAGTTAATACAAAATTAAAAATGAATGACAGCATTCAATCTCCAAATGCATTTATAATAAAGCGAAGCAAAATTCAATTTTCTTTGTATGTTGACTTTATTCTGTTTCTGTCAGCTCTGCGCCTTTCATTATTGTCTTGTGTATTTTCAGTGGCAGCCTCTATGATACGCATGGTCTGTTTGTGTGCGTTTTCATATGAAGTGGATGAATTCCGAGTCGCTTTTTGTCTTGCTCAATAATTGTAACGGATTATTCCGGTGATGAGTTTGTGCAAATCAAATGCCGGCTCTTGTAGTTACGTCAGGTCTCAGTTCACATTTTTATTTAATGACAGTGAATCTAATAACATCCAACTTGCTCTTGGCTTGCGAGATGTTATCATAAAGCTCTGTTTTTTCTATTTAAACCCATTTGCAAGTCGATCAAACATCCAAAACAGGAAAATAAAAGCATGGGATACATGTCTTGGTATTGTACCTATGGGATCTTTGAAGCCTTTGTAAATGAATCCAGTGTAGGGGGGGATGAAAGCTACAGAAAGGTCAATAAAAAGGTTACAGAGCTTTGGTAGATCTAAGCAATCAGGCCAGTTTTGATCGGACCCTTTTGATTGAGAGTGAACTTTGCTGCTCTCTTGTGCGGCGTCCAGTTTATAGTGTTAACAACATACTGTAGCAGACGGCCCAAAAGGCATCTTCTCTCGGGGGAATTTCTCTGGTTTGCGCTGGGGAGAAGACTGAAGGTTTTGCGTTAACCAGTGCCATTAGATACTGTGACAGCCTTTATCAATCTTTTATCCCGTTCTTTGGGAGTGCTTCTGTGATACTTCACGACAAATTGACTTTGGGGAAGGAGTCAGATAGTATCGGAGACTTTAACTGCAGAGTCGGGCAAATAATCCCTAAAAACTCCTGCAGCCCAAAATGTGTGAACGGAGGAGATTGACAGATTTATCTCAACCCAAACCTTTCTCTCTGACACTGCTTTTCATTCCGGTGAATGTACTCAAAAACAGACTGATAAATACCAGCCAGTCCGTCTGTTCCTGTTCACTCGCTCTGGTTCGTTTGTCAAAACTTCCCAAAATTCGACAAATATAATGGAAAGATGCGCGATATGCCAGATTCTATTCTGCCTCTCAAAGTGAGGATGCACTGAGCGTTATGGTATTTAACTATGCCATAATTTCTTGCGAAATGCATTATGCTAAGATGTGATCTTTTCTCATTATTCTTCTGCTGCTTTTGCCACTTAATACACAGCATTTTAGTATTACAATCAACACATTCATCTTCATTCACATCCTAAACCAAAGTAAATGAGGATGAAGGATGCATCGGGAAATGCTAGACAGAAGCTTTTTAAATGGGAGTTTAGATTAGGAAGTATAGGTTTATGTTGTGTTCTTTTCGATTCTTTTGTCAAATTAGAAATACACACAGTGAAGTGGAATACGCACAGTTCTGAGTCACTGCATTATTAATGTTTCTCTCTTTGCTCTGTTTTAAGTGCTGAAAGCCTTAATGCACCCACTTTCTTTGTTGTTCATTTATTTATTTATTTTATTAAATAGGGTGTTTCCTAAGTTAAAAGTGCATTGAGTCACTCCAGCCAGCTCTCTCCAGGTATCTGGGGAAGAGAAGAGCAGTTTAATTGCTACAACATGATTTATTTGACAGAGCCTGAGGCAGTAACAATGTCCTATCCTCCTCATGCAGCACTGCAGAAATGCCAACCGACAACAGCCTGCATGAAAAAGTGAAAGAACAGAGGAAAAATCTTCTCAAGAAGGCTGAAAATTGTGATGTACATACACACACACACACACACACATATATATATATATATATATATATATATATATATATATATATATATATATATATATATATATATATATATATATATATATATACAGTATATGTAAGAAGCCCAATAACAATTCGTTTAAGGGAGGCCTATAGAGCATTTCTCACACTTTTTATTTTATCAGGTTGAGGGAATATTTTGCTCAAAAATAGCAGTTATATCATTATTTACACATCATGTTGTCTCAACTCCACAACAGTCGTGAAATTACAAATGTCTGCAAAATAATGTTGTTTCAGGCTCAGGACATAATGCGTAATGCTTCCTTCAAAAATGAGTAATGCAATAAGTAATACATAAATTACCTCCAAAATGAATTAA
Organism: Puntigrus tetrazona; assembly: GCF_018831695.1. Taxonomy (NCBI): domain Eukaryota; kingdom Metazoa; phylum Chordata; class Actinopteri; order Cypriniformes; family Cyprinidae; genus Puntigrus; species Puntigrus tetrazona. The sequence continues at coordinate 22,653,679 of NC_056714.1, read as the reverse complement.
CAAAACTGTCTCGAATCTCTTAGCAAGGGAAAGCTTCGTTTCATTCCTGTATGATCTTGTTTTTGAACGTATCATTTGAGTGAACGATTCAATAACTACTCATTTATGAATGAACTAACTTCAGACAAAGAACTTGATTCATCTTTCAACAAATCGAATGAGTATATGACTCAGTGATTCGCTCTTAAAGAAAGTAGGTGCGTTCTGTTTAAACGTAAGTGGACTGCGAGTGACCTTCACAGGGTATTCTGACATCTTAAGTGAGATTCCATTCCGAAGGGAGCGAACATGTTCAGATTGAAGGGCACCACGAATGGCATAGGGAATAAAGACACATAGATACATCAGAGACGAAAAAATTACCCTACTGTCTTTGCAGACTTCGTCACCCCAGTCAGCACTAAGGATTCAGTAGAGCAGCTAACAGAGCTTAGGGAATAGGGAGTAGTGAATACTACGTAGGGTCCCCGTCAATCAGAACGCACCTAGTCATTTATCACCACCTATGGGCGTTTCCATGTTACATTCAGAAAGAATAATGCTCATATATCAGTATTTTATTATTCAAGAATTTCTAAAGGAACATACAATTCTTCCAAATTACCTACAGGTCCATTAAACGCATATAACATATATTCATGTTGAATGAACAGCCCTTGAAGACAGTCTAGAGTAATATGTTCTGTTAACACAATGGGAGGAACTGTCTGGGAAGTCTATGCCTGGTGTAAAGCGGTGAAGCAAAAGACAAGGAAGGAATGGAGGAGTGACCTCCGTGTGGGTTGTGTGAAGAGCCTGCTTGAGAGGCATTCATGGCCACATTATTTCAGATGTTGAGCATCGTGATGATGGGGGCACATATGCGAACACCTCTCATGTATGGAAATATTCTGAAGAGGGGAAAGCTGAGGGTGCTAAAGAATGTCTCATCTCTTATAGCCAGTGACTCACGGGTTACTGAAAACTAAAACGATGCAAAATAGCTCTTATGACTGAGTATAAAAAATGATCCAGAGAGACTCACGAGTCGAGGCAGTTATTTGACTCTGACTCAACTATCATGGTTGCCCTGGTGAAATGCATGGTTTCAGTTCTGAAAAAAACTCGTTTCAAAATCTAGTGAGCTGTCTTTCTGCCTACTTCCTACATGGGCGGCTGACTTTTAAGACAACCTTACATGTGACTGATTTAGAAGGCTGTGTACATAGATATCGAACCAGTGCCACACAAATACAATGCAAAGTCAAGTTTAGGTCTAATTTGTATGAAAATACAATAACAATTACTGGAAGCAAACAAATAAATACAGTTAATTAGTTATAATTAGCATAAAATAACTTTTTAAAATAAAAATAAAATAATTTATAAAATAATTTTTTAAAACTTTTTTCAGAGTTCTTTTTAATGTATCCTGGGATTGTTTATTTGTTTCAATTATTTAATGTTAACGAAGATGATGACGATGGTTTAAATGAATAAATAAATGAGTGAATGATTAAAAATATTGTAATAACGTAAAATATTTTTTTAAATATAAAAATAGTTGTATTTTTATAAGAAGTATAAATTGTAGTATTATTGCTGTTGTTATTAATGTTTTACAATAAATAAATAATAGTACATATAAAAAATAATAATAATAATAATTATTATTGTATATATATTGCTGTCCTGCTATTTTGGATGTTTTTTTTTTAATGCATTCTGGAATTACTTTGATTTTATTTAAATTTTTTACTTTTTTATGATGATGATGATTGTTCGTTTGAATGAATGGATGAATGAATGAATGAATGATTGGGCTATTTTTTGCATTCTGGGATTATTTGATACATGTGATACCGCCTTGGATTAAAAAAATTGGTATTTTAGGAGGTGGCACAGCTCACTTGCCTTTCCTTTGAACAGCACGTTGTAAGCACACCTGTGATGCTCTACAATGCAGAAAAGTCTCTCTTTTCAGGTGGGCTGAATAAGAAATGATTTATCCTGCTAAAATGCTGCAGACAATAGACATGATCAATACGCCTCTTCATTGGTCTGGCTGGAGCTCTTCACAGAGAATCGAACCCTTCTCTGCGTTTTTCTTCTCTCTTCAGCTATGGCATTTCCCTCTCACCTGTCATCCACTGTCTCTGATCAATTGGGCTGCTTGTCTGTCAGTTGTGCTCACTTGCATTCTTGTCTACAGATGTATACAATAAACCCCATTGTCTGACACGAAGACCTACAGTATATATTTCTGTCTAAGATATATACAGCTATGCATGGAATCCTGTGACATACACTTGTCATGCTTGTTGCTTCAACCAGATCTGAATCCAGTAAGTGATAGCTGAATATGGCTTCCCCGTATAATTGCCAGATGCTGTGTTCTCACTGGATGCCTTTCTTCTGGCAACATTTTGCAGGTCCCAGTGAAATATTCAGCGTCGTACAAGGAGAGGTTATTCTTTGAGTTGTGCTGATAGGTCAATGGCACTCACAGACCCATTTGCATTTAACACTGAACACCATGACCTTACGTGATATCTGAGAGGCAAAAGACCATGGCCAGAATGACATTATAACTGAGTCTAAATTTCCCTCTGGACAACTATACCGAGCTAAATGAAAGAAAAATAAAGTACAATAAAATAAAATGGTAGTTATATTATTACAATTTTATGTATATATATATATATATATATATATATATATATATATATATATATATATATATATATATATATAATTTCTTATTAACAATTAACTATACACAATTAAACTATTAACAAAATATTGTGAGATCTCCCACAGCACATCGATGGCACTGAGATATGGAAAATAAACCTCTCTTACTTTGTGTGGGTTACACATGAAAAACAAGAAAATGCCCAAGGGAGCTGGGTCATTCATGAGATTTACTCTAAGTAAGGAGATTTCAAAGATTGACTATGTGTCCAATACACAGAATTTAGCTGGCAGTAATGTGTCCTCTTTGTTTGTGAGAGAGACTCTGTGTATTGAGCGGTAGAAACACTTTTTTCCCCTGCCATTTTCCCTCCGCATGGTTTCTTCAACACTTTGTCGATATAATTATTCCATTTATTCAGTCCATTCTAGTCTGAGATCCCTCATCACCTGCTTTGAAAGAGAATCTCCTGTAGTAAGGACCCGAATTGCAATGCAATTCATTTTAAAGACAAACTTACTTTAAATCTGTTTATCAGTTTACAAAGGTGCGTGAAACATTCCGACGTGTCTGCAAATTTAGAAACTATGATACATTATCAGTTAAATCCGTCTGGGCTTAATATGGTGATGCAATGCTACGCTGCTTTTTTTAGCAATTGATTTTTGAAGAATATGCTCTCTTTTCTACATGAAGAAAGTGAAAGAAGATCTGGGCTTCAATTCGTGCCATAAAACTACTCTATACTTATGATCACCTTATGTGATGAACAGATTACATTTTAGTGGCTACTCCTCGAAAACTTTGTGATTGATAAATTTTTATGTGTTTTAAGTATTCCTTTAAGGATTCTGTCTGCCAAGCAAAAGGTTGCAGGTTCAAACCTTTGCAAAGCTGAGAATTACTAAGATCCCAGCAGTGTGCATCTGTTGCCAAGCAGGTCTACTTTTTGGCTTTGAACACAATATCAAATTACGTAAATGGAAATTGTTCGCCTCAACTTGAGTGTATACGGCCTATCCTTTGGCTTTCGTGGGTAATTATAACTTTCTCCACAAAAGATAACAGAGATAACGTAATGCAACAGCGTCAGTCTACTGTTATTCTTGGAAATAACGTGATTTCCTGAACTGTAGCCATCTGTTGAGTGGGAGGTGCCACAGCAATTAAACAGCTTTAATGACTGAGCTGTAGAAAACACCTAGCTGCAACGCCACTCACTAACACCAGCTTTACGCAAGAACATTCATTCCTCCCCCAGACTGTCATTACCCCTCAGCGTCAGCCCGAGACCTTCCTCCGATGAAGAGTGTGTCAACACATACTTAACTTTCGGCACCACTGTCAAAACACCATTCTATGCCCACCAGACAACTCTGAGAGTAAAGAAGAAGTTAAATGAACTAGTGGGAAGACTTTTGCACTCTTTGAGGTTATAAAGATAATGGGTATACAGCGAGCCGGTGATGTAAAATTTAGCCTATTCTGATCAAGATTCAGGTGTGTGATCCCAGCAGGAAGGTTGAAAAAGCACAGAGTTAGTGCTGATTTATGACAGATGATCTGTTTTTGTGTGTTTCAAATTGTAAAAAAAAAGTTAAAAAAAAAATTCAAATGGATAAAAATAAATACACACACACAGTATTTCCCACAATGTTAACTTGCCAGTTAACAGTAATCACTTAGCATACAAATTGTTTATATTTACAAAGAAAAAAAAATATATATATATATATATATATATATATATATATATATATATATATATATATTAAATTGCACAAAATAACAATGGTATCAATTATATCAGTTGGGCCTATTTAGTTAATAATTAATGATATAATTATATTTAATTGTTTAAAAGATAAAATGAATCTGAATGAATTTAAATAATACATCACTTTCACATTTGAATAATTAATTATATAATTATATGTAAGTGCATAAAAATACCATCATGCAATATGAATTATATATGAATTTAACTTCTTTTATTAAGTCTAAATAAAAAGCTTTAGTTTTACAAGACCCTTCTCTCATAGTGTTCTGTGCAAAGCAATGTAAAAGGAAAGACAAAAAAAAAGAAAACGAGTGGGCCATGAAAAAAAACATTCCTATACTGCTTCAATATATCCTAAACACAGGGGCAGTGCATCTTACAACCTGATATTTTTTGTAAAAAAAAAGGCCCTTTTATGTCTGTGTCACTATGTGAGATGGCATGTACAAGGAATCTGACAGAACACAATAAAAATTGCTGTCTGTAGGTAAAAGCATGCAACAAATGCCTTTTTTGGCATGTTAGGGCAGACAATATTATAGTTGTAACATCGCTTCACGTCATTTCTCTGCAAAATTGCTGTGTGTATTGCTCACATGTCTTTCAACCATTTAAAATGCAATTAAAATGTCTCTTGTGAGCTGACAAATGCCTTCATCTGACTCGGCAAGGATAAATCTCTTTAATGCGTACATTGACGACAGTAATTTTATGTACGCCCAAAAGAGGAACACATGCAAACTAATTTGTTAAAGCCTTCTAGAATAAATTTGATGAAGCGTCATTTTTATATGGTATATTAAATGGCCTGCCGTTTTTTGATATTAGAATACTTTCCCTTGTGTTTAATATCTAGAGACAAGTCATTCAAAGGTTGATTTGCCTAAAAAACAATTGGTGCAACAATCTGTCAGTCTGACCAATAGAGATCTGTTGGAAAACAATCATTTTAGAGCAATATCGTTTGGTGATTACCCTTTCTTTAGATGTCATAACATTATCAACAGCTTCCTCACCCTGAATTTACGATGCTTTAGTTGGTGAGACGAAAAGTTCCACAATGCATTTATTAAAATTAATGATGGTGCTACTAGCTATCATCTGTAATCTCTGCACTTCAATTCCAGTCATTAGGATTCATTGCAGTCTGAAATTATTAAGCATTAAATACATAAAGTGTGTGCAAATGCAATTTACTTCCTGTCACTTGTGCTTTAAAAACTGGTGTACGGTGTTCTTGTTCCCAAAAAGTAGTAATTATGATGAAACGAGCTCAATTAGACACTCACCGAACGCTGTTTCTTAATCTTCAGGTAAAAATGCCATCTTCAAAACAGCCCCGAGATGTGTTTGAAACTATAAATATAAATATTGTATGAATACATAACGACGTGTGTGTGAATTTCTAGATTTGGACACCCTTTCTAAGGTACATTTTCTTACATCTATGGGTGTTGAATGCTATAAGGAAACATTCGTGCGGTTGAATAATTGCCCTTTGGACAGGATATTGTGTTTTACAGGAAATGAAAACCTCAGAACACAAAAGATGAAAAATGTACCCTCAAAGATTAGGTTTCAACCTTCATATTTTTTTAAAACAACGTCCACGTCTATTTCTAAAAGCAATAAGGACGACCCTTGTTCCCCATGTAAACAGGCTTTCAAAAGCACGCGCAGCTTATTATTGGCCACATCTCTGGTCTGTTGACTAACGGGGTGCGGTAATGGAATAGCGTTGTGTCTTTATGAAGTCCCTTTTAAGCCGGCTCCCCTTTTCCAGGTAGAAATTGGGCTTTGACGGCAACAAAATATACGGGGAATAGGCTGGCTCTGCAGCTCCTCATTACCGCCAGAGCCTAGCTGTGCTAGTCCGACCGCAGCCCTGTGACTCATTTCTACAGTGAGTGAACGAACGCCATCGCTCCACTCTCCTTTATTAGCATGAAAGCTTTTCTGGCAGATCGTGCTCTCTGAAGAGCTCCCTTCGCAAAGGCATCCATTTGTAGCTTTAGTGACGGCATTATTCGAACACCTCGGGAAGGTAGAGACGTCATTATTAGTAATTGACTGCTCATGCAGCGCATTTTATTTTGATTTTGTGGAGTTAGTGCAAGCTGATCAAGAATGTTGGCTTGGAAGAAGAGTGCCACTTGTGCTTCGTATATCGTAATGTTTAAATGCACAACGAATTTTCATAGAGTCCTGGTCTCATATCTATATTGTGAGTGAATCACGGTTCAGATATGACAAGGTGTATGGCAAGGCAACATGTGTGTTTCAGTTGCACGACTTTCTGTGTCTTGGTATAATATTTATACACAGAAATGTTTGGCGTGCATATGATATTTAACTGCTAGTTTTACCACTGTGTGTAATACACACACACAAACATACGCACATCTAACCCCACCTGTAACCCAACCTGTCCTCATAAACAGCCTTCAAATTGTAATACCTCTATCAAACCCATGTCATTAAACAAGCTTGTATCACCATAAACCACAAAAACACCACACACACACACACACACACACACACACACACACATAAATCTATACAAAGTAGCCAGAAAGAAATGCTGAAGAAAAATGTCAAACGTACTTAGAGGCTTTTGCATCTGAACTTCATATATATATATATATATATATATATATATATATATATATATATATATATATATATATATATATATATATATATATAATTTTTTACAATTTCTTTTTCCACATACACAGGGCAGGTTATTATTTACTGAGTGAAAAGTGCATAGAATATTTCCACCTGTTTCATGTAAAATAAAATGTAAAATACACATGCAAAATAAACATCACAAAGTTTCATTTTCTGTTTTGAACGCTCATGTCTCAGCTACAGTATCTTAAAAAAGTGATTGATGTTTGACTAATAACACTATGCAAACTAAGTATTCTTGTTCATTTATTTTTAATAGCTTTTCCAATTATGCAAGCAACAATATCCATTAGAAGTTATTGCTGGTGTATGCTGGCGCAATTGGACTTCATGTTGAAATTTATGTTTATTGTCGAAGTTTACGCTGAAGATGATTTTACCAACCATTTTTTTTTCTTTGCTGGTATACAGCCAAGACTGGCTGATCTATATATGGACAATTCCATTGTCTTACTCAACACTTTTTTATTTTTATTTTTAAATAGCTTTAGTAGTCCTTCTTGAACTCCCTTTCCAAATAAATGCTTGGGCTCTCATTTTGAAGGAACAGTTCAAGCTGAAGATTCACTCAGACACCCTTAGACCTTTCAAAAATGAGTTTGTTTCTCCATTAAAAAAGATTTGAAATAACTTAGCAGTGAATGGGTGGCGCCAGAATGAGAGTCCAAACTGTAGATCACAATCTGCAGATCTTCAGTGTATGTCTTGCAAAGTGAAAAGCTGCATGTTTGTAATATGATGCCATGTTCCATAAGGATGCTTCCCAGTGAAAAAGTCCCAATTGTCCGCTCACATGTTTGTACCTAAAGGGTCTATTTTGGTACCTTAAAGATACATATAAGTACTTTAAGTGTACATATTTTAATCTAATTGTTACAAAAGTGTACCTTTTGAAAAGGTACCGCCCCAGTGACAGTTTTTGTACCTTTATGTCTGAAAGTGCGAAAATACTTGTTTTGGACTGTTTCTGTTCGTAAACAGTGCTTAATCTGTACATATTTCTCTCCTGGTGAAAACAGGAACCATTCACTGAAAAGCATTCACGAGTAAGTGATGTAATAATCATTTCTCCAAATCTGTTCTGATGAAGAAACCACTCATCTACATTTTGAATGGCATGGAGGCGAGTAGATTTTCAGCAAACTTTGGTTTTTTGGGTGAATTATTCGTATAATGAATTCAATTTGCTCGGCGGTAACTTGTTGATCATTATGTTTATACACACTTTCTTTAGTACTGTATCAAATTGTTTGTTACTGTGGCAGGTTTGATTTTGTAATACACAATTCTTCACTTAGGACTATTGTGTCCCGTGTCAAGTATGAATGAGCCTGCAGAGTTGCGTGCGAGTCTGAGCATCCCCATCTGTCAATGAGTGTGCATGAATGGATGCTAGCGTGTGTTTTCTGAGGAAGGTGTTAAAAATAGGGTAACATTAATCACTGACTGAAGCAGACACAGATCAGTTTGGATGGGCCGTGGCCGGGCGTCTCTGGCAGGCCTCAGTGTCTGAGAGTGAGACTGACAGGCTTTAAATCAGGGCCTGTCTGTGGTTGTCACAGCAGATGGATTCTAGACAGATTTACCACCGGAGCGGACCAGGAGGCTGGAGGGAGGTCAGCAAACACAGACAAAAACGCTGAGTGGGACAGAGAGAAATCCCAAGGGTGAAAATTAAAAAAATTGCCTTTGAAAGCTCTCATTTTTCCTCTTATTGGAAAGGTTTAGAAAGCTAGGGAGCAGACTCTGAATCAATGAGCATGCAAAATCCTCTCTGACTTGTAAGTGGATGAGTGATGCATTGTTGGCGTTCCACAGGTCGAACATCTTAAATTGTTGATCGTACAACCTAGGCTCATTGGAAATACTTGCCTCTACATGCATTTCTGCAAAACTGAAAAACGTAACTACGCATACGAATCCCTGCAGTTTCCGGATGAAATGAACATTAGTCCGCCGTCCTTCGGATGAGATGTTAAATGGAGGTCCAGACTGTTTGTGGTCGTTAAAAATCCCAGGATGTCTTTTGAGGTGTGACCTCAGTATCCGGTCAAATTCACCCATTGGCCCAACAACATCCAGGTGGATGCTGCATACTGGTAGTGGATGCCTTGAAAAGCTCTATATGAATTTAAGAAATGATTATTATAATTACTAGGCCTTAAAACTCTTTCATTCTGTTGACAATACGCAACTTTGCACCTACATGTTAACTAACCTTCATTACAGTGTGAGCAGTGTATTAGTAGCCTGCTAGGGTTATGGTTAGAATAAGTTGACTTGTTCTTGAAAAGCTACCTACAGTCAGTAGAATGTCTGTTGGTAGATCTTATCAATAAAGAGTTAGCAGGTTATAATCAGACAGTTTAATTATACTCTAATAAATGTTAGATTACATGTAGGTGCAAAGTTACATACTGTCAACAGAATGTTCATAAAGGACCATCAAATTAAGTGTTACCACTTTTACAAAATAAAATGTTACTATTTTTACAGGTACACTTTTGAACATGGTTGTCACATATATAGCTTTATATGTATGAGTTTTTTAGTTGAGTAGATGTTACACTTGATGAGGAGCTCCGGTGAAAATATGGTTAAAAACCCCCCAACTCAAATCTGCAAAAGGAATTTAAATAGCATTGCGGCATCAGTGAACATGTTTTTGCATTACGTTTGCATTTGTTAACGCTATCAGGTAGGTTTATGTTCCCAACATGATAGAGCATTAATCTTTAGCGACACTCATTAGATATTTGAATTCTAAATGGTTGCAAAATTTACCTTTTTTGTATCTTACATTTTATTTTTTATTTTTTTCAAGAATTTACTATTTCAGTATTTCAGATTTTATGTCAAATTCAGCATGGTACTTGCTGTTATTTGTAATTGTTTGTGAAAATCGCTTGCAATTTCTCTGTGAATTTTACAGTCAGTTGTACACAATTTTTACTACCAAGCAAAAATGGAATTAAGAATGATAAAATAAGAATTTTTAAAATGTTTTCAAACGGAAAAGTCTCACCAAGGCTGATCAGAGTATACGCAGTGCTATTGTGAAATATGATTTCAATTTAAAATAAACAGTTTTTAAAACAACATCGGAGTAAATACTTTTATTGCATTTATTACAAATATGTCAAATCTGATCTTTCTATTTATTGAAGAAACCTGAAAAAATATCAGGATTCACAAAAATATGAGACAAAAAATTATTAATAACTGAACACCAATAATAAATGATAATAAATAGCACTAAAAAGCATATTAGAATGATTTCTGAAAAAATATGCAAAACTGTAGACTGAAGTAATTTCTAAAATGTAATTTCTAAATTTCCATCGCACGAATAAGTTAGCTCTTTTAATCTACATTATTTCAAACAACCAAATACGGCTTCTCAGGCTTCCTGCTTACAAACTCTAGGAATTAACAAATTCAAATATCCACTTTAGTAGAAACTGCTGAAGAGCTGCATATAAATAGAGGAAGATGAAGCTGTAAGTCAATTTTGATACCTTCAGACAGCACCTATCTATTTTTAATAATGCAATTAGATGGAGCTGGTATGCTCATTTCACTAAATTGGTCTCTGAGAACCAGAACACCCCAAGGGTGCTATTCTGGACCACTGACAGGCTTCTAAACGCCTCTCTTAGAAGTCATCCTGACATAATCCCAGGCTTTAAATGTGATAAGTTGGCAGTGTTCTCTAGAAAAGTATCAACAGTTAGGATGGATATAAACAGAACATTTGAAAATAGCGCTTCATTTACCACCGCAAGAAGCTAATTTAGTAGTTTTTAATGTGGTTGATCCGGATTCCGTGAGGAAAATGATTTTGGGCTTGACTTTGTATAGAAACTTTGCATCAGGTTTAAAACAAACACTGTAACAGATTTGACCAGATTTATGCTTTCATTAACTTAGAAATGCCGCATAAAGATTTTGCCTCCAGTCCAGAAAGTTATTAGACATTAACATTATTTGTCTAATGTTGATTAGACAAACTTTTTAGCTTTTTATTGATTTATTTGAAATCCCTTTTGTAACTGTTATTGCACTGTTTGAAAGGTGCAATATAAAGTTGCATGGATTTATTGAAGTAGCTGCATCAGAGGAAAACTAATGAGAATGACAGCAGTGAGTGCTTTCCAAGTAATTTTGTCAATTTTACCTGATGAGCAAACACATATGGAGCAAAATTGCATGGCTGGAATACAGAGAGTAGTGATTTCCATATAATTGAATCCAGATTATATTTAATTAGGCCTCATCTGGCATGACAGAAAGCACATCCCTGGAACACACACATATGGCATGTAAGGCTTCAAAGTAGGTACTCGGCTGTTATAATATGACTTAATGTTACTATGTGCTGTTAAACCTAGTAAATTTCTGATCCATGCCTTGCGGTATGGCGAAAGATGCATTTGAAATTATTTCTTACTAAAGACTCAAACTAGTCCAAAAAGTCAAGGAATCAAATATTGCAACATTGCAAAGCACCAGAGCATTTTCAAATAATGGAAATAATAAGACATACACAGTACACAAAAGCAATGACTGACAGATAGACGGGTGATAAGCTGCAGTCTATTATCTGACTTCCCATAGTGCTGCACTCCATGCTGTTTAAAAATGAATTCAGACTTGCGTTTGGTTTTTATACACGGGTTATCATGTTTTTAATGCCGCTGGCCTATTAGATGTTTACGATAAAAATGTCATTCATGCAAGTTGCCAAATTAGCTCGCATGACTGACATTTGCAACTGCCTCAAAATAAATCAAAGTACAGAATCCAGGAGTCACTTCCAACCAAATAAACCGATGCTTCATTACATATAGTGCAGCTTACTACTGCTTATTTAATTAGACGGTGGAATCAAAACATTCCATAAGGTTCCGTTCAAATCAAAGGTCAGTGCACAAATTATCTCGGCAGAACATGGTTTTTCATGTCCCTATGAAATATACATCCAGCTGTTGGTTCAGTCGTATCTTAACATGCTTCGTTAGCTCAAGGTGTTTAATTAGAATGTTGTGTTCTCCCGTCGACGCGTCTTTCCAGCCACGCAGGTGATGGAGGTCCTATAACACATCATAAACGGGCTTAGAAGTACTGTAACTGATGCCTTACGCAGGCTCCACGGGCTTGTTTATTGGTCTAAACAGTTCTGATTACTGTGCTTCAGTATATGGGGAAACTTTGAAAACAGATGTCCTCATGCATTAGTGAACCCATTATAAAAAATTAACACACGGCAATGAGACAAAGCCAGTGGGGTTATGTTCATTTAATTATTACTTTGATATTCCTCTGCTGTTATTCCCTCTCTCAGCTGCGTTTGCGTTACGTCTCCGGTTTGTCATATGATTTTGTTTACACTAAAAATATATACGGAATACCTAAAACTTTTCAAAATAACTGAGAACATTGGCAATGTGGTACGTTTGCATGTACCACACTTCACTACTGCAACTAATACTAAAACAGTTACAATATATTCTGTCTTTCTTATGTTTATTCATAATTACCATTTATTTTTATGTATGATTCATCAATACTATTTGTTATGGAAGCAGCTGTGGATCTATTAACTATTAATTAATCTATTAAACTATTGATCTATTCATTTTACAGACATATTTTCTAGAATATTAATCTTTCTAGTTTATTGCAAGCAGCGATGTATTAAAAAAATGTTGAGTAACTAATGCTGACATAATTAGGTTCAGGACACCGGGTCGCTCATGGTGACATGAAATTAATGTCTTCCATTTGCAGCATGGCCACATTTTCCCTCCCACTACATTCCCGTGACTCCAATCCTAATGCATTCTTTTAATCGAAATAATAACACACATTCATTATCACAAGCACTTACGATTGGTTAAATCTTTATCAGTGGATTTATAGGCTCATGGGAAGAGCACAGCGTTATTTAGTATTATTTATATACTGTAGTATCCATTAATGATATTTTATTCATATATTTGAAGAGTTCATTTACATTTTCAAAAAAACACGTTCTTTCATTTAAACTCCATTTAGACTCAATCAAACCAGTGATTGTTTTTTTCGGTGTTTTCAAAAATTATTTTGATTAAAAATAAATTAAATAAAAACAGAGCCAACTAACGATATAAAACACAATGAAAACATAGCAGTTAAAAAAAACATGATTTCTGGAAAATGTAAAAAAATTAAACACCAAAAAACTATTTGCAAATAAACTCTTAATTTTAGGTTTAAATTTCACTTAATGTTTTAGTCATTGTTATTTGCATTTTTTAAATTAGTTTTTAGTATATTTGTTTGGTTTTATTAGTTTTCATTTGACTAATTTATATACACAATGTTTTTTTTTTCCAGTTAGTAATTATATATTATCATTTTAAATGTTTGTCGAAGGCAACGCTTTTCATTTAAAGTTTTCATTTACGTTGTTTCAATCAATGAATTAATGAATCAGTCTGTCTGTCCATCCATCCGGATTCTGCCAAGACAAGATGTCAAAGTTTCACAGCGCCATAATTACGACGTCTAACCCTTTATTATATAGATATACTTTTTTATTAGAAATATGACACATTCATTTTGTGCTCTGAAAACTGTACAATAACAAAGAAACCCCAGTGAACTTAAAAAAGGGAGCGTGGAAAGGCAAGGGAGAGAAGGAGAAGGAGGGGCAGATGGTGGAGAATTCAGGCAAGTACGTATCATCTGGAGTGACAGTCAGTGATACCGAAATACACACCGTTACATGATGTTACAGAACACTGATAAAGTCCAGTCCAGTTTGTGGGGAGGGGGGGGATCTCAGAATCGCAATGATATCTATAATAATGTTAACAATATTCCCCAAGCACAGTAAGAAAGATATTTATAGGCTAAAATTCATTTTGTAGAACTCTTCTGGAAATAATTACAATGCTGTACAACAGGACTCTGAGGAGTGAGTCTTGTGCTTTCTCTGTGTGCGACCACAACCTAACCAGAGAATAACACCCCTCTGCAGTTTCATATATAAGACTATTTATAATATATATATTTATATATTCGTTTTCATCTCCGTTTTCTCTTTCAAACACGATTCTGCACGTATTCTGAGACTCAGCAGTTTGTTTCAAGGCCTCACAGCTCCAGTGATTCTGATGGGAACATCAAGCGAATGTAGACGCGTCGGGTTTCACGAACCCACCAGCTGGACCGCCGACCCGTTTCCGAGCTGAATCTCGAAGGATCCCGAGGTCGTTGCGGTGCACGGGAGAGCACAGTGGCTAAGCAGTGGGCTGTACTGGCTCAGAAGGGCGTTTGAGACAGAATAACAGTCAAATGGCTTCGGGCAATCACGTCGCCTTTCGCGCCCCAAGCGTACGCATGTGTTGTGTGTCACACCGATCAACAACGATGATAATAAGACTAATAATATTCAAGAATTTGATTTTGAATGACGTGTAGCTCACCTGATTCCTACCGGGCAGTTTGAAAGCTTTCTTTTGTAGCGCTACTTCTCTTTCTTCCATAAATGTGACATGATGTGTGTGTGTGTGTGTATCCAGAGGTGTAAGAAATTGAAGGCCACTCACTAAGGCTCATCTGCTCTTAGTCCTTCCCTTTAGTCACTCCCAGGATTCAACTTGCCCAGTTCAGCCGTTCTCGGTAGCGCCGGCTCATTACCACAGCAACAGGCTCAGACCTGGATTTTCGAAAGTGTTATGATTCGCTTTGACATTAAGGAAAAGGCCATTCCAGGAATACAAAAAAACAAAAAAACAAAAAACAACACAAATAAAAATTGCACAGCCATGTTGCTTTCTTTCTTGCATACTTCTGTTTGTTCGCACTCTCAAATCTCTCTTTGTCCCTTTTCCCTGCGAGTAGAGTATGTTCTGTTTCTCTGAATGCTCTGGGGGTCTCTCAGACCTCCGTCTGCAGGTCCATGATCTCTTGGCCCACCAGAGGGATGGTGGCGCTGGCCTTCTCCCATTCCACTGCTTGCATTTCCAGAGGAGAGGCCTGTAGGGGCTCCAGCTCCTTGCGCACCCAAGACGGTGGTGAGTGGGTCTTCCTGATGCCCTCCCATGCCCGCTTGCTGGGGGTCTGCTGCTTGTCCTGCATTAACAAGCAATATAAGAATATTTTAGGGTAAATATTTGATAAAAAGTCAAATAACAACCTAGTTTGCTGCAAAATCAGGTCACCCGAAGTGCAAATGTACTATACTTGTCGAAGTGCAGCCAAGAGGGTATCGAGCTACCTGAAAATGATATTATATATATATATATATATATATATATATATATATATATATATATATATATATATATATTTCAAATAAATATGAAAAAAATATGATTAAAAAAGTGAGCTACAGTATTGTAATGTCAAGATATGTTTATTAATTTTTTACATTTAATACATTTTTAAATAGATATATTTGAATAATAATAAAGAAATTAATATAGAAAAACTTTAAATTAAAAAATAAATTAAAACTTTAAATTAAAAATAAATTAAATGCTACTTGCCTTGCATTAACAAAAACTTTATCGTATTGTTAGGAAATTTTCACAAAACCGGCACACTCCAGTTTCTCAATGCTAAGTATAATTTACCTTACTAGTAAAAAGTCAAAAATAATTTTTATGTTTATTTTATTTTTATTATGTTTATTTTTTATGTAACATTAAGTTTTATTGGAATGATTTTGGAAAGGATCATGTGACACTGAAGACTGGAGTAATGGCTACTGAAAACTGAACTTTTATTATCGCGTGAATAAAAATTTCTTTTCATGAATTATTTGCATAGAAAATTTTCATTTGTAATAATATTTCACAACATTGTTGTTTTTACTGTATCTTCGATCAAATAAATGCAGCACTGGTGAGCATTAGAGACTTTTTGGGTAGCATATATTTTCTTTTGATTTTGGTACGAAATCTTTTTTTTTTTTTTTTTTAAATCACAAGATCCTCTTAATGACAAATGAATGGGGAGTGATAAGTGTAAGCTCGTACACTAAGATTGGTTTTATCGCTGCCTCCTGATGACACGCTCCATCTCTTCCCAGTCTTCCCGTCCACTGGGGGAGAATCTCTGTCCTTCTCTGCATGCTGCAGCTTCCTGTTTAAATCCTGAAACATGTCCTGGTGGCGCTTCCGTGTATGCATGATCTTCTGCAAGAAAAAACCCCATTTAAACCTTTGCAGAGATGAATGAAACTGCACCACACAAGACTGCTGTCATTTGTGGAAAGATTTACATTACACTGACCTCAAAGTCCAGCTCTGCATAGCGTGATTTTCGTCTCTAAAAAAGGGCAAATAAGAAAAGGATGTTATTGTGTGTCCTTTCAGAGACGTCTTTTGGGGTGGGTGGGGGGGATTGAGGGGCAGCAAATGGGTCATTCACAAAATATAGCGACAAACATGTCCTTAAGACTTTTCAGTCATATAAAAGACTTCTAATAGACTTCAAAACTCCATATAAACGAATTTCAATACCGTGAGGCCTACATAATCTTCAACATTGTTTTTTTACCTAAAATATAATATTTGTATATTAACTATTTTTACAAATATTGTTTTTCTTTTATTAAGTGCAGAAAGCTACATTTCAATTTAAAGCAATTCACTTTAGAGCTAATCAAAATGACAAATCAAATAATAATATAATTATATAAATATAATATAACAAAACTTTTTTTAAAGCATTAGTGCAAAATATTACTTAATATTAAATGAAAGAACATTTAAAGTCACTGGCATCAGTATAAATTTAAGCTATTTTGAAATACAGAAAGTAACAAAATTAGATTATTTCTTGTGATTAGTAGTAAAGATAATAAATAACGGAATGTAATAAATTAATCCTAATAAATCCTTATTAATTTATATATGGAAAACAAACTAAATTTAAATTAAACACTGAACATTTTGTATTTTTTTTATAACTCGGTACTCTTTGAGAACGACCCAAATGCAGTTAGTAAAAAAATCGATTGTAAAATTTTGGGCACTTAGGGCGGATTTCGCGAAAGCATTGTGCCGCTTTTATATTGCATGTTTCCGCCGAGCTCCTGGCATGAGAGCGCGGTAAACAGCTTGTGACCGAATGGCCTTTCTTTAGCCTGTCGGAGAGCGTCTGAGGGCAGTCTGACATTCTGCCTGCGCTGTGCGTGGCTGCAGCTGTGTGCCCGCAATGCATTCTGGGAGCATGTTTGGCCTGAGGTGAGGAGGAATCCACGCTTGTCATCTGCTCCCTTTTAAAGCACGAGCAAAATCTGACCTTTGCAGAGACTTTCTTTTCTAAGAGGGATAATTGCAAATGCAAAGAGGCATAATTTATCTACCCTTCTTTCATTCCTTCTTTTTTGAAACTGCATTTTTTTTATGCCATTAAGTGTTTTGCCGCTTTTTTATCGAAAGCGAGTGCATGTGCATTGGCTGATGTCAGTTGAAATGTAACTCTGTGCCACGTAATGACAGTCCTCTATGCAGACACTCTCCACAAACATGCTTTTTTCACTCCGCACATAAATTAGGACACTCGCTCCCTTGTGGCAGATATGACAAACATTGATGTGAATTCACAGCCTTGTAGGCAGATGGGTCTACAGCAAGTTTCTTTGGACCAGAAACCAAAGTGTCCATTGGTTATTAGAAATAATCACAGCTGAGAGAAAAAAAAAAGGACACGGGGATGAAAAGACATCGTGATTTAAAAAAAAAAAAAAAAAGAGCAAGACCAGCATCTACAGAGTTGTAAGACGCATGCACATTTGCGCTGATAGCCATTAAATGTTAATGAATAGTCATTTAGAAAGCTGTTGTGTCACTGGTTCTGATTCATTTAGGCTGTGAATCTTTCAATGCAAACTATGAGAGTGTTTTTACTATTTAAAGAAAACGATGCCAAGCTTGTCTATTGTGAAGAAACAGATGCAGGATGTATAGCGCTTTGCAACCCTCTACAAACATTTTTTTGTTAACTCGCCAGACTGCGCTATTTAATGTTTGCAAACAAATTTCACTTAGAAATTGATGGGAAATATTTAAAAAGAAATGCTGAAATAAATGCGCTTTAAAGTAGACTCAAATGTCATTTTCTTGTAAAACATACTCCATTATTTTCTTTTATCTACAACTTTGAAAAATAATTTCCAGTTTACTAATTATACTATTAATCGTATATAACGAACTAAGATGAGTTGCTGGGCTTGTGAATATTATTCACACTGTCTGCATTCGCTCAAAATGATTGCTGAAATCAAAACGGAGATGAAATATGTGAGTGCTAGCCAATGAGATTGCTTGTGCATTAGCACCACCCACCACTTAAGGAAGTGGGAGTGGCTTATGCTTAAATGATTCCAAACAAACTCATTTTGGCAAGAAAAAAAAAAAAAAACAAGAGGATCAATAACTGTATCAATAACAGTAGTGCACTACAAAGACAGCAAGAGGAAAACCTCAGATGCACCGAATAAAAAATAGAGTTAGCACTGCTATATTCAAACTATAATGATAATGAAACAAAAGAACAATAAAGCTGGAATCACTTTCACAGTGATTTATTTCCTAGCTAATGAATAGTAAAAACATTGACAGCCAATAAGAATTAATCCTGATTTAAAGAGCTTGAGCATTTAAAACAGCATAATAATTATACGTTTATTGTTCATTGTTGTTGACACTAATATAGTTATTGTTATAGTCATAATTCTTGTTTCCCTAACTGAATCTTCGGCGAGTGAAATACAAAATAATTATTAGTTTAATTATTATTATCCAACGGCTAATGATGTGCATGATTTAGTTGTCTAGTGCAAAACCGATTTACTCGCAATATATAGGGTTGCGTTGTTTGATCATTTCTTACCTCCAAAGAGCTCATAGACAGTGTTGAGACGGTCTCACTCTTAGACATCATGCCGGAGTTCCCAGAATCCCCTTGCTCACATGTGTTTGTCATCTGGGACTCGCTGGAAATGTTTTGCACCGTCTGCACCGGGGAGTCCCTCTCTGAGCAGGAAACGCTGACTCGGTCGGTGGGCAGGCTCTTCAACCCGAAGCCTGGCACGGGATCAGTGCCGGCGGGGTTGGCCAGGTGGATGAGCCTGGTCTGGGGTAACTGTTCGATGCTGATGTTGTACTTGGTGGCTTGGTCGTCCTTTCCGCCCTTTGCGGGCCTGAGGGTGTTATTGTTGTTGGGCAGGAGCACGTAACCCTGGCCCGACCCACCTCCTCCTCCTCCTCCTCCTTCGGGACCGCCACTGTCTCCCGGGGCTCCATCCAGCTGCTTGAAGAGCTCGCCGTCACAGATGTAAATAGATTTGGCTCCGGGTAACTCGGTACTGACCCCGGCAATGCCGCCTTTGTCGCGACGCATGGTGAGAGTGTGGCTGGCGTAGTCAGCGACGTTTTGCAGGTGGACCTTTGCCATGCTGGCAGGAAGGGTGTTGAAGTTGGAGCCTTTCTGTACCGTGATCTGCTGTGAAGCTACCTTCTCCTCACCTTGTTGGGAGGAACGCTTTAGGGTGCCTGCAAATCAGAAGGGAAAAAGCCTTATTAAGTTAATTAATGCTAATTTGATAAAGCTGTGCTACATTTTACTGCTCTTGTATCAGCTCAAATTATGAAGTAATTCTTTTAAAGAAAACATTGCTGAATCGTAAGAATAATACGGTATATGCTCTAACATGGTATAGAACATAAACAAAGACTAAAACCAACAAATGCAGCTGATTGTAAAAGGCCTTAAAAATCTGTTTTGCTTTTTCCAAATTCTATATACTGTAGTTATCTGTGTTATGGTTCTATTTTAAACATTCCATTACATTTCAGTCATTAGACAGCATATCTAATCAATTAAATTTAATTTAATAGAATTGTAATAATTTTACAGCCCAACTTTTGATGTATTAATCCAAATTTTTTAACATTCGGTGACATTCCACACTACAAAGTTGTTAAATTTGGATTCCACAATTTCACATAAGTTTCCTGCAACAGAATTTATAAGACCCTAATTATGATACTTGGACCTTATAGAAAAGCAATTTCATTAGCTAGAAAGCTGAAAGGGTAGGCATTAAACTTCCAATGAAACAGATAAAATATTTTAACTTATAACAGACAAGTCCTAAAGATTGTTTTGATGTGTATCAGAAAATAAGGAATCATCAAAAATGGATCATAAAGGTGTGAATACACAAAGGATCAATTATACATTATATGCATTACCAGGCAATAACTGGCTACGTGACAAAAGGTCAGTGGAAAACAGGAGCAAGCAAAGTTGCAAAATTGTTTGAAATGTGAGTGTTACATTATACTTTGCGTAATAATCCAGTCAAGAATTTAACTTTCGTTTCGGCAAGATGTGAAAAAATCTTTAGAGCAACTAACTGAAGGAAGGCTGATTGAAGGCTTAATTTTTAGTCCTTTACACTTCAAAAAAGCAAAAAATATCACATCACAAGTCTCTATTTCCAGATTCTAGCTTGATATGTCATCTTGACAAATAATCAGAATCCCATTTCCGATAGTTATCAGAGAAGAAAGCTGCTATCTGATAATGAAATGTCGTGAGGGACTTAATTAGGACAGGCCGGCAGATCTGAGGCACGGCAGGGGAACAGACAAGTCTATTTATCTGCATTTTGCTTCACGCCAGCTATCAGATCGTGTTCTGAATCTCCTTGAAGAAAATGCATTATGTGGCCTGTAAAATGGTACTTGTCTTGTCTTAACCTCTCAGAGGGATGTCACAACAACTTTAAGTGACCGGAGCGTATGTTGTGAGAGACTCACCTGACCGACAAGCCATGTCCACATCCTTTTCAAAGTCGGTCTGAAAAAGACAATGAAATAAGAGCATTGAACCACAACTGAATGCCTAATGTGTAACAGAAATACAGATATTTAGTTGAAATTCACCATCAGCTGAGCATGGCCGTTCTGGAAAGATCCACCGGAGTCACCGTTTCCATCCTCTTGACGATCAACAACACGACACTTTACGGCCTCTTGTACCTAATAGATAAAAAAAAAAAGTATGAAATTTTCATTGACAATTAGAAAACCCACCACTTTGAAACCAGAAAATACACAGGCTTTCTTACCTCTCTGCGCAGGATGCAATGCACCATCACGATAACGAAGCCCTCGAGGGAGTCAAAGACGGCAAAAAGGATCTGAAACAATGCTGAACGGCGGTCGGTGATGGCCAGGACCGCCGACATCCAAGTGAGAGCCAACAGTGGCAATACAACGCAGGAGCTCCACAGCGACGCCCTACAGGACAGGAGTACAATTACACTGAGTGACTGTTCATATCACAATTGCCATACAAAACGACAAAGAGGGCAAAACTAAAGAATAAGACTCTTTCAGAGCGACTTGACTTGAGTAGATTTTGGAAATTTCTTATAGAACTAATTAATATTTATCACACATATTATTGATTCCTTGGAAGTCAGAAGTGTGTTTTACAAATATGAATGTGGTATTGCACTAAAGAGCATTAATATTATGAATACACAGATCGATACGGTGTTCAATATGAGCTAGAGTTGCCCTTTTTGTTGATTATACTCTGAACAATATCAATATACCGGTACTCAAAACATTTAGGTTCAATCACAGTTCAAAACATGTGTGAACAGGTGCAACAGGTAAAAAATAAGCCAAAAGAAGCAATAAAAAAAGAGCAATGGACCATGAAAAGGAAGAAGACAAATGAGAGGATGAAAGATGAAGGAATGTAGACATTTCAGTGGTCTTTAGAGAAGAACTCTCCCCGATCATGGATTTGAAGGAAGGGTCAGCATGCTCAGCAAGTCCTTTGTCTCACTATTCTTACTATTTCATTCCTGCCTTTTTTTTTTTAATATTTAATTATTTATCTAATCCAGTCTACTGCATTTGTATCTTTTTAATGCACCAACAAACACACACTCTGCCAATCACACAAAAACACACGTCAGGGATGCACATATAAACACAAAAAAAGAGTGCAGTGGCTATACTGTATAAATAAGGAATATATATATATATATATATATATATATATATATATATATATATATATATATATATATATATATATATATATATTAAAAAAAAAAACACTGGATTTACAATAGATGTCTTTCATGAACAGATCCACGGACCCCACAAATACATGTACATGATTGTATTTATCAAGTACTCGGCCCTATAAAGCTTTTATCTGACATTCTGTACACAATCACTACTAACCGCAAATATAGTCAACCCCAGACATGTGGTAATGTGGTAAAACATCACTGACCTTTAACTCTACTCATCTGCTGAGGTACAGTATGTTTACAAATTGCTGCAATTCACCAGCAAAATAAACAAATGTATATGTAGGATTATTCATGTTGTAGGTTGCATAATTTTAACCTCTTTTATTGCTTCTTAGCTTCTGCCACATGCATCCTACACATTCTCACAAACATTAATAAATGGCTAGTTTACTTTATCTCACATTGCGGAGTGAAACACCCGGCCAGTACCAGCGACAGGCTAATGACAGAGACCTGATAAATATGGCTCATTGCAGCCTCACAGTCAGATAAACCATTCTTGACATAGCTGCTATTAATAGCTCTTACAGAAACGTCTCATGGCAACCATAGTTTCCACCAAAATACCACAGAGTTCAAGCAACATACCGTACAGTTACTGTCACTACAGAATATTTGGCCACCACTGTCATCACAAGAGAAACACAGAGGAAAAAGAAAAATACAGAGAGATGCAGAAAAATTACAGTAATATTTTAAACCTACACAATAATCCAAAGTAAAACAAAGATAATCAGGGGGTCATTTTACAAAAATACTATATATATATATATATATATATATATATATATATATATATATATATATATATATATATATATATATATATTTTTTTTTTTATTTAATTTAATTTTTTTTTTTAATTATTATTATTTTCTTCTTCTTTATTTGCATTATGGAATTGCTATTTCTTAACAATATGACTTTTCAAATCTTTGATATACAATATGTATAATATATACTATGTAATTTGATCTAATTCATTTGAACTATATCAACTGAGATGTATATAGGTAGATGTCTATAGAATGTATGTAGTTTTTTTTTTTCCTATATAGAATTATAGTGTATAGTAATTATAGTGTAAAATTACATTTTAATCATTTTATTATGAGCTTTTGTCATTAATATTTATATTTTGCTTTTATTTTATTTTGCTTTAGTTTTAGATTTGGTCATTTTAACTTATTTCAGCTAGCTGCCAAGGCAGCATTGTAAAATATAATTTTTTATCTAACATTTCTATTTATTTTTTAAAGCCTTATTAGTTTTAGTTACCAACAACAACACTGAATATTACTGAAAATTCAGTAGAAATATCTGAAAATGCCAATGCTTCTGTCAGATTTCTCAAAACGGCTGATTTATAGGCGAGCTTTCATTTCAGATTCATAGATCTTTCACTAACCCAGTAACTAGCAGAACATTCTTAAAACTGAAACTATGCTATTTTGACAGAAATTATGGTTACCATGGTAATCTCTAGCAAGGAACTGTCTGGTCAAACACGCTTGCACACTCACACACGAACACACACAGCAGGGCTTCAGGATGAGCTTCTATTGCATCTGCATGATTTAGCATTGCGACAACATAAAAGCTCTGACTCTGCTGATCACTTTTGACATAACAGCTAAGGAGCAATAGCAGGGTGAGGGAAATGAATGGGGGAGAAAACCAGAAAAGGAAAAAGAAGAGTGAGGTAAGAAATATGCAGAAAGAAAGGAAAACAGAACCGAAGGCAGAGCATCAAAGAGTTGGTAAATAATTAGCGGGACTAACATGGCGTTACTGGTAGCTGTGGTGGAAACGTCAGCCGACGAGATAACTCCGCACTTGGCACATTTGAGCGTCATATTGTACAGTGGCACTGTCATCTGACTGCAAAGTCAAATCAACACACTGAAATACACATGTACGCTGACATTTACTCTCACACACACAGAGACATACATCTATATCCACGCAGATGCACACAACTAGCGGCCACAGAATCCCCTTCCAGCTCTCACTCAGGGCAAATCACTGTCAAGGCTTTGGGAAGAGTGCGGGAATAATGGAAAAGATGCCGTCATGTTAATTTTCTAATCTAAATAGGCCTGATTGAACATGTGGGACAAACAGCTAGCGAGAACCCTCCCCCTGCTATATACAGTGCATGTATGTATAGATTACCATCATTTATTTCCACTGACAGTCTATGTAAAATGCTACATGGTAGGATTTTGATTCTGTCATATCAATGACATCAAAATCTTCTTTTGCATTAGTATGCCATATGGAATTTGCTTGATTTAGGCTGCGAGCAGTTTATCCGTCCCACTCTGCATCTGTCTTTGGGCCCTGGAGAGAGACATGGGAACTCGAAAAAAGCTGGCTGAAAAACATACACACGAACATTCATGCGTGTTGACAGCCGGAGATCGTACATTCACGGGCTCAAGCTAAATCACGGTCATTTTAGGAGACGCATTAAAGTCATCCACAGCCATAACTGTCAATATCGAACTCTGCATGCATGCATACAAATAAATAAATGCGTGTGTGTCTGTGGGCTTGTTTTGTTTTAATAAACCGCAGCACAAAAAAAAAAATCACGTTTTCGGTACGGCATACAACCGTATTTGAGATTTTCAAAATATGCTTCTACAGAGGATCTGTATTGTTTAACATAAGCTGCATTGTTTACCGGTTAAAATACAGTAAAAAGAGTAAAATGGTTAAAATATTATTACTCCAGACTTAAGTGTCATCTGATCCTTCAGATCCTTCAGATCGTTCTAACATGCTGATTCGGTGCACAAGAAACATTTCTTATCATTACGGTTGATATCGATGTGCTGCTTAATGTTTTTCTAGAAAATGAAAACTATGACAAATAAAAGCTTTGAAGTAAAATAACACTGCTTCCAAATTTGTGAACCGACAGTGTATGTAATGCTGTTGTACACAAAATAGCCACAGCAAAAACACAATTAAAGCCATCAGCTTGGCATGACTGCCCAAACGGATAGGAAGTTGATTCCGCTACTGGCAGACATGTAGATTAAACCCCACATAAGAAATTCAATTCCAAGCAAAATGCCAATGTGACCAATAAAACCTCACTAGAGGCAGTGATATTAAAAAGCAATCAGCATTTTTTGAATTACATGCTAGTCCTCGTGGAGGGACTTGATAAGACCTAGCCGATATGATCCTTTACCAAATATTGAAACAAACTTTCTCATTTATTGTACCCTCCACTTTTGAAACATTTCGTCTTTTGTTTCGTCTTGCCGCAGGTAATAAAGCAATGCATAAATTCTTGATGCCGATTTGTCAAAATGCACTTTGATATTCTAAAACTGAAAGAAAGAAAATGACTGCATTTATAGGTGAACACAGACGATCCGAAGTGCTACTCCTTCGCTAAGTGTAATTAACAGCAGCGCTTATTAATTAGGCTAATGAAAAACGCTGTGTTTAAGAACAAGGGCGAGGGAGGGAGGAAAAGGGAATAAAAAAATCCTCCCTCTAAATCTAATTCACTCTTCCCATCTATCAGCACCAAACAACGGCAGCCAGCCTTGAGTTAATCGGTTTCTGCAGAGAACGCAATGCGGCTGGAATATACCCAAACAAACATGTTGATAAGAGTTTTGGAATTGCAAAAATATTTCCCATTATTACTTAAGCACAAACTTCAAAAAAAAAAAAAAAAAAAATCCAATCCGATCCAAAATGTCCAGACAGTGAAATCCACATACAAGCATTCTTTCGCACGCTCACACAAACACACCCTCACAAACTAATTTATGGATCCACGCAACAATCAGAAAACTGAACCTAAAGCTATTCTAAATACATAATCTAAAGCACATTTAATCTAACCAGCATGCTTCCATCAGAATTATTCAGAAAATTTACAGTCCTAAAAGCCCATCGTGATGGCATCAGGCAAACTGTGAATTGTGGGAGAGGCTAAATTAGAGGGTGGACGGACCTGCATGTCAGCCAATCAGTGTCGGGTGGGCGGGGCAGAGAGGAGAGCCCTGAGTGTGAGCGAGGGGATGCTGTGGTAACTCTGATACAATGTTTCAAAGAGCACAAAAACAAACACAGTCGATCAGAGAGATCATAGCAGAGGCAAACACAACATAGTTGAAATGAAATATTCATAATAATAATAATAATAATAAAAGGAAAGATAAGGACAAGGGAAAGAAAACAGTCGGATGCAAAAACGTTGCCAGTAAAGGCACGCGTCAGCCTGCAGGCAGTGGAGCACAGCCCAGAAAAGGAAACACAGACAGTCAATCATGAGTCATAACATGAGTAATATTCGTCTTCTCCGTAATAAATCTCAGGCCATGTTTCTGCTCTGAAGCCTGATTGGTAGAAGGCATGCGAATCTTGGAAGATTAACAATTCCAGTGCGTAATTGATGGTCCATGGCGCGGAGATGGACAGCGTGTGATTGTCAAACCCTTATAATGAGGTCTATAATAACAATTCTCAGTTCATACTTCAGCTTCAATGACATTTGACTCACACGACTGAAAACTTGTCGAAATCAATGGATATAAAATGAGAAATTCGCTCAGTCTGAGTGCTATCGATCAGACGCATGAAGCTGACGTGTTATGTCAGTTTTCCTTTGCCTGGCTCCTTTGAGAAAATGCCCCTCAAATAAACATTATACACACAGAAACATGGCACACATGGATTTAAACAGCTTTGTATCAAGATGCACAGCGACACCTAAAAATCAAGAGAAGCTGGAGAAATGATTAAGCGACACATGGCAAATCACCAACGGAAATGTAAAACAAATGCAATGAGTGAGAAGAAACGTCATCTTGCTTTTGACGGGACCAATAACCAGTCCTTCGCAATCTCTCCCCCCTTATTTCAAACCATGCTAAATTTGATGTTTGCCAATTTATCTCTAAAAGGTGTAGAAAAACTCAAGAAATAGTTGAAAACAATCATATTAGTTTCCCATATTAAGGACATTTAAGATGAATATTTTAAGAAAGTACGTTTTCGTAGTGCTTCTAATTCATTCACGATAACACGTGTCCTTCTGGAGAGGGGAGAAATGTTAGGAAAGGTCTGGCCAATGAATCTCTTTCTCAGAGCTGGTTAGAGGTCAGCCAATGAGATGAATGAGTGCTGTGAGGCATACCCGGCCCTCTCCTTGAGTTTCATATCAGTTATGCCATCTTTAGACACCAGTTTGTTAAAAACCAGAATCCCGATAACCATGTTAACCTGGAGAAGAGAGAGGAAAAAGGTGAACACATGTGCATATTAAGATCCAACCCAGTCTCACAATAAAAACATGGTCCTCCAATGTGATGTTAATTTTTATAAAGGCTCAGTTAACATGTTGAGCTACTTCTGCCAACAGGATTGTGTCCTGTGAGTCGATTTCCAAACGTTATGATTTTGAATACCAATTTTTGACAATACAGCAAATAATAATTCTAAACGTAAATTAATATCAATATGCAATTTGAAAAATGTAAAGAATCGTCAAAACATTTTTAAAAATGAACTACCGAGAGATTTTTAGAACAGACGTTTGAACGGAGAAAAATTGCAGTAGTGATGACATTTCCGTCATCCGTATAGAATTCACCGTTATATTGCCTGACAAAATAAAACCTCTTATTGAATAAAATAGATATCGGCGTAATCCATCCTAATAAAGTCTAAGCCCAGATCTCGTTTAATTAATCTGCAGCGGTGTAATGACTATTATGTCCACACTTGGCAAGCTTAGCATACGCTGTGTTTAAACAGATCTACTGAAACACGTGTTTGTTGGATGTTATGTTGTGGAGTTACGAGGGTGAAATCCGGAACCGTCTGTATTTTCATTCTTAAGTGCTCGCGGTGGTTTATTTAATTTAAAATTCTATGTTTGGGTGCAGTAAGCTAGCATCAACATTAAACATTGAGTCTGGAAATGAGGGACAGAAGATTTCTGTGAATAAATCAAACGGAGAGAGAAATTGTACCAAGACGACAGCAGCAGCTGGTCCCACAAATGCGTACAACAATCCGCCTTCCAGAGACAGCCAGCAACTAACACAAAGAAAGAGGAGAGGCAAAAGAAAGAAAAAGGATAAATAGTTAGTGATGGGGTTATCAGATGATGTGGCTGTCATTTATTGTTTTTAACATTTTAAAAGTGTCCACTAAAACTGTAATAAGGGACTGACCGACCACTAAAGGCACTAGGAATGACTGTATATGTAGGCAAAAATAGACGATTGGTCAACTTCATCGTGATCATACTTACTAGTTAACAGTGCCATATCCCTTTGCCTTGGTAAATCCAACCGAAATTGCTACAACTAGAGCAGGTAAACCTATAAAAGGGAACAGAAATAATTGGAAAGTAGTTGAGTACTTTGATAAAATTTCAGATTCTAACACATAGTATACAATGCTGCTAAAACCGATTGAAATTTTACACAAACTACCTATTTGGCTCATTTATTTTCAGAAGAAAGGGATTATAAAAGAAGATAGAAGATACAAGAAAAGCCTCACCCCAACCAAGGCAGAGGAAACGTTTGCGTATGATACGGTTTCTAAGACGGCCAGTCACGGCCATGTAAGACTGCCATGCCTCCGTGAGAACCCAACAGAAAGAGGACAGGAAGAAGAAGTGCAGAAATGCAGCAACAAGAGTACAAACAACCTAAGAGCAAGAAAATAGTAAGAGAGAAAGAAGAAGAGTCCATCCATCAAGGTAAGGATGGAAGGTATAAGGTGAAAAGAGGAAGATTAGGTATATTTTGTTGTACATCAAGGGTTTTATCAGTTATTTTTCGTGTTTGTTTGGTCATACCTTGTTCCGTGTCTGAGTTTGCCCGATAAGTATGAGTGCATTGGAGGAGATGATGGACAGACAAAAGTTGATGAGGATGACAGAACGTTCTGAGCGGATGTACCTGAAGAAAAACAACACGGAAACACTGAGTGACGTCTATTGCTTGCTATTATTCAGCCACCATGCTTTCAATAGATGGACACATAAATGGAACCTGAACTGATGTATAATTTCTAGAGGCGACCAAGATGTGACACTGACCAAGTGAAAGCATCTGTACAGATCATTGAAGCACAAGATGCAAAGGAGGAAATAGCATGGTGAAATAAAAAAAGGAAAAGAAAAGAAAAAGAAAAAATAAATTTTTGCAAACTTTCAATGATTTTAAATATATTTTGATTTATCATTGCAATTATAATTATAAGCAAAGATCCCTATGTACTGTTTATAGAGACTCAAGGTCGCATTAATTGATCAAAAATACTAAAAACAGAAATACTGGGTAACATCATTACAGTTGCTCAATATATGTATTTAAATGTAATTTATTACGGTGTTGCAAAGCTTATTTTTTAGCCGCCATGACTACAGGCTTCAGTGTCACATAATCCTTTAGAAATCATTCTGATATGCTTATTTGGTGCTCATTTTTTTTTACAATGCTGAAAACAGTTATGCTGCTTAATACTTTTGAGGAAAATGTGATCCACTTATTTTATGACCTTGAAAAGAATAGCATTTATTTAAAAATGAATTATTTTTAACAATGTACAAGGTTTTACTGTTTTTTGATCAATTAATTCATAAAAACACTTCAATATGAATATGAATTAATTCATAAAAACACTTTTCAAATATGAAAAAAAAGACAAAATAATAAAAAAAAAGTGCAATGACAATAACCAAGGCTGTTGGTAGTTATTGAAACTGATACTAGACAAAATTATTGGCATTAATTGTCCTAGCTGATCAGCCTTTCACTAATAAAAGTGGTGAACAGTAAAAAACAACCTAACTTGTTTAGAATTACATCACATCAAACAATTGATTTGAATCTCAAACTCCAAAGCATCCCAAAGCTTTTCACATAAATATGCGTCGCTCTCCATGGTGCTGAAACGCCTATTACTTCCCATTAAGTAAGTTTCTGTTACTGGTGAACAGCCAGATTTCGTTTCATCAGCAGATCTTACTTACCTCCAAACAGACACATAGATGATGATGAGGAGGAGCAGGGTGAGGGACGAGACCCCGCAGCCCACAATCAGAGTCACAGATGGAAGCTGGGTCTTATCCATGTTCTGTCAACACAAGAAATAGAGTCAGTTAGTGCTCAAAGATGCTAACGGCGCATCAGGCTAGCCGACTCTGTGTAGAAGAGCGCTGAGGAGAGTGGGCTGCTGTCCGTGTGGCTCCGGCTAAGGAACAAGGTGAGATGAAGGTCACTCAGTAAAGAGCTGATGCTGAGGACTGAGATATCCAGAGGGCACAGCAGAGAGCTATAGTATAACAACCTATGACTGCTTCTAATGACATATAGACTGTCAGAAAAAAAAAATTAATGATAGTGAATTACTCATACAGTGATTGTGAACCAAAAGCCTGAAATATAACATTTGCAGGCTTGCGCAACCATTGTCTTGGTTGCCATGGTGATGTGGTGGAGAAACAGCGGCCACTGCAGTGGTGTACGCAGCATTAACTGTACCATAGGTGTGAGTATTGCATGCCTGTGTGTTTGTGAATATCTGCATTCCTTGCCTAAGACTTACACCGCTACAATGCATATCTAGAAATATTATCTGTTAAACATTGTAAATGCGGTACAGCAGAGTTAAGGATGTCCACGGGTGCTACAAATTCACAGTTGTGCACTTCTCACCTTAAGTTTAAAACACACAGACTTACACTTACACACAAAGATAATTGGTCTGAGTTTATAGCCTGTCTTGTCTCCAGGTTTAATGTGCGCACAGGGCCAAGTTAATTAAATCCCTCTGATTAATCTGCACTGCAGTGAGGTCCCCACTGACAATCAAGAAAGAAATGCATCCTCTGAGACTAAGTTTGTCTTCTCCTGGCCAATCAAACACTTGACTAAGCCTAAGCTGTGGAAGACAGGCTAGTACTCGGAACAACCGCTATCGAACCAAGGGAATTATTTAGTCCATCAGCACAGACAGTGAGCCACAGCAAGTTGGGAACAGAAAACATCAACTAGCAAGCCTGTCAATTTTTAAATGTTTAATTGTGAGAAGGTAGGCAAAAGGAGGCTTAGAAAGTCACAATGAAGTCAGTTCTGGAAAGTTGGTGCACTTCAGTTCATTTGTATGAAGTCTATATACTTCCACTGGTAAAAATTGATTAAATCAATATGCAAAAAAAGTATATATATATATATATATATATATATATATATATATATATATATATATATATATATACATATATATATATATATATATATATATATATATATATATATATATATATATATATATATATATATTAATAATCACAGACTACAACAAAGAACTAAAATAAAATATGCATTAGTATATATATATATATATATATATATATATATATATATATATATATATATATATATATATATATATGGCTTTGCAATAGTCAATTAATCAAGCGTAGCTTTAGTTCTGGAAGGGTCGGTCAAGCTCACGTCAGCTGATTCACATCTACTTATAGGAATATGATTCTTATCTCAGCATTCATACATAAGGTCATTAAGTACTATCAGCAGCTTTCGCATTGCTCAATAGCTAATTACACCTTCCACTTCTAGATTAATTTCTAAAATGTTATTGGATATTAATGACATCTGCAACACATTTATGTTGGTTCTGTTCCGTTTACTCTATAGATGGTTACTGCTGCTCTCTTGCCCAGAACAGAACCACACTGCTAATCTAGACTATATGATAATTGTCAATCATTTTTGACTACAGGGGTCTTTGGAGAAATGAGTAAATAAATATAACCAAGCCACAATGTACTTGAAAATGCATGGAAATGTAAAAAGCTGTAAGCTATGCAATGCGTTCAATCAGTACTAAGGACACTGGTCTATTAATATTTTAAAACCTGCCAAACTGTATGCAAATTAAGCAGGACTAAAAACACGTAAATGCTAAACTTGCAAAGGTTTAGACTTGCTAAATCTTTTACAAGTGACATGCAAGCGGAAAGACGATGGCCTACCTCTGAAGAATGTGCTAACATGAAACATCTCAACACAGTGTGTGGTTTCTTTCTCTTGCCATCTTCACTGACCCATATTTGGGAATGATGTATTCAGAGCTTCATCCAAGTACAACTGCAGCGTAACTGTGCATTTCTACAAGCTTTAGCTCATAAATATTCCGCCTGGGCAAAACCACAGCAATTTTCTCATATCAAACAGCTTATAAAGCGTAAGACAATCTGACCCATGTAAACCAGAGCCTGGTTCAAAGCTTCAAACATCTGTAGAAATACTGGAATGCGATTAAAATAGCTGCAGTGTACTATCTCCCTTTATTTCTTTTTTCCTCTATCCATGTGCACTGCAGCTGACTGTATATTCAGACTCAGAATGTGAGAGGGAAAAGAAAGGAAGGGAAGTGTTTCTCTGGCTCTTTATCATTCCGAAGCTGTAGGGCGCTAGTTGCCAGCGGAGGGGCCGTTGGATGGGCCATTTTGAGGTGGCAAGTGGAGCTGCAGGAATAATTAGCGGCATAGCAGTGGGGGTCTGGAGCAAGAAGGCTAGAGAAAGAGAGAGACAGACAGGGAGTGGAGCCAAGGGGAGGAGCGGTCCTTCCTTCTGCTGGCACACAGCTACACAAATAAAATCCCCACAATATGCTTCCCACGAGGCATGGAATGAGCTAACTGCGACACTCCCTTATTCCGCGTCCATCTGACCAGGTAGAGCGGGACATAAGGCGAGCGATTACCATACAGCTATAGCTCTCTGGATCACCGTGAGGAGACACACACACACACACATCTATGAAAGCAGACAGCAGCACATATGCACACAGGAGGCCTCTGAAACACAGATAAAAATGTGTAAAATATAAACTGGCTATCTGAAAAACACAGATTGAATGTACTGTAACATCAGCCTTGATCAGCACGCAATAAATATAACCCTGTTTACTTTAATGCACTTTCCTGGTTTTGCTGTGAACGACCAATCAGTGCACATCGTTCCAAATAAAAATAATGCAGGTTTTTTAATTTTTTTATCTTTAATCAAAATCTTTAATTACTTTCCTTTTCTGCTGACAAAACCCAGGCCGAGGGAACATTTCGATAATGTTAAACAATAGCCAAGTAGATATTTCTGTGGTATTTAAGCAAATCACATTTAAAATCCAGCTGATTCATAGAGTGAAGCAGCAGCACCCTACATTTCTTTCTTGACTATCCTGTATAACTTGGTATTTTTACGGAAAACTATGGAGCCATGGGGTTCGTCAACTGTTTCTCCATAACTTTCTTTTGTTTCAACATTCTTTTGCATTCAGCAGAAAGACATTCACGGTTTGCCACAACTTGAGGGCGAGTCAATTTTTGGGCGAACTATGTCTTTAAGCAAGAACGATTTTTGGCGAAAGGCAATTCACACTTCTTGTGGTTTCTTTGGAGCAGAAATTCCATTGTTTCCATTTTCGAATCCAGCTCATTCCCAAAGAGAAGCTGGATATTTTATCCATTGCATTACAACAAAGCACATTAAGCCAGTATAATGTGCTATGAAAAGCAATTCCCTGTTTGTTGTACTCTTTTTTTTTTTTTTTACCCCGTATTTGCAGCTTTGTGCACAGTAGCCTGCATGTAAAACTCTGCTTTGTTATGATGTCACTTTTTCACTTGGTTTCCCAAATCAAAACAGTGTCACAACAGTTACTTCTGTTCCTGAAGCAGCCAACGTGAAACATCTTGGCAGAGCAAATGAGAGAAGACGTGGCCATTGTTTTGGCCAGTAGGGTGTCAAGCTTCCTCTTCCTCTTTTTTTTTACATTTTTTTTTGGGCACTCTGGCTCATATCTGGGCCAAGCTGCACAAAGAGAGCGTTATAGCGTGTTCTATAGCTTTAAGAACTTCCACTGCCCATGCTGTTTCCACGGCAACTGGTGAATAAACTGCTTCAGAGGCAGTTTCCAGTCTAATAATAACTAATCACACTGAATGAAAATTCTACACAAAGACAAGGCCCTTTCTTGCATTAAACCAAACCAGATCCCATCATTTTAAATAAAGATCCTGTTTTAAGACATATAGATTTACACAAAGATAACCCTCTAAGGCCCAAATGCACGGGTGGTGTGTCATTAAGATATATGTTTTACACTCATGGAAAGGCCAACAAATTCCCTTATGCACATCTAAATAATGTACAAAGAAAAATATATCCACACAGCAAATCCAACAGAATGATATATATATATATATATATATATATATATATATATATATATATATATATATATATATATATATATATATACACACACAAATGGAAATGTGTATGTTGGTGTGTTTTAAACAAACTGCATTTCTTTAATGCAGCTATTTACAGCTATTATATTATTAATTACATGCATTTCCTTCTGCACAAACATTTAATGTATGCAAATCCAAAATGAAAGCCTGCATGTTTCATGCACTGCGTTCTAGCATCAAACAAAGCTAGCCACACGTTCATTTTTGTATACATATATTTGTGTCTACATACTCATACACATCTAAAAAATGAAACACGTCTTAAATTGTTTGCATTAAATCCGCTGTATGGCTCTAGCATGCCGTGGAGAGGAGGAGAGGGGGAGTGAGAGAGAGGGATCTGTTGATACACAATGACAATGACGCCTATGACCAAAAAAAAAGCGGTACATTAAATCACACAATGTCACACAAACGCGTCTTTTGACGTTCTTCGGCGTTAAAGGAAACAATAGAAATGGCTCGACTTACCACATCGGGATTGAGGCGTGCTAAAATGGCGAAGGTGGAGAGTCTGTCACACAAGCATTTGGTTGTGCTGGAGTCGACGGGCACGGCTCTACAGCCTCGCGCAGACCAGGAGCCCAGCAAAGACGAGCTGCGGAGCGGAGACAGACAAGAGCGCGGAATGAGATCAAATCCCTGCGCGATAAAACAGCTATTTCTCTAATCCAGCGCACACTGAGCCCGCCGTACCAGAGCCGGAGCGCGAGAAAAGACAGATGAATGGACGATGTGATGCAGCGCACACCTCTGTTTTCTGCATAGCCAGGTTAGCTCATGTAAAAACAGTTATAAAAATGTAAAAAAAAAAAAAAAAAAAAAAGTCTTGAAATAAAATAAAGTTTAAGGTAAAATATTTTAGAATAAACGTATTTTATTTTAATAAATTATTATTATTATTATTATTATTATTATTATTAAATATGCAGCCACACATACATAGTGCATGTCTGAAAATTCGAACCCTGGGTAAATATAATGCTGGGTTATGATTCACTATTTCACACTGGTCTCATTTTATCCCGGGTTAGTAATCGATTTTCACAGGGTGGGCTACGTTTTAAATCCTTAATTTAAACCGAGCGTATTTACGAAACTAAACGCATTAAATGACGGGTTGCGACTAGAACGCGCAAATTAAAGATGTCGGCAAATAATTCTGTGGTTGTTTTCAGTTTACCGAAAAGCGGCAACGTCTCTTGCGTCGTCAATACAGCTCAACGCCATTTTTAACGTTCAACGCCGGAAGATGAAAACACAACGTTCCAAAGTGTCTTCGCACCGGACAACATTAACCATTGCTGAAAGAAGCACTGACTGTCGATGAACCACACAAATCTAGCATCGCGACCTTTTTCACATTTCAGGGTTTTTCAGCAGCGGAAGTCGTCATAGTCAGTTAAACTTTGAGGACGGTGAATGGGAAATTATACAACGTAGGTTAGCCTATATGTATTTTGCGTTCCCATTTGCTCAAATAGCAAAAGAAAAAAAAATCATAGCGTTTTCCAGAAATTTTAAAGTGAAAAAAATGACAAATAACGACATTTAGCGAAATTGACCATACACCCTATAGACGCTGCATTAGCGTTAGCATTAACTAATGCTAAAGCTAAAGCGTTTTCTTGTAATCTGATGCAAAATTGATGTAATACAAACTATAATGTTATAAATGCACACACATGCGCACACACACACACACACACAATTCAAAATCTAAAATACTTTGGAGGATTTTCGATGCTGATCACAGTTGAAATGTGTCATCACAGTCATGTGAAAAGTGTCCATTATAGACACAGAATTAGGTGCTATATTTTATAGTAATCGTAATATTAATAATGGATAACTGTATAATGTTGAATAGTAATTATTATTATTGTTGTTGTTATTATTGCAGTAGCAGTATTACTAGTTTCTTGCATTCCAAAACACAAAACAGCAAACACCAAAATACCCAGAATCTCTTTGAAATGAAATTTCCCAAAGGACAGTTTGGGGTAGCCTTTTCACGCTGTGTTTAGCCTGCAGCAATCCTTCCAAGTGGAGTAAGGAACAGTCTCTTTTACCTGTCAAAACTTTGTAAGTTTATAAAGTGTGGAGGAAAAGTGCAATGGAGCAGAGGTTGGATATTACACTGGGACACTGAGACCTGAAGCACAACATGAATGAAAGAGGAAAAAAAAAAAAAACAACAACTTGTGAACAGAGCAGTGTCTTATATTTTCTATTAACAATTTGTGAATTTCAGATACGCATATGATGTCCCACATGTTCAGAAACAGAATAACGAGCATAAACGAATCAATCCTTTCAACACGGTTTTATTTGTTAACATATGCAATGGATTAATCTTGTTAATCTCAACATTTACTAATACGCATTACTAAAATCAATATGATAATATATGGGGAGATTACACGCACTAGTCATACACTAAAAATAATGTCAAAAGCTAACTTTTCATAAGACCGAAAAGGAACCTTAATCCACATCTTTCTATTCTGTTTTATGCTTCCCATGATACTTGCATGCACCGAAGCAGATGACAATAAAAGCACGAATATCATAAATACAAGTGAACCTTTAAGTTGCGGTTTGTGCCGCTGCCCAAAGCCACTCAACAATTAGTCCATTCCGCCACCTACACAAATTTGAATCTCATAATCTTGATGAGGAACCCTCTTGACAGCATGATTCGGCCGTGTCTGATCTAACGCTCAAATAATTGCAACAAAGACCTCATAATGACATCAATGAAAGTGATATGAAAGTCATATCAAAACATACCCACTGCATGCACAGCTGATCCTAATAGCGAGCCATCAATCATGTAGCATCCTCTTCATGTAGCTGCAACGTGAAGTCGATATACTCTCACACACACTCACACACACACACAAACCCGGGGTTACCGGCACCATTCCAAACCCACTGTGCGGTAGAGCTCTGCAGTCTGGGATACCCACAATGCACTGGGGCTTGAAGAGCGCTGAGGGCCAAACAGTACAGCGCTGGAAGCACAGCGTGTTGCAGCCCCGGGGGAGGGCTCAGTGTTAACATTAGCACATAAACCTGAAACTCAATATATTATCACCCACTGCACAGACACTGCGCGTGATACGATTAAGACTTTGTGTCGACCACACAAATATAAAGACAGCGCAGCACGCCTGTGTAATTGGATCATGGGCTTCCAGTCCAGCTGTAGTGTGCATGTTTGCAGAGAACATGCCAAGTGCAGATGCATGAGAAAAGCAGGCTTGAAAAAAATTTAAAAATTAATATATATATCAGAAACAGACTCAAACTTATTTTTTTTTTATTGTGCATTACAATTAATCCAAATCAAACTGCAAAAACATAATAATAGCAAAAATTCAAATAAAAATATAATATTTTGTATAATATGTATTTTAGATTTTTGTAATTTTAATGGTAAAAGTCTGCAAAAATGAATATGAAAACTAAAATATTCAACAAAAAAATTCTATTATTATTTATATGCTATTGTACTTTTACCCATATTTTGAATCAGCTATTTTTATGCTAATTTTATTAAGTTTTTATGGTTTAAAATGTTTGTTAGATTTTTTGTATTTTTGTTATGATGTTATGTTTTGTTATCTTAAAACCTAAAATGTTGCTACCGTATTGCTTTTTATAATAAATTCTGGAAACAACGGCTGCTGATTTTTTATTGTACATTTCACAGATTCTTTTATGCAGGAAATGCCTGCAAAATGCCTCAAAATCCATGAATGAGAAGGATCGTGTAAGAACCAGCAAAAAAAAAAAAAAAAAAAGACTGGTTTGTATCGCTAGCGTGTGATTGAAGTGCGAGTCAACAGAAAGCCCACACTCTTTAAAGCTGTTAACTAAAAGACAGTCAGTGACAAGGACGCCTCCTCACATTCCAATTTCTCTCCCAAATATGAACTCATTAATCATAGCAGCTGTCCAAGATGGATTTTAATTTCGCACCAAACACACACCAGCCCCGGCTCTCCTTCGCTCAATGCGGGCAGATTACATTTCACTGTCCTCTTCCTGTCTCTCAGCCTCTCTCTTTCGCTCCCTTTATCTCACTCCTTCCTCTCTGTCACCATTCTCTTGTCTTGTCTTTTTTTTTTTCTCATTTCTCTGCATTTTTGTGTTTTATTCTTGTGTTGTATATAGTGCTTGGTGTACTATAACTTTTCTAAATTCATATATTTATTTATAAATATATATTTTTGCACATATATACTGTACATATGATTTATAAGGACTAAAATATTTTTTTATGTTTTTGAGGCTGCATTAAAACACAGTAAATTAGGCAGACAGTAAAGCAGTAAATAAAAGTTTAAATATTATAATAATTTAAAGTAATTATTTATTTATTAAGAATAAAAGTATGTTAAGTAAAAAATGTTGGGGTTTTTTTCTGTAATGCAAAGCTGATTTTTAGCAGCCATTACTCCATTCTTCATTGTCAGATGATCCTTCAGAAATAATTTTAATATGCTGATTTGCTGCTCAAGAAACATTTCTTCATCTCATAATTATGTTGAAAATAGCTGTGCTGCTGAGTGTTTTTGTTATTATTAACACAAAGTTCGAAAGAATAGCATTATTTATTCAAAATAGATGAAAAAAAATGTATGTCAATTTTGATGAATGTAATGCTTCCTTGCTGAATAAAAGTATTAATACATCTTAAAAAGTGAAAGACCAGCAAGAAACCACATAGGAATGGCACTGCAATGCCCTGATAACCAATAACAACACCAGTGAGTTGTATATATATTTAACAGGAATTTTATTTCTATTGTTCTCATTCTGCTCTCCCTTGAGGCAACGGCAGAAAACTTTATATCTTTAACATATCTATATGTATTCATCTAAATGCAAATGTTCCACCCACACTGCATTAAGCACTATGGGCACAAACTAGTCTTTTGCAGTTTTAAAAGACAAAAGAGAGCGCCAACAGATGGATGTGTAGGGGGTGAAAGTACAAGCATGACCAGGAGGCCCACGGTTTTTTGTTAAAGTGCAACATAATTCTGGTGCTCGTCTGTCTGATCGTCTGTCCATCTGTCTCTTTCAATAGAATCTGGCTTCAGAGACACGGTCTCAATTTGCTCGCTCTCTCTGCAGAGAGAGAGGAAAAAAAAGAAATAAGTTTCTGTTCATGTTTGCTAATGAAATCGAACTTATTCTCATGGTAATACATAACGATTCTCCTAT